>NW_026652289.1:67212140-67595640 GCF_009828535.3 Hylobates moloch
TGCTTGGTTCCCCTTTTGGCATGGGAGTGTCTTTGGTTATCATTGTACATTGGGGTTGGTTGCGTTGATTCCTATGAAACAGAAGAATTGCAACATCTTAATCCCACAAAGCAATGGGATCTAGACATTCTCCTCCTGCTCTGCCATTGATCACGGATGAGGCTGCACTACTGGGGGAATCTCCTAAGCAAGCAAATGAAAGCTAAATTTATTATGCATTTGGAAAAGTGATAGCTGCATTGAATTCTCAAGTTTGAGATTTCTTGGTCTCTAAAAGCCAGTATGTAACTGAAACAATTCTAAACTTTCAAGTTCCCACTTCATGGAGAAATCTTAAACATCTTCCTGGGATGGCATTTGTATGGCATGGAGAATGTGCTTGAATGGTACCAAATAGTTGAACCTCTGCAGAAGAAAGTAACCATTCTGCGAAGGGAATGGGAGGACCAGTTTGTTAAATATACATTGTAGCTTGGAATACTTAAGCCATGGAAATAAAGCAAAAATACACACTGAGCGTTTCTTCCTAGGACATGCTCTGAAGGTGAAGATGTAAGAGGAAATCAGTATTGTTTTGAGATTCTTGAGATATTTTCTGTATATGTGACAGTAATTTTTTAAAAAATGTGTATTGTTTGAGAATTGAGGAAGATGTTCTGTCCTTGAAGTGCCTGAAGGAAGGGAAAACGTGAAAATGGGAAGTAGATTTTATTAAGTATCTCATTTGTATAGGGCATCCCACATATGGCATTTTACTCACTCCTATAACAATCCTGCAAAGCAAGCTTTACTTTACCCATTTTATGGCTGCAGTAGAGGCAGGCAATTCATAAATGGTACGTCTGAAATTTGGATTTAGGGTTGACTGTCTCCACGTCCATGTTATTGCATTATTCCAATTTTACAGATGAAGAACCAGAAACAGAGAATTTCATTGCTAAATGATGGTGCCAGCTCTCAGGCCCAGGTTGTCTGACCTACTCGCCATATTGCCTCTGGGGGAATAATGGAGTGAAACCCAAATAATCAATAATACTAACTAATGTTTATTGAGCATGGTGCTAAACTCTGCACAGATTCTTATTTAACTGTCATAACCACCCTCTAAGGTAGCTGCTTGTATAATTCCCACTGTCTAGAAAAGGAAACTGAGGCTGGGAGCTGAAATAATTTAGCCATGCTCACATATCCAGCACACGCTAAATCTGTGATTCAAACTTGGGCATTCTGTCTCTAAAACCTGTGACCAAAGCTCCATTGCCACACAGCCTAGCTCTCAACAACCCACCCAGAGAAGCTCTTTAAAAGGGCTCTCCCTGCTTCCACTGAGATGATGCTTCTGTTTCTCACTAACACAGCTCCTGGGTCTAGTGTTTCCTTTTAGATCCGTTTTGTCTTGCATATAAAGATACTGCTTATGTATGTCATGTCAGGCTGTGGGAAATGCCATCCCTGTGTTCCCCTTGACCAGCTCCTAATTCAGAAGGTTTTGTTCTAAGTATCCTGTAAGAATTCGAGTAAGCTTAATTTACAGGGCCATAACCCATAAAACACAGTTTCGTTTTGGGTAGGTTTCATTTACTGACTTGCAGGATAGATGACTCATAAATAAATTGCTCCTTTTCCTTTTCGATTTCTGTCCTTATCTTTGGGAATGCATGGTTGCCTTAAATATCTGAAAAGAAAAGAAATTGGATTCTGTGTTAGTGGCACTGCTGGTTCTCTTTCTCTCTCTCTCTCTCTCTGACACATTCTGAATATTTTACCCTTTTTTTCCAGCATGGAAATCTTTATAGTCCTAATAGAATTATTTCTTGTATGGTGCTTTATGCAAAATGACATTAATAATATTAAAATGATAAATATTGTGACTCCTGAACTGATGTGTTTTGATCACACTTTAACTGTGGCAAAACACTTTTTTAAGATCCTTTCAAATGTTATTATAACCTTATATTCACATGCCTACACAGGTATGGGTCATATGGGCTGACGTTTAAAAAGATGAAACCCATCTAATTCTCCCACAATAGTCTTTGATATAAATTACAAGGGAACAACAAATTGTTTTGCCTCTGATGAATGTAGGGTAGGTATTTTTCAAAAGAAATGTTAATCTTTCCTTTTCAAGAGGAAAGTCTTAAAATGGATTTTTGGACCTTGGCTCACAAAGCTGAATTTTTATGTTAACCTGGTCTTAACCATGCCAGACAGAGTCTCTCTCAGTCCTCAGGAGACAGAGCCATGCACAGTACTTGCTGCACCATCGCAGTCTGATGAAATAAAATGAGCGTAGGGCCAGGGATCAGGAGGCACAATTGCTGACACCAGCTTAGTTACTAACAGATGCACTGAATGACTGGGGCAAGTTCCTTCCCCCAGCGCCTCTGTTTCCCCATCTGCACAATGAAGGACTGGTATTAGGTGGTTACTAAAGACTCTCTGGCACTAACATTTCATGATTCTATGGCTCTTGATAACGGTCATGGGTGAAGTCCACAGAGGCCTCCTTCCTAAATGCTTAATGTGGAATTAATACTTTATCACTTTTTCAGTTACCAGCCTCTCTAGTTTTTCTTTGGAAGGAGCAAGAAAAAAACGAAGTACAAGAAACGATAGGTCTTGTTATACCTGAAAATATTAATAATATAAAAAATATCCTTTATACTGCATGTTGGTGAAAAACATAGGTATCTGTACAGAGCTAGGTCCTTTTCTATTTCTAGCCTTTAACTCACAAGGAAAGGATTAATTTTCCCATTTCACAATGAAGAAACTGAATTTCGGAGATGTAAACTCACTCGCCCAAACTTGTGACGCCACTAGAGAGAAAAGCCCTGGTGTACAGAACTCCATACTTGAGCTTGGCTGCTGTCTCCACAGCCAGCCTGCCCTAATATCTGTAGGAATTAGGGCAAGAGAGTAAATGGACGCCATTTATCTAAATATTTCTAAGTCAACCTTCATGTTTTCCCCGTAGGAACCTTCTTTAGAAGGTGCACATATGTGCCATTGTCATAACTCTACTCCTCAGAGTCCAGGTTGGTAGCAGCATTCTCTGCCCTCTGATCTAGCTCCTGTGAGTTACCTGAGCTCTCCTTCATCGGCCTTTGGTGAGCTGGAAGACTGGGCATTTCATAGCTTCATGTAACCCCAGCTACTGACTAACGACCCACATGTCTTTAGCTCTTATATTAGTTTCCTGTGGCTGCCGTAACAAATGACCATCCCCTGGGTGGCTTAAAACAATAGGAATTTATTCTCTCACAATTGTGGAGTTCAGAAGTCCGAAACCAAGATGTTGGCAGGGCTTCCTCTACAGGCTCTAAGGGAGAATCCTTCTTTGCCTCTTCCCCCTTCTGGTAGCTCCAGGAGTTGCTTGGCTTGGGGATGCATGTCTCCAGTCTCTGCCTCTGTCTTCATGTGGCCTTCTCCCTGTATGTCTGAGTGGCAAATCTCCCTCTGCCTTTCTTTTATAAGGATACCTGTCATTGGATTTAGAGCCTAAGTCTAGGAGGATCTCATCTGAAGATCCTAAACAAAGAGTCCAGCAAAGACTCTTTTCCCAGAGAAAGTCACATTTGTAGGTTCTGGCAAATAGGTTATGGACATATCTTTTTGGGACCACCATTTAACCCAGTACAGTCCTGGATGCTACCAGCTGGGCTCAGCCAGGGCTAGGAAGCTCATTGGATGTGCACAGGCATAGATGAGACCAAAAGAAACATGGGAAAGAACTACAGCATGCAGAAAAGGAGGAGGAGATGAACTTGGGGAAGGAAGGGAACATTTACTGGGGAAAGCTGCAGCAGTTGGCACACCAGGACCCAGGGCTGTGGCATGAAAGCCCAAATACATTTCAACAGCCAAAGCGCATTAAGTTTCTACTCTGTGAGGTCCTATGAAGTCAAGACATTTGAGCCAATGCTGAGGCCCACGGTTTGCAGATTGGTGACAGGAATAGCAAAGAAGAAAGAACTCTTTTGTGATAGTAACTCAGGTGGTCCCAGGATGCAAACCATGCTGGGACCTTGGTGACATCCCAATGGTGAAGGCTGGCAGGAAGCCATGTTGCAGTGAGATGGTGGCTGAAGAAATGATTTCAAATCCAAAATACAGCTCAGCAAAGGATAGAGCAATGCACACTAAACAAGGGAGGCCAAGTATTAGATTAATCATTGATAAATGCTATCATTAGTAATATTAAAAGGTACCATTGATCAGGTGTTTACTGTGTATCAGGAGGTTCTGTGCTAAATATTTTTACTGAGATCAATTTATTTAATGCTCACAACAGCCTATGAGGTAGGCGCTATTTTTTAGGGAAAATTTGAGACTTGGAAACGTTCGAGAACTTACCTAAATCCCATAGCCATTGGGGGGCAGGGTTAGTATTCAAAATCTGGATTACATGAGTTTAGTGTTTCTTTGTTTAGTACTTGACTGAGCGAATGCGTGGAGATCTGCCCATATCTGGCAGGGGCCAGCCAGTGCCTAGGAGTACAAGGGGATGCTGAGTCAGTCCCTGGGAGGGGAGACATAAAAAACTAGGGCCTCCCTCAAGCACGCTGGAGTTCACAATGGAGCCTCAAGCTGGGGACTAGTCAAGGAAGCCAGCCAGACCAGTTGGCGGGGACTGAGGCAGGAGGCTGGTCCTGCAGACTCCGCTATGGGCTAGCCCTGGAGATGGCAGGGGCTGTGTGTAGGGGCTTTCATGCCCCAGGGCTTGCTCCTTGTTCATGGAATAGTGGTGAAAGTAAGGCAGGCATTCTTGCAAAGGAAGCAGCTTGATGATTGGGTGTGAGGAGACTGTCTGTCTACTAGGAATTTCCTAAAGCAGGGTGTGGGCTATTTTGGTTCTTCCTGCTTCCAATTAAGATCAGCTCAGGAGCAGATTGGAGGCAAGGGAATGGGCTAGGGGGATGGGCCTCAGTGCCCCCAGCCCTGAGAAAGTAGAGAGGAAGTGAGGTGGCAGCTGACAGGCACAAGTCTATGTGCATGTGTGTGTCCATCAAGAGATGGAGGGAGATGGGGGACTTCACTCTATTTATTTATTTATTTATTTTTTTGATAACCCAGTTACGGGCAGGGGACTCTGATTGCAGTTTCTCATAAGTTTGCCTCTGGCTTCCACATCCTACCATCTCAGAGTCTTTGTCTTTCCTGTGTAAAAAGTTAAGGCCTGTACAAGTTCAGAGAATTTCTCAAAATGAACTTACTAGCACGTTAGTTGTATAAATAAGTATTTTAATTTTTGTGGTGCACATTAAAGTTGGTGGATAGGAGACTGTCAGAATTCTTAGTCGTCATGAAATATGCTCTTAATAATCAGTCTTATTAAATCTAAATGAAATGCCTGTATGAGGCCGTATTTTAGTATTTTCTGAACTCACTGCAGCTTTTTTTATCTCAAACAGCAATCAGAGTCATTCTAAATCATCATCAAATTAACTATTTATGTTCCCTTTCACAAAAGTTCCCTTTCTCCCCCTGTTCTGCCTCTCCACCAACCTCTCCACAAATCTCATGTTTTATGAAGAAATAATCAGCTCTTGCAGCTCAGCGGCGGGCACCCTTTGTGCGCTGGAAGGGAGATCCAGTCACGGGGCAGAGCTATTCCCTGAAGCTCTGGAAGTGCTGGGGAAGTATCTCCTCAGAGGTGGCTATTCCTGAATGAGAAGTCCTCGGCGTCAGGGAGCAAGCGAGTATGCCCACTGGAGCGCAGCCTTTGCAGAGAGACCTCTGATTGCTCCCTTAGTCAGCTTCTTTTGGCAGAAGGCCAGTGACAAGGTAATGCCTCATCTCCATTCGCTTCAGATGTGATTTGGAGGAAAGAAGCTGACCAGCTTTTCAATACCTTTTCTGTTTTGCCTTTTGGAAGCATAGCGGAAATTTTCCAATGCAGAGATCTGAGTTGGCCAAAACCATGGTGGCAGATACAATGCAATGTTGTTTCAAAGTCTGGAGGAGATCATGAAAGAGTTCTGCTCATGATCTTCTAAGATGCAGGGAGAAAGAAAACTCAGAGGTGACACCTTCTATGTATGGACAAATTCCCCCTCCCCTTCCTTACTTTGGGACAGTAAGTTGGATTTTTACTAGAAGAAAAGGAAAGAGAGAATGAAGTAGTGTGCTATGACAGCATATAGAGTACAGGTTTCTTATCCTAAGATGACTACCATCTTGCCCTAGCCCCTGCAGGAGGCTGGCACCATCCTGGGAGCCCCGTGCCGTGGGTAGGGAAATGGAAGAGATCTGTCCAGCTTCATTCAGCCTTTGCCATCCTCACTTGCCTCCATTCATCAGGACAGCCTAGGCCAGGAGCCTCCTTTTCTTCAGCTCTTCTGCCTTCTGTTGTTACTCTGTTCTTTTTCCAGGGGTGGAGCTGAAGCTGGACCTTTGGTCAGGGCCATCACTTTCAGATCCATTAGTGGCAAATGGTATAGGGGCCAGCTAGATAGGAAAAAGCTTTACATTTTTCTATGGAAATGTCATTTAGCAATAAGCACAATGGACACCAAAGCTCACCTACTTGAAAAAGAGGGATATTCTCCCAGGAGTAGGCAGAAGGAGGGAGTTAGAGAAGGTCTGAATACCACCATCCCTGTTCCATCCCACATGGGTAACTTAATTAAGGCCAGGGGCAGTGAAGCCACTTTTCCAAAGTGACACAGCTATTAGCACAGAATCTAAACCATTTGGCATAGCTCCTGGTTCTGAACATAGTATCTCTATGACCTTATGGGGAACGATTTCCCCTGCTTCCTCCTCAGTCCAGCCTTTCCTAATAGCTCCTCAATACACCTGGGCTCTGTTTTGGCATCTGAGCCACGGGGGGGCATCTTGGGGTTTGGAAGGAGCTTCCACTGTGATGGCTGATCTGGGTTTGAATCCCACGTCTGCCACTCACTAACGAGTGACCTTGGTCAAATGAGATAATCTTTCCGGGTCTCAGTTTTCTTATCTTTAAAATGGAGGTAATAACATCTTCCTCATAAAATTAAATGAGAAAATGCATGTGAAATTCCTGACCCATGATAGGTGCTCAGTAAATGCTACTTCTTTCTTTCCTTCCACAAGAACGAATGTAATCAATTTAGGAACAGGATTCTGGACTGTGTTTGGCATCATTTACATGCTGCCATTACACAAACAAAGATGTTTGAGCCTGGAGTTGGCACTACTTTTTTGTAAACTGAAGTTGTCATTAAACTGAAATGAACACAGTATGTCAAGTTCAGCTATTTTTTACATCAGGGAGAAAAACGCATGTCACTTAAGGACATAGCCCCCATCACAAGGAGCTGGGAAGGCACATTTCTGAACACCGACATGAGGCAAACCAGGGGCTTTTCATAAGTTCAGCTGTGCCCTGTGAATGTGATGGTTTCTGTTCTCTGTCGTGGCTCAGATGGGCTAGAAGCCCAAAACAAAATGGTGGCATACCCTCTGTGGGCCTTGCAGGTGGCCAGTTGCCAGAATGTACCTGAGTCCTGGTTCTTCTCAGTCTCACCTCTGGGATCCTCACATCTGAGCAACCTCATAGACTAAGTTTCTCCTAATCATTCATTCTTTGATCAGACACTTACAAATATCTGCGTTAATCCTAAGCCCAGGGAACACAACAATGATCATAGAGCACTGAATAACCAAAATGTTTACAAAGTAATATTGCACTTAAATGATAGAAAGTTACATTGAAATAGGTAAAATAACCAAGCAACAATCGGAAACAATTACATGTCAGCAAATCAGGAAATGGCTTTCAAAAATGGCCATTTAGAAGGGAGAACTAGGTTTTGCTGCAATCACCTATGCAGCAATGGAAAAAGAATTGAATTGCAACTTGGGGTAGCTAGGTTTAAATCCCAACTTTTGGTTCTGGATAAGTACTTTGTTTGAGCCCCAGTTTCCTCCTGTGTAAAGCTGGAACTATAAATACTTTCCTTATGGTATTTTCATTAAGAAGATTAAAGTCAGTAAGGTTCTTGGAAACACCTAGTACGGGGCCTGATACATAACAAGTGCTTGGTGAATGGAGGCTGAAACTGAATTTGGAGAGGCTGCACAGAGGGTCAGAAGCTTCAAACAAACCTCACATCAGATAAGGTTCAGGCAGCATGACTTAGAGCAGATGGCTCTTCAATTATCCAAATTAAATTGGATGAAAAATTCACCCTGGAGATTTTTAGGTGAATTTAAATCCTGTGTCTCCTTTTCAGCATTTTAGCTCCTTCACTTGCCCACCCACTGTGTAGAGTTGTTTTTCCTTTAATTTACTCAACATTTGCCTCTTTCAAACTCCAAGGGGAACTCTTTTGTTCTTGTGGGCCTAAACTCTTCATTGATAAAGGAATTAGGAAGTCTATGGGCCAGGGAAGTGAATCTACTTTGAAGCTTCATAATTAGTATCTGCCTCAAATAGCTTCTTCTAGTGCCTATTTAAAACAACAGAAACCAACTTATCCTCAACTCCCTCGATTTCCCTCCTGCCCTTTGCCCCTTCCGTTAAACAGTGTTATTTACTTTAATTGATACCGGAAAGTCACAGAATCTAGGATTAAAATAGGCTGGGAAAACGACAGTAAGTGATGGTCAGGGCCCGGCAAGTCTGGTGTCATGGGACTCCTTGTCCAGTGCTCTCCTTCCTCACTCAGTCTCTGCTCCATGTTCAGGTGCCCACTTAGTCTTACCCCCACCCCGCCCTCCTCAGCCCCTCCCTGTCTTGGACACATGCCCCATTCACTACAGCTGATAGGAGGAACCCACCTAAAATATATTCTGCAAAAACAGGATCAGTGCATTCCCATTTCCCCTGAGTGAACTTATATGAACATATGATTGTTTTATTGCCTTCTTCTCATTGCCATTGATACTGTCATTCTTAAAAAAAACTTCTGCAATTACATAGCAATGTTTGCTTTTCAAAGCACTTTTATATACATTATTCCAGTTGATCCCCAGAAAATCTTCTGCGGTAGGTGTGGTATGATTATCTTCATTTTATAGATGTGATAAAAACACTGACTTCCCTCAGCTCACACAGCAAGGCCAAGACGGAGCACCCACGTCTCTGATGGCAGGCCAAGACTCTGCACTACACCTCTCTCTAGGCACCAGAGATCTTTAGGGAAACTCAAACACCAGCTATTGTCATCGTTTACTGAAATTCCTCTTTAGCTAATTCCACTACCCCCATACACACTTGCAGGCCTCTTTCTTCCAGGAATGATTATGCAGAAAATGGGAACTGACAGTGATAGATGGACTTTTCCATTTTCTGCTAACGTGGCTATGAAGTCAGAGCCCATTTTAATGAATGTCCATTAAGGTCAAATTTGGAAAGCAGGTATTAAGAGTCATTGCCGCTAATTACACCCTGAGAGCTCTATTTGTATTTTCAAATTGGATAAAAAGGTTAGTAAAATGGAACGTTACAGCACAGGCTGACTCCCGGTTTGCTCTCCAAGTTTTCGGAAATGATCGGCTGCCCAGACTTGCTGAGAAATAATGTACTGTCTTATTCTTGCCTCGTGCCTCACAGGTGAGCCAGCGCCATGAGGAGTGGCTGCCTCTTGAATCCTGTCAGTCTCCGGCAGATCCGATTACATCTGGGACCCTTAAGAGTACTTGAAGCAAACGGCGCTGGTCTATTTTAATCCTGCTCCTTCTAGAAACTAGAAACTGTAAGGAGAGTCTTCCTGCTGACAGGTGGCTCCATAAAAGTCGTCCATCTGCTGCTAATTATGGCAGAAAGAAAATTCACAGAGTCGAGTTTTCAGTTTATTTGCTAGAGATCTCCAAAAGGTGTAACTGTCTTCCCAGATCACAAGGCCATTCACGGCATTACATCTACAGCGCTTGTTAATTATTTAAATAATTTACAACCCGGGGTGGCGGTGAGCATTTAACAGAAATCTGGCTGGGTGAGGATGGGTTTGATGGTTGATCATGGCAGAGGAGGAGAATCTGTTTTCACAGCTCACAGAATCTAGCCTCATGGGGTTTTGTTGTTCTCCTTACCATTCTTTCCAAGGGAAACTCAAAAAGGGGCAGAATTTGGTATATTTTAGACTTGACTGCTTTGATTCCCAAACTTCAGTTCATCTCCCTCTCCTCTTCATAGTTTCATCTATAAAATGGGTACAATCTCTCAACTGTTTAACTCAGAAGGCTTTTGTGATCTTGGAACAGGATAATTTATTAGAGAGTGCCATGTATAGCATAATATATAAAGAATTTTAGGCCCATGAAATAGATAGAAATGAGTAAATCTGATAGGTCAGATGATAAAATAATTTAATAATAAAAGAAACACATTTTTCCCTTCCCTGTAGTTTTCTTTTCCTTCTCCCATCCAGATACCAGTAGAACTTAAAAGTTGCTTCTTTATTTTTGTTCTTATAGAATTATATGTATATATATTTCTCTTTTTCTGCAACAATAGTCTTACATTATAGTTTAGTCATTGGTTTATGGATCCATCTCCCTCTGCTAGACTGGGAATGATTTGAGGATGGGAACAATATCTTATTCATAGTTATGTTCCCAGTACCTAGCAGGGCCTGAAGCGTTGTAGATGTTCAATATACGTTAAATTGAAGAGCCTTGACATTAAGCAAATGAAACAAAGGTGATTTTACTTTATGATGAAGTTATATTCAATATTAACCTTAATTAGTGGCACTAAATCTGTCAAATTCAATCATTTTTGACATATTTGATGATTTTTCTGCCTGTGCTAGAAATACTATAAAATCCATTTTAAAAGACGTATAGCTCCAAGTTGGGTGTGATAAACTGGAACCCTCCTAATCTGTTCTCTAGGTTCTGTCCTTGGGCGTTACACAGAACCTTACATAAGACTCTTGTTTTCAGGTATAAAATGAAGGTAGGATGGGGTTAACCACATGACTTAAGTTACATCAAATACTCTGATGGCTATAACGTGGAAGTCAGAAATTGGTCCCTAGTTGAATGATTTGCGGAGAACATACCAAAAATACAGAAATCAAATGAAGTAATTGCACATGAAAATGGTAGAACAATGAGGCAATGGTGAGGTCAAAAGCTAGGGTCCATGTCATGAGGCAAAAACAGTGCTAGGTCACCCCTGACTCCATCTGGCCCATTTTTTTGCATTATATTTGGATGTCCTTTTACCTAGATAATATTGTTGGAATATAATTCATATGGTTTTCTATATATTCAAGTTCTCATAGAAGGGAGGTTAGGAAAATAAGTTTTGATAAAAATGACATAAAACAGCCCAAAACAATGAAGAAGTCTAAAAAAGTGGCTAGAAAAGAATTGGCTGGGATAGTGAAAAGATTTTTATTGCAAAATGTCCTATTAGATAAATCTGGTTGCATTTGCTGTTGATTTTATTTTTAAAATGTTTCATTCTGCCACTGTTCTTTGCAGACTTTCTACTTCTGGTTTTTCAATGTTGCTCTATTCTTTGAAATGTTACATGCATATGGAAGCTGCAAAGTGGGCACTAGATTGGAATAGGCCTCTCAAACCCTACCATTGTTTGGATCTCAGTTTTGAACTAATTGCCTAACTTACTTTGCCTTGAATACCTCCTGTTCTGGTCTTACCAGCTTCTTACTTGTGACCCAATCCCTTGAAGCTGAGCTTCACTTGGTCTCATTTCCCTGTGCAATTCTTGGTTGCTTTCCTTGATGTCTCCCTCTAAATAGATCTATTTTCTAGATCTCTCTCAGTAAGCTCTCAAGCCTGCTGGGTAACCTCTTGTGGCCTGGCTTGGCCTTTGAAAGCATCACTTCTCTCCTGGTCCTTCTGGCTCCTTGAATAGGACTTGGCAAGACACTAGGTGAATAAGCCTCATGTTATGGGAACTTTTAGTTACAACCAGACTTCAATGAGTCTTCCTCCTATCTCTCTCACTTTTTGCAATTTTTCCATTCTCCACTGTGCTGTTGCATAAGTTCCCATGGCAGGATTTTCCAAAATCTGGTTGTGCTCAAAGCCTTATATATTTGATTGAAAGAAGCATTGCCATAGCTCTTTCTTCTTCCTTTTCCTATAGCTAATTGTAAGACTTGAGGAAAATGAAAAGGGGCTCCTACTTGGGAAAGAGCTGGAGAATTTTTGACTCATAATCTGTATAACATGAACTAATGTATATTATACATTGTTGTATGATATTCCTTATTGACATTGTCTCTCTAAATATATGGTTGATTTCTTAGAAGGTAAATACTTCTCTCTTGTCTCTCTCTCAAGTTTAACACCATGCCTGCCCATGCTGTAGGATTATTAAGTATTTTTTCTTTTTAATTTTTTTTTAAATTGCAATAGCTTTTGGGGTACAAGTGGTTTTTGGTTACATGGATGAATTGTATAGTGGTGAAGTCTGAGATTTTAGTGTACCCATCACCCAAGTAGTATACATAGTATCCAATGTATAGTTTTTTGATCCCTTACCACCTCCCTTCTGAGTCCCCAAAGTCCATTATATCACTTGTATGCGTTTGCATACTCGTAGCTTAGCTCCCACTTATAAGTGACAATATATGGTATTTGGTTTTCCATTCCTGAGTTACTTCATTTAGAATAATGGCTTCCAGCTCCATTCAAGTTGCTGCAAAATACATTATTTCGTTCTGTTTTACAGCTGAGTAGTTTTCCATGGTGTATATTTAACACATTTTCTTTATTCACTCCTTGGTTGATGGGCACTACGTTGGTTCCATATCTTTGCACTTGTAAACTGTGCTGCAATAAACACGTGTGCAGGTGTCTTTTTGATACAATGGCTTCTTTTCCTTCGGGTAGATACCCAGTAGTGGGATTGCTGGATTGAATGGTAGATCTACTTTCAGTTCTTATGCAGTGCACAAGTGCTCCCTCTTCACCACATCCACCTTCACGTCTATTGTTTTTTGACTTTTTAATAGTGTCCATTTTTGCAGGAATAAGGTGGTATCTCATTGTGGTTTTAATTTGCATTTCCCTGATGATTAGTGACATTGAGCATTTTGTCATATGTTTGTTGGCCATTTGTAAATCTTCTTTTAAGAAATGTCTATCCATGTCATTTGTCCACTTTTGACGGGATTTTTTTTTTTCTTGCTGATTTGAGTTACTCGTATATTCTGGATGTCAGTGTAAGATCATTAAATGTTAACTATAAAAGTCACCATAGTCTGTCCACTAACTCACACTCGAGTGTTATTGTTACCACCAAACAGCTGCCGAGAATCATATATTCTTATCTCTTCATTTCGTGAAGATGAGATACCTTTGTAAATCAAGGCCAGTGAGGTTATACCTTTTGTTTTTCAAGAAGAATTATTAGTGAAAGTATGCCAATAACCTTAATATGGTATAATGATGTCCTATGTCATCCCGAATAAATAAACAATTATTTGGGGGTGATTTTGTATTTTAGAAAAGGTTTTTTCTGTGATTAAGTGAAGTATATATGCAAAATATTTTTGGCAATTATATTCTTAACACTCCAGTGTGTGGCTTGATGTTTTGAGAAAATACCTCCATTGTTACTACTCTGTGGAGCTTTTGCCAAGGTACATTTTGCTTTGCTAGTGTAGAAATGGCCTTTCTGTGGCCACTAAGGATTTCTTGGCAATCCTGAATCAAAATGTCCTTGCCAGAACCTAATTTAGGGAATTGCAACTTTTTCCCACTAATTAACTCCATTGTTTCAATTAGGAAAGAACTATTCCTTCCAGCCCAGAACACTGTCTCTGAACAGGAAGATGGCTTTGAAATGCTTTCACAATGAAGGTAAGGATTTGTTGTACTAAGCTCACCCAGCATCTCTTGTGGCCATATTTTCAGGATGGCTGACCCTGTTTTTTGAGGGTCAGTATGTTGGAATCAGAGGGTTATATAGAGTTGGAAGTTATATCAAAAGAATGCAGGGGAAGCTAAAACGATTCTTATTGTTCCCATTTTATGGATGAAGTCTCCCTGAAGTCAAGTATCCAGGCTCATCACAGTTAGAAAGTGGAAGAATCAAGATTAGAGCATAGGTCTCTTCTCTCCTTGGATAGGCAGACTAGTTCTAACTGGCTCAAGTGAATGTCACATCATTGAAACTGATCTCCTTAGAAGTGTAGTAACTAGCTGAGTTAATCAGTCATAAATTCTAAAAGCCATATCAGCCACTTGACTCTCATGGTACATGGCTGAAGTGATACTTTTCACCTAGAGCAGAGAGCATAGTCAGCAGTCTGTGATCTTTGGCTAGGAAATCTAAAATTACTTCCTCTCCATTAATGCAAATTATTATAATTAACATCAGTGATGTATTTAATTGCTATTTGTAAAAGCTACTTTCTATCTGCATTAAGGTTTGAAAAATAGCTATAAATATTTTGGTGGCTTGTGACAGTAAATTAATTGCAGTACTGACTTAAGAATGATTTAGAACCTTGTTAATCTATTGGCTCATTTTTCCAAGTGACTTTTCCCCTTTAGCCAGAAAAAGAGAAGTTACCAAAGATACCTTTGCCTTTGACAGATATTTCTTATTTGTTATCCCCGTATTGAATATTTTAATGTTCAGGGAGAATGGTAGAGTGTAAAAGATGCTTATTTGGCCTTTAAGAAGAGGCTCTAGGAGCTTATGGGAGGAGGAATAATATTAACTTACCCTTTCCTACTCTCATAAGAGTTCTTGTCTCATGTCACCCATGGAGTGTTAACTGAGCATAAGACACGGGATCCAGGGTCAGACACATGTTCCTTTCAGCTCAAAATATGCTCTAACAGCAGCTTCAAGATTGTCAATGCTAACATCAAGAGGGTAGGAACAGAAATCAAACAACCTCTCCTACATCTTTAGTCTATATTATCCAGCTATTAATTTACAGGGTATCATCTCAGCTAATATGTCATTTTGAATCAATAAGTTCTCTGTTTTGATTCCTAGCTGTGTGAAGAAATATTGTCTTTTATTTATTTGCTCTGAATCTACACTTATAAAAACTCCATGTACTGTTCTTTATCCTGATGTCACTGGTTTAATTAGGCAAGAATGGGAAATATGCAAAGGCACCTGGCTGACGGTCCAGCCAGTGCTGAAGGTAGTCATCATGAGAGCACCATGTCCAGGGCATTGTTTTCTATTGTTCCAAAATTGCTAGTCTTTGGGGCACTGAGGATTGAAGCAAATGTTTCCCTCCCAATATTGTATTTTGTCACCGGCATCCAACTGGCACTACTAATACTCAAATCCTCATTCTTACTCAGTATTTCCTTCGTAATGATGTCTAGTATTTGGCTGATTTTTGTAGCTGTTCATGGACAAATATTTTTTGTAATAATGATTTCAAAGTCTATAATTTGCCATATTATTCTTATATATTAGGAGATTTTCCTATTTAAGATTTATAGATTAAGCACTATTTAAAAGATTGGGCTATAATGTAAGAACCTTGTATTAGTCAATTCTCACACTGCTATAAAGAAATATCCAAGACTAGGTAATTTATAACAGAAAGAGGTTTAATTGACTCACAGTTTCACATTGCTAGGGAAGCCTCAGGAAACTTACAATCATGGTGGAAGGCAGAGGAGAAGCAGACACCTTCTTCACAGGGCAGCAGGATGGAGTGAGTGCAAGCAGGGGAAATACCAGATGCTGATAAAGCTATCAGATCTTGTGAGACTCACTCATTATCACGAGAACAGTATGGGGGAAACCACCTCCATGGTCCCATTACTTCCACCTGGTCCTGCCCTTGACATGTGGGGATTATTACAATTCAAGGTGAGATTTGGGTAGGGACACAGCCAAACCATATCAAACCTTGAGGGCAAGAAATAGTTGACTTCATAATTTTATACCTAATGGTACCTAAAATAGTATCTAAAATATGGTAGATACATGACCCAAATTCTCTAAATTAAAAGAAATGACTATGGCCATTTGTGGTTATCAACATATTATCTAATAGTGAGATCAATTTTGGATGGAGAGATTTAATTTTGGAAAAGATGCTGACACATAGTAGTGAAAGATGATGTCATTTGTAACTTCAGTGGGTGGTTCCTTATTTCATTCATTTAATAAATATTGATTGAATCCCTATTATGTTCTAGGCATTGGGCTAAGTTGAAGGAAACTAGAATGTAGTTTGAAATTCCTTCGGGATCAATCAATTACATTTTTAAAATAAATTTTAATTATATCTCAACAGAGGTATAATTTACATAGAATTAAGTATATAAATGTAAAATGTACAGCTAAAGTTTTTACATTTATGTCCCCATATAACTACTACCAGATCAAGTTATACAATATTTTCATCACCCCAGAAAGTTCCCCCATGGCCTTTTCTGTTAATTACCTCTCCTATGTAAATAAGCATATTCTAATTTATACCAGCATATATTAGTTTTCTGTTCATCAACTTTTTATAAAAGAAATCATACAGCATATGCTTTTTTGTATGTCTGCTTTATTTTACTGAATATACTGTTTTAGAGATTAATCCATGTTGCATGTGTAAGTAGTTTTTTTTAAAGTTAGTAGTTATATTTCCAGAATTATATTATTTGAAATGGTATTAAGAGGACTCTAGGAAATGGCAGTGTCAAGGCAACAGTTTTTAAATCTCTGGAACCACCCATTAAAAAAAGTCAGAGTAGGATAACAAAGCCAAAACACCATGTATGGTATCCACAACAAAACCAAGTGAAAAGCTGTCCCTACAAATGCCAAGCATTGAGCCATACTAACCAGACTACTATAGTAAGGAGGAAGCAGAGGGGTGAAAGAGGTACTTCTGATGAACTGAGTAACAATCCCAAACTGACAACAGACACTCACTTGAAAGCTCAGCAAGCCAATCTAAGGAGAGCAGTCAAATCTGGGTAGGAGCTTAGCAGACTAGAATTCCTGGGTAAGACTGATGTAGCCAGAGATGTCTGGGACCTCTGTACTCTTGACACGAATCATCCAAATCTCCCTTCAAGATGGTTTTACCAGGAAGGAGAAACTTCTGTGAGCAGAATCCAAATTAGTTAGGTTAGGGAAAATAGGGGCAAAGAAAGGAGAAGTAGGGAAAAAGGAAAATGAGCAGAGCCAGTGGATCTCAGGAAGTATGAGAGTATATGTTTTCAAAAATGCTTGAGAACAACAGAAAAGAGAGCTCTACAGAATATAGCATGAAATAATTCTATCCTGGTTCATCTTCTCTTTCTAGCAAAGAAAAACTTATTTCACTTAAAATGAGCAACAGAAAATGATTGCAGGCAAATCCCACATAAACTCACTATAAGAGAAAAAAAAAAAACGGACCAACACAATATTCATATAGACAATCAAAGAAATCAGAAGGTTTTGCTTACAAAATAGATGAAAATTATAAACTAATATTTCAAAAGAGATATGAAAAATAATATGAAATAATGCAAATAGAGTAAAAGAAGCTATGAAGGAACACAAATAAGCTTAGAGAAAATCAGAAATGGTATAATTGAAGAAAAGATAAGAAAAAGAATAGCTTTGAAAAAGGACCTGTCTAAGCTTAGAAAATAATAAAAATTAAAACATTATTTCAGAAATAAAGTCTAAATGAGAAGGAACACAAGAATGAATAAGCAACACACAAAATTCCTTAGATAAATAGGGGATTGAAAAGAGTGACACAACTTTAAATCAGAAAAAAATTCAAAAGAGATAAAGCAGATTAGACAGTGATACAGAAGCTAGACAGGGAAGATCCAATGCATGTATAATAGGAGTTTTCGAAGAAGAAAACAAAGTATGGAAAAGAATTAATATTAAAAACTATAATTCAATCAAGCTTTCCTAAAATAAAAGTAAACAAAAAATATGCACTGAAAAAGGGCATGCTATTTCTGAGAAAACCAATTCACAGTTGCCAAACTGGCTTAAAAATTAAAGAAAAGACTTCTTTATGAGCACCCAGACATTGATACTGGCATTCACAAGAGAGGGGAAAAAAATCAAAAAATTAGTTTGTCATCAAACTTTTCAAAAACAGTGCCTTACCCTGAAGACAACGAAGAAACATATTTAGAATACTCAAGGACATAAATGATAAGCAATGGATTTTATACCCGGCCAAACTGATCTTCAAGTATAAAAGTTGTGGCAAAGTATTACATACATGCAAAAACTCAGGGAGCGGTGTTCTCATGAGTTTTTCCTCAGGAATTTACCAAAGGGCTGAAGCAACATGGACATAAAGACTGATGTCTAACAGCAGCATTCAGAATGTGTACAGATAAAATTATATTTTAACATACTTCTGTAATGGGACCACCATCCTGGCACACATTGACATTTCAGTCAACGACAGACTGCATACACAATGGTGGCCCTATAAGATAATAATACCATATTTGTTTCCTTAGGAATGTTTAGATACACAGATACTTAACATTGTGTTACAATTTTCTGCAGTATTCCCTATAGTAACATGCTGTACAGACTTGTAGCCTAGGAGCAATGGGCTGTAGCATATAGCCTAGATATAGGCTATACCATCTAGTTTGTTTAAGTACATTTTATGGTTTTCCCACAAGGAAGAAATAACCTAACAACACATTTCTTACAATGTATGCCTGTCATTTATTAATGCATGACTGTATTTATTCTGAGAACAAAAGGCTTGAGTGCAAATGAACCTTCGAAGCAAGTCTGAATTATAAGAATAAGGTATAGTCAAGGATAAAATAACAGTGTTCAAGTAGTTCAGGTGCTTCAGTATCAGAAACAAATTTATTATGGATGAATCTTCCTTAGGAAAACCACTCGTTGTGTAAGATGAAGTTCTGTGTATGACGGTGGAAGAATAGCCATAGGCCAGTATCCATGAACTGTTGCCTGCACATAGCTTTTGTAAGGATCCAGGCACAAAACACCTGCAAAGAATTCACAGACAATCCATACCAACGCAAGCTATACCCAGGCTATACCTTCTGCAGTCACCTTACACAAAGTTTCCCTCAGGTTAACTATTTCCAGAAGTGGATATTTGCCTGTTCTGGAAAATAAAGTTAGTCATTCTGTATAACCCTGTCAAGAAAGGAGACCCACAACCAGTGGTGTTATTACATTGTTTTTGGTACAAGGTGATACATTGAAGGCACTGTCTATAGAACTGTGAGGGATTTCTGAGCTTGAAGCTTGTTTCACGTGGTCCTCCTATGAATGTCTACCTGTAATCTGAATACCTGAAGCATCCACATTACATCTGGATTTGCGTTACCTGACTTTGGTTACGAAAAGCCATCTTCTTCCATTGCAGCAATACTTCCAATTTGTTAAGCACATGTGACTCAGCCACACCATGGAACTCAATAGGATTGAAGGTCTGCCTCAGGCAACTTATTCCAGTTCTCTGGCTATGTTTGCTGTGTGCCCTATACATCCTATTTCTCCAGGAATGGCAGTTTGGGGCATTTGAAAAAGTTAAAGTGCCCTGTTGCATGTCCTTGGTCCCCAAATCCAAGGATTGTTATTGTCCCCAGATTGTATTGCTTGCAGAAAGATAGGACACAGTATTTGAAACCAATGGGCTAAATTTTGCTAAATAACATCTTGTTTTATTTATTCACAAATAAAAATAATTTTGAGATACTCTATAAATAATTTTATTGGAAACAACGTTCCTTTTGGAATTGAACTGAAATAACCATGTCAGAAGCCAACAAGCAGATGGTAAACTTTCTGTTTCTGCTGACTTGGGCAGATTTTCTTTAAAGCTGAAGAGGGACTCCATGCCCTAAGATCTCAATGCCTTCTTGTACCTTTCAACTATATCAGATTTGGATCATTCGCTGAAGACCCACATTTATTTCTAGCCTACATAATCTCAGCGTTATCACACTATTTAATTACAGTACATGATTGACACCAGGAATGCTGAAATATAAACCTGAAATTGTAGAAAAGTATTAAATTCTAGTGTTAACCCAGCATATTTCCTGTTTTGGGAGCCTGCAAGATATTTTTTTTTTCTGAATAATTCTAGAATCATGTTTTGCTTATTGAAGACACTAAAGGTCTGTCAGGTCAATATATTTGTGGCTTCAGTTTTTGTGGTTCCTGGCAGACCTGAGGTAGTTCCTGACTTCTTCTATGATTTCTAGGTTATCTTTTTTTCTTGTGTTATCTTTTCCTCTCAGAGGTACTGCCCCTTCTCAAACCTCTACCTCCATGATTCGACAACATTTACTAAACAGTCATTCTTCACAGACATTTTTTTAGATACATTCCCTTCTCCATGTTAAGTCTATATACATATACAGTGACTGACTGTATATGGTAGGAATATTTGTCCTTTCTTTTTCAAAGATAAGAAAAACTGAAGTTTATTAAAGGAGTAACATGCTTAAGGCCACAGAAAGTAAATTGCAAATTTAGAATTTGAATATTAAGGCTTTGGAACCAAAACATCTGGTCATGAATCCTAAAAGGAACATTTGCTGGCAAATTACTTACCTGAGTTTCCTATTTATTACAAGTGAACATAATTTCTACTTTATAGGGTTGTAAGAACCAAAGATAATATACATAAAATGCCTGGCACAGTGCCTGAGACGTAACAAATGCTCAATAGTGGTGGTGATTGTTAATTTATAACACTCAGATTTTTGTTTTAAATGCTTTTCATTCAACGTAACTTAGAGACAAGTGTTTAGGCCCTGGAGATAGAGGTTTGGACATGAATCCCATCTCCACCACTTACTAATCATTTAATTTCATTATCTGAAAAATGGGAATAATAATAGTGGCTACTTTATAGAGTTGTTGTGAGGATTAAATAAAATAGTGCCAATTAAATTTTTAAAAGTGCTACTTCCCAGTAGGCACTTAATAAATACCAGTTATTACTATCCTCCCTCAGTGCCAACCTGTTCTCAGAAAAGGATCAGACAAATTCCTGTGCCCTAAGAACTAAGTTATTGAGAAGTCTTGCTACAACATTCCTCTCAGATAAGTTATTTGGCTCAAAGTTTTAACATCTACTGGTGAATTTTTCAGAATCAACAGCACAAGCTGGGAAAACTCTGCATCTGTTCGATATGTGTCCCAAATGTCAAATTTCAAATTTTGTGAAAAAATCCACCTCAGAGACACAATTTGGTACTGAATCCTTTAGTTTAGGTCTGGTCCACAGAATGATAGGCTCTCAGATGGGAAAGATCTTAGCAGTTTTCTGGTCTGGTCTTCTCACCATCAATTCCAGGTAAGCTGTTACATCCTCTCAGTGTAAATTGATTCACTGCTAGGGAACAAGCTTAGGTCCACTCCTCCCCTGTACCCTTCTCCACTGTCGAAAGGACTTCTTCCTCTTATCCTGAACTCCTAATTGACCTATTATAGGGGCGATGCTGTAATGCTGTGTGCCATTTCTTATGTTCATGTTTAAGTTCAATCTTTAACTTTTCCAGAATCTATGACTGGCCTCCTAAATAGAATATAAGCTCCCTGAGGACATGGCTCATGAATTAAATTACTTTGAACTAATTGTTAATAACAACTCCTGTGTTCTGTGCTGTGCTATGGGGGTACAAAGAAGTTGGTAATAAATAAGTAAGTTGATAGTAAATAAATAGGCCAGGTGCGGTGGCTCACACCTATAATCCCAGCACTTTGGGAGGCCAAGGTGGGAGGATCGCTTGAGCTCAGGAGTTTGAGACCAGCCTGGGCATCAGGTGAAACATGGTGAAACCCCTTCTGTACCAAAAATACAACAATTAACCAAGCATATTGGCACATGTCTGTGGTCTCAGCTACTCAGGAGGCTGAGGTAGGAAGATCTCTTGAGCCTGGGAGGCAGAGTTTGCAGTGAGCCGAGATGACACCAGTGCACTCCAGCCTGGGTGACAGAATGAGACTTTGTCTCAAAAATAAATAGATACATAAATAAATAGTTGTAAAATAAGATTTTTAGCCCCCAGTGAACAACAGCAAATCCTTTTCATCTCTCCTGTCAGTGCTGACCCTATTCTAAAGTGGTTTATATTCAGAAAAATGGCAGTATGTGGTATACATACCACGTACCATTCTAGAAGGAAAAGAAGTGGGCATTGTCCCAGTCCTTGAAAGATAGGTAGAATTTTAATAGAAAGACCCATGAGTGACAATGGCAGTTCACATGGGGGATGCTTTGAGGAAAGGCATTAAGTATCCACTGTAGCGCAGAATATCACAACTTCACTATGGTAGCTGTGCCGCCAAAGACGGTTGAATTCAGTGTCTATAGGAAGAGACTTCCCTCCTGGCTCAAATTCCAGGACAAGTCCCACGAGAGGGTGGCATCATTAAAACACCAATTTTTTTTAGATTGGCTCAGCTGGGTGTCATCTGGCTGGGGTGCCAGGATTCAAGTGATCTGATCAGGTTATATAAGGAGTTGGTCAAGTAGCTGAATATTAGAGGGAGGTCTCCAAGGGGACTTCGATTTTTTTTAGGGAGTTATGGAAGATGACAGCCATCATCAGCGTTAAGCACTCCTTCTTACTTTTGCAGAAAGGTGCCTGGATGCCCCTGGGAAAAGTGCTGTCTACAGTTGTTCACAGTATATGCTATTATATAACTGTGTGGATTATTTCCCACTTACATGTGTCTGGGTTTCTATAGTAAGGGTGTAGTCTTGTTGGTGTTGACTGGGCAATATAGCCAAGTGGTTAAAAGCATGATCCCTGCATATGAACAATGGCTCTATGACCACTAGCAAGTTACTTAATCCTGCCAACCCTCATTTTCCCCATCGGTAAAATTGAAATGACAGTCATGCTGATTTTCTAGGGCTTATGTGAGAATCAAGTAAAATAAACCACTTAAATATACCAGTCACTGTTTTAACCACTTTACTTTTTTTCCTTTTTTTTTTTTTTGTGTGTGTGTGTGTGTGTGATGGTGTCTCATTCTGTCACCCAGGCTGGAGTGCAGTGGTGCAATCTCAGCTCACTGTAACCTCTGCCTCCCAGGTTCAAGCAATTCTCTGCCTCAGCCTCCTGAGTAGCTGGGATTACAGGCACCCGCCACCATGCCCGGTTAATTTTTGTATTTTTAGTAGAGATGGGGTTTCCACCATCTTGGCTAGGCTGGTCTTGAACTCCTGACCTTGTGATCCACCTGCCTTGGCCTCCCAAAGTGCTAGGATTACAGGCGTGAGCCACTGCGCCCAGCCACCACTTTATGTTTATTAAGTCACTTAAGTAACTTGACAATCGTAAAAGGAGTTACTATTATTTTTTCAATTTCAACATGTGAGAAACTAAAGCAGCAATCAAGTGATTTCCCTACTATTATTATTCTAGACACATTAATGCAGTATTTTCTCTGAGGGAGAATTTCTTCCTGTGGAGCCATAGGATTCTTCTAAAAAAAGTTTGGCAGCTTCCAAGCCTCTCAGCGTGAGAGCTTTCAGTGTTTGAGATGATGTGGGGTAGGGGTAGAAGGTTCCTCATGAACCCAGCCAGGCTGACAAGAGGCTTAGGTAAGGTCAATTTCAGCTTCTACACTATTCTGTGGACCTGCACTTTTTTTTTTTTGGACGGAGTCTTGCTCTGTCACCCAGGCTGAAGTGTAGTGGCACAATCTCAGCTCACTGCAACCACCACCTTCCAGGTTCAAGCGATTCTCCCACGTCAGCCTCCCAAGTAGCCAGGATTATAGGCGCTTGCCACCACGCCCGGCTAATTTTTGTATTTTTAGTAGAGACGGGGTTTTGCCATGTTGGCCAGGCTGGTCTCAAACTCCTGACCTCAGGTGATCCACCCGCCTCGGCCTCCCTCCCAAAGTGCTGGGATTACAGGCGTGAGTCACCACGCCCGGCTGACCTGCACATTCTTTATGTCCTAGGACTTATCATATTTTAGGAATCTATATGACTCAATTATTGGAAAGAAATTGTGTGATCATAATCTCATGAGGTTTTATTTTTTACGATTTGCTTTTGTTTTGAAAAGAGATACATTTTAGAAAATCACATATTTATCAACTTCTAAGTGAATTTGCTGACCCATGATAATGTTAGGCCAGTAGTCTTTATAAAAAGTCTCAAATATTTTCTCATGCCTGCCACAAACCTCGCAATACCCCAGGATTTGGGACTGAAGAAAACCAAAAAGACCTGCCTCATTGTTGAGTTGTGCTTTTAATTTTTGTGAAGTGACTTTCCTCATTATTTCGCAAAGCCTAACTTATTCATCAGGATGACAATCAGGACACGACAGAACCAAGCAGGAAGGAAGCTAAGGACTCATGCCAATGTGTGTCACTGAATAAGCTTGCGCTTCATGTCTGCAGAGCATGGGTCTCCCCAGGCCACCTTCTCCTCCATTTGGACAGATTTTGACATTCTGTCCTCAGCCCTCATCTCAAATTTAGCATGTACAAAGAAACATCTGGAGAATTTGTAAAATATAGACTCCTGGGCTACAGAGATTCTGATTCAGTAGGTCTAGCACAAGGCCCAAGAATTTGCACATTTAACATGCCCCCTCGAACCTTTCTTGGAATTGCTCAATTCTGCAAGGGGCAAGCTCATTCTTCTCATCACTATCTGTTTGTCTTTACTTTCCCCCCACTGATACACCTTCATCATTCCTCTTCACCCGTCTCAATTCTATCCATTCTTGAAAATCTGGTACCAACTCTGCCTCTGCCATAAGCCTTCTGCAGCTACTCTGATCTCTCTCTCTCCCTTTCTCTCTCTGTCTCTACACCTTAAAAAGAAATAAACCTTTTGGATCATTCTCAATCACATGATCTCAGCCTCAGCCATTCTCTGGTTTGTGGAAGGGGAGGGAGTGTGATATTGGACGAATGATTGATTTGCCTAGATCTTGAGGAATGGCACCTATCTGTTTCCCATCTCCAGTCGAAGTCAGGCTGACACCAGATGACACTGGGGGTTTGTTATTCCCCATCACAGCCACAGCTTGGCCAAACTGCAGGAAACTGGGCAGGAACAGACCCCACATCCTAGACCTTAGACCCACAAAGTCTGCTTGGTTGAAAAAGCACTCCCCTTCCTGTCCCAAAGTGTAGAGTTCTAAAAGTCAGAGTGGGCTGTGGGAAGCCCTACTTAACCTGTACAGGCAGCTCGCCTCGGCACCGTTTCCCGAGCCCTTGGTTATTTTTACTCTCTCTGAGCTTCTTCCCATTCTTCAGGTGCTGGGCGAGGTGGCGTTCATTTGGCTTTGCTTCTGACACAAGACAAACGAGCTTGGGGCCTTCGGCGATTCACTGTGTCTGCCAGGGGATTCCAAAATAGCAAACTATTTTTCATAACAGCAACGTGATATGAAGGGAGATGCAGCAGGTGCACTCCGCTTTCCCCTTGCCGTCTGGGGCACGTGGTGGAGGGAGAGGATTCATTAAGTTTGCACTTGTGTCCAGGAAAAAGAAGGGACCTGCTCTCGTAGTGGCCATTCCCCTTTGGCTGGGTCAAGGTCTCACTTCCCAAAGGCGAATCTCGTCCTTGGGCAAGGTGGAAGTGCAGTAAAACAGCAGTCCGGGTGCCCCCATAGAGTTCAATGACTTTTTCTTTTTCCTCATAGAAAGATAAGGTTAGGAATGTGACTATCTGCTGAGTATTTTTTTCTAACACTACCTTGTAATGTTAAACAAAAGAGCAAGATTTCTTAAAAGTTTCAAATATTTGACACTATAGTTCATTAAATGTAGGGTCATTTCAGAAAGTTCAAAGAGGAAACTTCTCTTTTTCCAAAGATGTAGAAGTGAAAGATCAAACTGACGTTGCCTCTTTGAGTTTCTCCCTCATTCTCTTGGCTCATTAGAAAAAAAAGAAAAAAAAAAACTCTTTTCATGGCACTATTCACTATTAAAAAGTTGTCCCCAGCCCTGCCTCTACTAGTCCCCCAATCCTCCATTATGAATTATGTACACGTTTTTAGAATGAAAATTATAACAAAGCAAGGTGGTTTTTAATTTATATTTGCATGTATTGTAAGTTTCCTTTTGATGTTTCTCCCCTTTCAAGTTACTAGATCTTCTTGACCAGAGGTGAATTAAAAGTGCAATTAAAGTATATGTGATGATGATGATGATGATGATATGGGCTTCTCGAAGTTAGGGTGAGGCTTAGGGGACAAATATTTTGTAAAAATGTTCAGAGTCAAGGTCAGAGTGAGAGAGCAAGTATTGTGTAAAAGCTACTTGCTAGTGAGTTGTAATTCAGTGCATAAGACACTGGAATCTGTCTTATAATACATCTTAATTTAAACATTTCTTTTCCCAGGGGACCACAGAGTATGTGGTGCATGAATAAATAAATGCCATGACTTATTTTGGAGTCCCTAATCATAATATAATTATATGCATTGCAAATTTTCGTACGCTACTTTTAGTTTCTAGGGTTTTTAAAAACAATTATTAAACTGCATTGCAGGAAGAGATCTACCTCAATTCAGCTATGAAAATGGAGTCGGAGAGGCTAGTCACATTAGACAGCAGAATCCTTCCACTGTGAGCTTGATCACATCAGAGAAATGGTGATTACAGTTTACATGGAGTTATACTAATTACTGGACTGGCTCAACGAGCCTAGAAAAACCAGGTATAGAGTTGTGACTCTCTCTTATTTTCTTGTCTTGCTGGGCTTTAGAGACCATTCATCTTCTCAAATCATTGGTAGCTCCTAATCCAACCAGAGGAAAATAATACATTTTTTCCCCAAGAACAGCTTTTTCTTTCCATGGGTTACTAAGATTCATTTGCTAAATAACTCTTGAAGTCTAAAAAATTGTCTCTGAGTAGTCAGAAGAGGTGAATTCAACCTTGCGAATAGTTATCTAAAATCATCTTCCTCCTCAAAAGCCTTTTCTCTTTATGCGGTGTATAAGTCCTACCCACATGGGGTAATTTGCCATCTTCTGCTCTCTCTCTAGCTCTGATTTCCACATTTCATTCAATTTCTCTTTATTAAGAAAACATAAGAGAGATGCAGGATAGTGGAGCAGTTAAATGCACTGGCTTGCAACCACACAGCCCTGGGTTTGAGTCCTATATTTTCTACTGCCTACGTATTTACCAGCTGTGTGACTCTTGGTAAGTTACTTAACCTCTCTGTGCTGCGGCTCTCGCATGTAAAAAGGTGATAGTAATAATTTTTAATGGGTTGTTGTGAGGACTGCAGGAGATACCGCATATAAAGAGTCCAGCAGAGTGCCCATGTGATTCTAATAAATATTATCAATTATCATATCAAAAGCATCTCACTACAGTACATCTACTCAGCTTGTAATACTCAGTCCAATCAAATTAAGAAATCTGGAAAACAATCGGTCTTTGGACTAACATGATTCGGGTGCTGAATTATTTTCTTTCATTTTCTCATGTTAAGGAAAATCCATAATTTTCTGAACAGACGTACCCTTCTCCCCCATATCCTCCAGTCTCATGTACACTAAATTTGCCGCCTTTGTGGTGGCTATACTCTCTTAAGACCAGATGAAAAGGAATTGAGCAGCAAAGCAGGGTTTGTGGTTGTTTTTTGTTTGTTTGTTTGTGTTGTTTTTTGCCTATCTAAATACAGTCACTTGTTTTCTCTCTCTAAATATTTTGGGTCCTAGGTGGAAAGCTCAGGCTCTGGGCACACGAGGCCCCCAGGAGACAGGTGATGATCAATCATCATTGACATTCTTTCCACTTAAACCAGGAGCTCAGAACTTTATTGTAAAGAGTTTACATTGGTCCATTTAGGTTTCAGCTCTAAAGTAACCTGATAGTGCTGTATGGGAGAGATAACCGTGGCTAATAGGCCTTAGTGTGCAAGATAGGGGCCAGCCTCCTAAGGCAAAGGGTGGGAGAGGCAGAGACTCATGAATGAAGGTCGTGGACAAGGATGGCACTCCAGCGACTCTGGCCAGCAGGTGGGGCCACAGCCCATCTCCACCAGCCAGGTGCATCTCCCTGGATGCTTTCTGGCTGCTTTCTTTGATTTTCATTTTTACTTTAGAACTTGATTTCTCCTCCCTCCTTTTTTCATTATTGCTACGAAAGTTAATTTAGGTTGCCATGAGGTTTTTTTTTCCTTTTCTTTCTTCATTCCCATTAATTCACTCCACACCTATTTGAGTGCCTACTATGCACCAGGCGCTGATTCAGATACTGCCAATATAGGATTGACTAAGACTCACGGGGTCTCTGTGTTTTGGGTGCTGATATTTAGAGATGTAAGACAGTGCTTCCCAAACATCAATGTGTGTGAAAACCACCTGGGGTCTGTAAAAATGCAGATTCCAATTCAGGAAGTCTGAGGAGGAGCTACAGACCATAGCTCTTAGGTCTAAGAAATAAGCTTCTCAGTAATGCAGGTGCTGCTGACCCAAGCCCCATCCTTTGCATAACAAGAACGCTAGGAAATGCTGTTCCCTTTCCTCCTCTAAATGACTGGCTGAGTGTCCTCATTTGTGTTAGCAGAGTTTAACAACATCACAGACTTGATCTTTCCTATGAGACCATCAGCTTTATTCTGTGACCCTGACCTAGGCCGCCTTTCTTTCACCCAAACATCTGAGAGGTACAGGGGAAATGAGTGGAGGATATAGATAAATGACTGGCTCCCCCACCCCCCAGCTTTCCATCCTGGCCAGATCCTATGTTATACTGTGAGTGGGACCACTGAGGACTCATTGTATGCACAGGACAGCTCCTGACTCCTAGATGATAATAGTACTTTAAACACATAGAATGATACAGCTCCTCTCTGGTAACTGGGGTGCCATTTACTAATTTGTTGCTCTTACATGACTAATTTAACTCTAGTTACTACTCAGTCATTAGGGAGTCACTTATTCACAAAGCAGAATCAGGCTAAATAAATAATAGGAAGCTGGGAAAAGAGGCAGATGAAAGTAGAGAGTGAGAGTTAGCTTTTAATGCGGGGTAGAAACTTGCTGGTGTTTAAGGCAGTTCCTCATTTAGCGCATAAATGCAGATTCTTCCTCTGTTTTTAAGTCCCAGTGACCCTTAATGAATAGAATCCTGTAGCAGACAGCAGCTACCTTCTCTTCCAATAAGAATCACATTCCAATAGAATGTACATTTCCAATTACTATGCAAAAACAATGGCAGAATTACTTAAAAATGTACAGCTCCCTAGGGCTGTGTATGCTGTAGTCCATGTGAATCTATCATTTGCATGCAACTATTGTGGGGAACAACTGAATCCTCCATCACAGGCTATTTAATCAAGTGAGAAGCCCCTAAATTTCTTTGCAAAGATTCACGAGTTCTGGAGCTAAATATGCAATTGGTAATGTATTCTGGCTGCCTGCACGCAGGCTTCCTTGTTTCATTCTGAATGGCATGGTGTTTGCGTTGACATTTAGATGATGGGTCATCTTGGATTTCTCCTGCTCCCAGCTGGAAACTTAGTGGCATCTCCCATTAGTAATCACTGTGCTTTTTTTCCCCCTAGTGACTGAGCCGTTTACAAACGGAGAAGAGAAAAAATTATATATTTGGGTACTGACTATAGAAAGAAAATAAACTAATAGCACAGTAGGAAAGGTGCCTAGGGTTACTTTCTGTGGATAACTGAAGATCGAGTAGAAATAAAGGACTCAGATGATGTGTTTCCCCCACCCTTACCCACCAGCTTTAGCGGCCAACTTGTTATTGGAGAGTTAAATGAAAATAGTCTGTAAGGACAGACTCCAGGATTAACCACAGCCACTAATGCCATAAGATTTGGGGCAGGTGGAAAGATTTGTCCCTACAAGTATCTACTTTTCTGACCTATAAAGGTACGTGGAATTCTCCCTTGATTTTACCTATCTGTGCCTTTGAAGTCACCTGTTAAGATTCAAGAGTGTTTTTTGGGTAGGGCTCCCATCAGAAAGCCCTGGAAGTCACAAATGCTTTGGCATCACTTATTTATCAGCTTCAGCATTCTGAAGCAAGGCCCTGAGGGACCAGTGGGCCTAAAAACTGGGGGAAGCAGGCCAGAGGCAATGCTTCAACACATGGAAGCCCCAAGCAATGAAAATACAGTGGTCCCTGCCCTCAGTATGCAATGCAAAATAAAGAGCATCCTATACTAGACAATTAGTGTAAGAAAGTTGAACCCAGTTTTGTGGGGGTTTTGTGAGATAATAAGAAAACACGAAATCTACTGTCATATAATTTTAAATGTAGAGTATATTATTGTTAACTATAAGGACAAAGTTGTAATGTTGCAGAGCAGATCCCTAGAACTTTTGCTTCTTGCATAACTGAAACTCTATACCCATTGAACAGCAACTCCCCATTTCCTCCTCCCCTATCGCCAGGCAACCACCATTCTACTTTCTGTTGCTGTGAGTTTGATACCTGTAAATGAAATCAGACAGTATTTGTCCTTCTGTGACTGATGTATTTCACTTAGCATAATGTCCTCAAGGTTCATCCATGTTGTAGCATATGACAAAATCTCCTTTTTTATGGCTGAATAATATTCTGTGATATGTATATACCACATTTTCTTTACCTATTCATTCTTCGGTGGGCATATGGTTGTTTCCACCTCTTGGTTATTATGAATAATGCTGCAATCCATGGGAGTACAAATATCTCTTTGAGATCCTGATTGCATATGGAAGTTCTATTTTTATTTTTTTTAGGACACTTCAGCTGTTTTCCATAGCAGCTGCACCATTTTGCATTCCCACCAACAATACATAAGCATTCCAATTTCTCTACATCCTTGCCAACACTTATTTTCTGTTTTGTTTTTTGTTTTTTGATTGCGGCCATCATAACAGGTGTGAGGTGAGATCTCATTGTGCTTTTCATTTGCATTTCCCTGATAATTAATGATACTGAACAGCTTTCCACATACCTGTTGGCCATTTGTATGTCTTCTTTGGAGAAATGTCCATTCAAGTCCTTTGCCCATTTTTTTAATCAAGCTTTCTGTTTCTTTGTTTGGTTTGCATTTGGGTTGTAGGAGTTTTTTACATATTTTGGATATTAACCCCTTATCAGATACATGGTTTTAAAATATTTTCTTCCATTCTATAGATTGTCTCATTGTTCTGTTGATTGTTCCCTTTGCTGTGCAGCAACAAGCTTTTTAATTTGCTGTAGTACCACTGGTCTATTTTTGCTTTTGTTGCCTGTACTTGTGGTGTCATATCCAAGAACTGTTTTCTTCTAGGAGCTTCATTGTTTCAGGTCTAATGTTCAAGTTCTTCATTAATTTTGGTCTGATTTTTGAGAATGGTATAAAGTAAGGGCCCAATTTTATTCTTTTGTGTATGGATATCCAGTTTTAGCCACACCATTTGTTGAACAGACTGTTTTTTCTGCATTGCATATTCTTGGCACTGTTGTGAAGATCAGTTGATTGTATATACGTGGCTTTACTTCTGGGCTCTCTAGTCTGTTCCTTTGGGCTATATGTCTGTCTTATTGCCAGTACCATACTGTTTTGATTACTCTAGCTTTGTAATATGTTTTGAAATCAGCAGTTATGAGACCGCCAGGTTTGTTGTTCTTTTTGAAGATCGTTTTGGCTATTCCAGGTCCTTTGTGTATATCAATATAAATTTTAGGATTCTTTTTTTCTATTTCTGTTAAAAAATGCTATTGGATTTTTATAGAAATTGCATTTGATCTGTAGATTGCTTTGGGAAGTATGACCATTTTAACAGTACTAAGTTTTCTAATATATGATCACAAGATGTCTTTCCATTTATTTGTGCCTTTTAATATTTCTTTTAGCAAGGTTTTATAATTTTCAGCGTATAAGAGTTTCATCTTATCGGTTGAGTTTATTTCCTAAGTATTTTATTCTTTTTGATTCTTTTATAAATGGGATTGTTTTCTTAACTTCCTTTGTGGAGTGCTCACTGTTAGTGTATAGAAATGTAACTGATTTTTGTGTATTGCGTATCCTGACTTTGGTATTTTTATTGAATTTGCTGATTAGTCCTATTAGATTTTTGTGTGTGAAATCTTCAGGGTTTTCTACATATGACACCATGTCATCTTCTAAAACAGATCATTTTACTTCTCCCTTTCCAATTTAGATGCCTTTTTTTTTTTGTACCTAATTGCTCTGGATAGGAACCTCCAGCACTATGTTGAATTGAAGTGGCAAAAGTAGGCATCCTTACATTCTTTTTGATCTTAGAGCAGAGCCTTTCAGGTTTTTACAAGTGAATATGATGTTAGCTGTGAACGTTTCATATACAGCCTTTATTATATTGAGGTAATTTCCTTCTATTCCTAGTTTGTTGACTGTTTTTGTGTCATGAAAGGGTGTTAAATTTTGTCAAATGCTTTTTCTTCTCTGTTGATGTGATGTAATTTTTATTCTTTCTTCTGTTAATGTGGTGTATAATACGAATTGATTTCTATATATATGTTAAACCATCTTGGCATCCCAGAAATAAATCCCACTTGGTTGTGCTGTATGATTCTTTTAATGTGTTGTTGAATTTGGTTTGCTGGTATTTTGTTGAGGATTTTTGAAAATACAGTTATCAGGCGTATTAATCTGCAATTTTCTTTTCTTATAGAGTCTTTTTCTATCTTTTAATAAGAAGTTAATACTGGCCTCATAAAATAAATTTGGCAATGTTCTTTTCTTTCCACATTTTTGGAAGAGTTTGAGAAGGATTGGCATTAATTCTTCTTTAAAAGTTTGGTAGAATTCATCAGTGAAGCTATCAGGTCCTGACCTTTTCATTGGATGTTTCCAATTACTGATTCAATTTCCTTACTCATTATTGGTCTGCTCAGATTTTATATTTCTTCACAATTCATTCTGGGTAGGTTGTATGTTTCTAGGAATTGATCCATTTCTTCCAGGTTATCTAATTTTTTTGTGTATAATTGTTGATAGTAATTTCTTATAATTCTTTTAATATCTGTGGTATCAGTTGTAATATCTCCTCTTTCATTTCTGATTTTGAGTGTTTATTTTCTTATTAGTTAATACAGCTAAAGATTTTTATTATCTTGATCTCTTAAAAAACAAGTCTTAGTTTTGTTGCTTTTCCTATTCTATATCTTATTTCCGCTGTAATCTTAATTATTTCTTTCCTTATCTTAATTTAGAGATTAGTTTGTTCTTTTTTTTCTATGTCCTTGAGGTGTACAGTCAGTTTGTTTATTGAAGATCTTTCTTCCTTTTAAATGAAGGTGTTCACTACAGACTGAATATTTATGGCTCCTTCAGATTCACACATTGACGCCTAATCGCCAATGTGATTGTATTTGAAGGTGGGAACTTTGGGAGATAATTAGGTCATGAAGGTGGAACTCACATGGATGGAATTAGCGCCCTTACAAAAAAGGATCCAGAGAGTGGAAGGACCCAGAGATCTTTCCACTATGTGGGGTTACAGCAAAAAGACAGCTGTCTATGAACCAGGAGGCAGCTGACTCTCACCAGAATCTGCCTGTGACTTGATTTTGGACAGTCCAACCTTCAAAACTGGGGGTAACAAGTTTCTGTTATTTATAAGCCACCCAGTTAATGACATTTTATTGTAGCAGCCCAAACGGATGAAGAAAGTGTTCATTGCTGTAAACTTCCCTCTTAATACTACTTTTGCTGTATTGTATACATTTTGGTATGTTTTGTGTTCATTTTCATTTGTTTCAAAATATTTTCTAATTTCCCTTTTGATTTCTTCTTTGGCCTATTAGTTGTTCAAGAGTATGTTATTTAATTTCCACATATCTCCAAATTTTCTAGTTTTCTTCCTGCCATTAATTTCTAGTTTAATTCCATTGTGATCAGAAAATATACTTGGTATAATTTCAGTCTTCTTAAATTTGTTAAGACTTGTTTTATGACCTAACATGTGGTCTCTCCTGGAGAATGTTCCATGTGCACTTAAGAATGTTTATTCAGTGTTCTGTATACGCCTACTAGTTCTGCAAACATTATATTTTCGTAGGCTTATGTGTTGCTGTTTAGCATCTGTATGTTTCCATTTGTAGGACTCTCTAACATTTCTTCTAAGGCAGGTCTAGTGGTGACAGACTCCTTCAGATTTTATGTATCTGGGAATATCTTTATTTCTCCCCATTTTTGAAGGATAGTTTTGCCAGATAGAATATTTTTGGTTAGCAGTTTATTCTTTTGGAACTTTGAATATATCATTCCACTCCCTACCATTCTGTAGAGTTTTGCTGAGAAAACTTCCTATAATTTCATGGTGTCTTTATATATGAGTACTCAGATTTTTCTTGCTGCTTTCAAAATTCAATCTTTATCTTTGACTTTTGACAGTTTGACTAATGTGTTTTGAGTGAATGTCTTTGGTTTCATCTTATGTCAATATCTGTTGGGGTTCTTGAATCTGGACGTCCATTTCTTTCCCCAGATTTGGAAAGTTCTTGGCCATTATTTCTTCAAAGAATTTCTCTACACTTTTTTCTCTCTCTTCTCCCTCTGAGACTCCCATCACTGCACACATTGGTCCACTTGATGGTGTCACATAAGTCCCTTAGGTTTCCTTTATCCCTTTTCATTATTATTTCTTTTTGTTTTTCTGATCATATAATTTCCAATGACCTATCTTTGAGATTACTTATTCTTTTTTGTTTTGCTTGGTCAAGTCAGCCACTGAAACCCTCTAGTGAATTTTTCAGTTTAGTTATTGCATTCTTTATTTCCAAAATTTTTGTTTGTTTTTAAAAATATTTTCTATCTCCTTATTGATATTCTCATTTGTTCATGAATAGTGTTCTTGAGCTCATAGAGCATTTTTATAAGGGTAATTTTGAATTCTTTTTCAGGTATCTGATACACCTATGTTTCTTTATGAGGCTTCTGGAGACTTATTTTGTGCCAATCTTTGGGCCATGTTTTCCTTTTTCTTAATATCTCTCATAACTTTATGTGGGATTTGCACATTTGAAAATACTGCCATCTCTCCCAATTTTGATGTATATGTTTTGTGTAGGAGAAGACCTTCACTGATCATCTTGGCTAGAGTTTCTGAGGGCCTCTGGATCTTTTGTTGGGGGTGGGGTTGGGGCTGGTGACTTCTCTGGGCCTTTGCAGGCAATTTCTCAGAGACGCTTTCCAGTTTCTTTTTCAGGGGTTTATAATCTTATGCTTCCTCTGGTACCTTTCTGTGGTACTGCAAGTTCTGTGGTTGTAAAGTAACAGACAAAGAACAAACTCTCCTTTGTTCTCAGAAGCCACCAAGCATCCAAACTATGTGGTTCCATGAGGATTTTGAGGGAAGTGAAACAGAAACCATTCCCTTGAGCAGCCCTCCAAAAAACTGGAATGTTGCACGCATAGTTGTTTTCTCTTCCCTGAAGAGGGAGAAGTCACAAGCAGGGATTATTTCCCAGCACTAAGCTGTGCCAACTAGGGGGAGAGGCTGACATGGATAAAGTGAAATTGCTCTTATTACCCATTTCAATGTGGCTTTCTTCATCTTTGTGCTCTGCTGGGGCACTATGACTTCTTAACTGAAGTTAACTGGAATTCTCATTAATGTATTTTAGTCTATATATTATTGTTTTATTAGGGTCTCTGTGGAGGAACAAAGGCTGGGACTTTCTATTCCACCCTCTTGCTGATGTCACTTTTCTTGAACTCAGTTTTGACTTTTTTTTCCATTACAATATAATATTTCCATAGCATTTTACGTCACTGTCCCTGCTTTGTGAATGTCCTAAAAATATATGCTTGGCCTGCCTATGGAAAAACCCAGTTCTGGGAGCCAGAAAAATCCAGGAAGTGTCAAGACATGGAACAGAAAGGCAGCTGAGGCATGGGAGTAGAAGGAGAGTGGATAAAGTAGTAAAGTGTTTCCTCTTTGAAATGTGCCTACTTGGCAATTTTGACAAGAGTAGCCTGTGTAGTTTTTCTTTCAGGGATGAAAAGAAGCTAACCGCCCTTTTCTCTTTAATCCTTCAAATTATTTTCTATTCTTCATTCTGTTACATAACTTCACAACTCAGCTCTGAGGTTGACCCAACAGCAGCAGTTGTCACTCCACTAATGGATTGTGATAGTCCTTTGGGCCAATTTGGCTGAAGATGGCATCCCCTTCCACCTTCTCTGAGGTGGAAGTAAAAAGAAGCGGGAAGATATGAACCAGGAATGATCACTGTCTACTTTATCATCCTGCCACAGAAATGGCTGAGGGTGGCTCACTTTTCTCACTATGTTGGATGGACTTTGCTTGTTTTAATAAACAAAACATGCCCCATTTTCTAAAAATAAGATGGGATAGTGAGAATGTTTATAGTAATAATTTACATCTGTGAGATATTGTTATACAAATTAGCTCATTTGCAACTCAAAGGAGTTCTCTGAGGTAAGTCTAATTATTGCAGGCACCATCTTCGTTTCATAAATTTGAAATCTGGGGTCCATAAAGGTTAAATAAATTGCCGAAGGTTATGCAACTAGAAAATTGCAGAATGGACCCAAACTCAAGCATTCTGATATTTTCAACTATACCCCTCCATGGGCCCACTAATATGCCCATGTTTGAGAAACAGAAGGAGCTTCAAAGGTAGAACTGCTCATCTTTCTTGGAACTGTCAGACACAAACACAGATTATCTGCTACCATGGTAGGGCAAGACACTGAAGTCCAGCAAAGACGAACTGGGGAGATACGTGCAGTGAACTTGGTAGAGGAGCCAGAATGGCTTTGGTGGAAATTGAAAAGAAGTTAATAATGAGAAGAATTTGTAATTTTCTTTTAGACTATTATATACAGGTAACAAGGATGGCAGCCTGTTCAGACAAGCCATTCTGAGAGGTTGGCTTGTAGTCCAGATCTTATAGAATACTGGTCACTCATTTATATCTAACATGATTAGGCTCAAAGATCTTCCTGCAGAGAGGAAACTGCAAATGACAGCTGATGCCCAGAACCTTAGACACTGTTCTAAACAGTTTACAAATATTAGCTCAGTGAATCATCATGACATCTCTCTGAGGTAGGTATTATTATTGGTGGTGTTGTTTTCAGATGAAGAAACTGATGCAAAAAGAGGTTAAGATTTATAAAGATACAAGATGTCTCTTTGTCATGCAAAAATTCTCTAGAACTAAATCTTTCAGGTAGGACATGCATTGAAGTACATGTTTCTACACAGCCACCATTGTTATTGGCAGCTTACTGTATAAAAGGCTGTATGCTAAGTGCTTTATACAAAAATCCCATGAGGGTTATGCTTTTTTTTTTTTTGACAGATTGAAACTTTAGGATTAGGGAAGCTAAGTAGATGACAGAGGGTCATGATGTACATAAGTGGCTGAGCTCAGACTAGAACCCAGGGCTATTGGTTTCTAAAATCCATGCTCAATTACAGCAATATATGTTCCTTAATCCCTAGATGAGTTAAAACTACTAAGAGTTGTTCTACTGACCCAGGAGCATATCTTTCATCCTAAGTGCTGTAAATGGAGTTCAGTTGCCTCTGAAGGAGGCTAGGTAATGTCCTAGTTTCTTCTTTCATAGCAGAAGTTTTCGCAGTTACAGAAAAGGGGAATTGTGGCTTTGAGAGGGCAAGCACTATGATTTTCAATGAACATAAATTCAAGTCATCAATAATTAATGGTCACTGATGATAAACTTTTATCCTATTATATATTTTAGCATTATGAAAAAAAGGATTGTGCTGTACCTGCCCTCAAGAAACTTGTCATCTTATTACATTTACATATTTGATAGTATATATTAAGCACAGAAATTAATACAAGCAGGTTTTGACCACCTAAAATTTTAGCATTCTCAGTACCAAAAATTTGTGGGCCAGAAAAGATCAAGAAGCCTGAGTTTTCCTTTTATGGGCAGTCTCCATCACCTTCCACATCTCTCTATTCCCTCACCCATGTGAGACTTGTTAGTCTTCAGCATTGAGACCATAGTCCCTTGAGCCCTCCCCGTTCTCCTACTCCATCACCCCTCTTCTGGATTCACTTCCCTTCCTTTCTGGCCAAAACCCCATGGCCATCTATGCCTTCTTTTTCTAGTAGAATTCCTTGCTCCCTACCCCTTTTCAGTACCAATAATGTCCACCTGTCCTCCTTGACAACTTCCAATCTGAGTATCCTCTATTGCCTGCTTTCTTATCTCCCATGTCTGGACAAAGTTATGAAAGCAGTGGTAACGTGGTCCACTAAATATTGGTGGTCTACATTGCCACAGCTGGTCTCTGGATCCATAAATTTATTGTCAGCTACCTGCTGGATTCTCCATAGTGACTGAATCAACCCTTCTTCAGGCTTCCCAGACTCGTCTTTCTATTTTCAGTCCCTGTAATCTGAGCAGACCCATCACTTTTACTACTCAGGTCTATGAAACTCAACAGCTCTCAACCTACCCCTTTCTAACCACAGAATAGTTCAATATTTTCACTCGCCATCCTGGTTTCATTCCTAAGTCTGAAGAAGAAATAACTTCATTCTTGCAGAATTTAAACTCTTGAAAATAAGGAAGTTTCAATGGCTAGTATGATATATGTTTTTGTGGGAGGTAGTTCTACTGTATGTTATTTCTTTCTCTTTTTGCAGCCTCTTCTGGTTTTCCTCCTTCAGACTAAAATACACTTAGTCCTACTTTTCCTTCACACAAAACAAACAAAAAACTCTACATGTCTCCTGTCCTCTAACCCTCCAAATGGCTCTTTGTTAAGAGCCAGACTCCTAACAAAAAAGGCAAAACACATTTCCTTACCAATTTCTAACTCATCAATCTACTGCGTTTGGCTTCTACTCTTGTTATTCTGTAGAAACTCTGCTCAATGGCTTCCCAGTGTTAAAATTTTTAGCCTTGTCTCATTCTTCATCCTGCTTGACCACTGATGGGTGTTCTTCTGAAAGAAAACCTCTTAGAGAGCGGATTCTTCTGAGTCAGCCTGGTACTTAGGGTCCGTGCTCTGGCCCCACCCTGCCTTTCCAGCCACTCCTACTAACATTCTTTTATTCCCAGCTTTTCATCCAATGTACTGGACTTTAAGTGGACCCAGTACTTGCCTACTTCTGCTCCTTCTACAACTGAACCTTCAATTTGGAATTTACTGCTTCCTACTTTATCTCCATCTGTCAAAATCTTATCCATCCTTCAGTGCCCAAAACAAACATCACCTGTTCCAGATAGCTGTTTATGATTTTCCCGGTTGGATTTCCTTGATCTTCTACTCTCCCTTCAGTAGCATTGTGTTCATATCTCTGTTGTGAGCCTTTGTACATTCTGCCTTTAGCTATTTTTCTTTCCCTCCAAGGTAATAACTCTGAGTACTCAAGGCTAACAGAGGTGTCATTGATGAGAATAGCCCCTAGAATATAGCAGGTGCTCAATAAAATCTTGATGCATAAATTGTCAGCGGTCAGAAAAGTAGAAATAAGCACTGGCAGACATAGCCAGATCAGTCACATAGAGGAGATGCCCTGAAGCATTATGTAGTCTTTTGGTGTTACAGAAATTTTGGTTGACCTTATTTCACCCTGGTTGCAAGTAACTCATAAAATCTACCATATGTTGAGTGTTTGTGCTTACTGTGCTGCAGGCATTGGACAAGTGCTTTTGATGCATCATTCCACTCATTCTCATAACCCTTTCAGGGGAGTACTGTGATTATCCCTCTCATTTAGATTAAAGCGTCATCTATAAAATGAGCCTGCGAGTGCTCATGTAATTCGTTAGAGGTCACGCAGCTGAAACTGCACTGAGCTGGGACATGCCCTCAAAGTTGAAAGGTTGAAACCAAACCAAAGTTGAAATGAAAGGTTGGTTGGGGCTAAAGCCTAATCTCTTAATAAACACATTGTACTGTTTCCACACTAAGCAATTTTTCAGATTTAAGAAGTTTCATAAAATCTACATTGAGTATCAATCACTGGAATCTAAAACTTGAGCTCAAATTCCAGTCCTCGACTATTCTTGATTTGTGGTTTGATGTTCCTCTGTGGCCTTGGAGATACCTGTCATTCTTGCCATACCCTTGGCTTTCTCTCTATTACCTTAAGAAAGAAAGCTGATGTTTCCATAAAGTCATATAGAATTTCATATTCTTCTTAAAAAGCTGTTGATCTCACCTTCAAAATTCATCCATGTTCTCCTTGGTCGTAGGGAAGTCATATGTTGTGTTATTGACCTGGTGTAGGAAACAGCTTTGTTCCTTTCCTTGGAGGGGATAAATCCACATATGATAGATTATATGCCTTCAGAAATAATTACTTTACAGAGCACTATAATCTCCAATGTATAAGTTCATTGATAGGAGAAAAAATTCCGCCTTCTCAAGGTTATTTTATTTCTTACTGTATTGCGGGGTGAACGCTATAGCCTATTTCTCAATGGTGGGTTGGACTTGACTAGATTATAGAACAGAAAGTTTCTGAACAAACAGTGATAGTAGCTGACTTAATATTGCCTGACATTTAGTAATTACTTAGTAGTTTCTAAGTGTAAAATGGCATGAGTTACCATAAGTTGCACAATGTATTTAATATCTTGAGACATTATATCCATGGCCAGGCATTAAACCCAGCTTTCTTCAAACTGATATGGAAAGAGAAAGGGTGAAGTATGATTAAAAAAAAAAAGTCTTTCTGTCTTGCCTTTAAAGACTTAACACATTAAGGGTTTTCCATAAGCCCACAATATTCAAACATGGTAAAATCTCTTTTAGGATTCATTATATCATCTCAGTTTTTATTTATTGGAAAGTTTTACTTAAAAGTATGTGTGCCCTTGATATTTCCTAATCAAGAAATAAATTTTGGTGATTTTAATCTAGCAATCTAATTTCTTATAGTTACTAGCAGTAACACCTCTTATCACATAAATATCGAGTGAATTCAGGGGAAAATTAGTGAAACATTCTAAAATCCTTCGAAGTTGCTCAAAACAGAGATGTATGTATTATCACTTGTAGAACTAAAGCTATCTAGATACCATTTTGACACTAGTGACCAGAAGTTTCTAGGAGAAGCTCTTTAAGGTATATACATTCCTTCCTCCCTCCTTTACTTAAACAATTATCAGGTATCTTTTAAGAAACTACGTAATTTCAGGATTGGGCTAGATAACTTAGATTGGCTGGAAAGGCAGGGTGAGACCAGCTGTGAACTTCAATAAATTTACAACTTCATCCTGGACATAAGGTATAAGCACAGCTAATGTGTGTTTTGAATCTAACCAAGCCATGATTGACAAATATGGTCTAAACAAAGAGTAAGTAAACTAAAACCCATGGTCTAAATCCAGCCTGCTGCTTGTTTTTATGAATATAGTCTTATTGGAACACAGCCACACTCGTTTGTTTACTTATTGTCTATGGTTGCTTTTGCACTACACCACAGAGTTGAGTAGTTGCAGCAAAAACCATATGGCTTACAACGCCTAAAATATTTACTACTGTGCCCTTTACAGAAAAGGCATGCTGACCCCTGGTCTAGACTTCACTGATGAAGGCAGCCTAAAGTTAAAGGTAAAAATTACAATTGCTGCTGACTTACACATGGCTTTACATTAGGATGTCAAGAAGACTGGATTTCAATCTTACTGCTATCACTTACTAGATGCAAGACTTTGAGAAAATTTGACTTAGTTTATTTTAGCTTTGAAACACATGGCAATTAAAAAAACACATGTAATTACGTGTTTTGAGAGAACGCAATGAGAGTATTTACTACACCAAAATAGGAATCAATATTTGTGACTATAACCATCAACAAATTATATGTTGTGGACAGGTCATATGAGCAGGGGATGAGGCTGAGGGCAGAAGTTACAATTGTTTAGAAAGCTATAGTAGGTATTTGGGGATTTTAGTGTAAAAATAGCTTATGAGTGAACTGGTTAATTGATAATCTTTTTCTCTTTTCCTTCCTTCCTTCCTTCCTTCCTTCCTTCCTTCCTTCCTTCCTTCCTTCCTTCCTTCCTTCCTTCCTTCCTTCCTTCCTTCCTTCCTTCCTTTCCTGCAGTCTCGCTCTGTCACCCAGGCTGGAGTACAGTGGTGCAATCTCAGCTCAATGCAACCTTGGCCTCCTGGGTTCGAGCGATTCTCCCTGCCTCAACCTCTGGAGTAGCTGAGATTACAGGCGCCTGCCACCATGCCTGGCTAACTTTTATATTTTTAGTAAAGACAGGGTTTTGCCAAGTTGGTCAGGCTGCTCTCGAACTCCTAACCTCAGGTGATCCACCCGCCTCAGCCTCCCAAAGTGCTGGGATTACAGGCGTGAGCCACCAGGCCCGGCAGATAATCTTTTTCATACATAAAAATATTTTACACATATTCTAACAATTAAATATCAGTAGTTAAACAATATCAGTAGATAAGACAAATTTAGGAGGGAAAAGTTATTGTTCTGATAAAAGCTAAATTACACCCACTATCCCTTCAAAGAAGGAAATTCTCTCTAATTTCATATTTCCCTCCTCCTTTGATTTGAAGGTTCTTTTAAAAATGTTTCCAACAGCTGTAGTGTATGACCCTGGAAACACATCTTTTATCTAGGGAATAACATTCATTTTAATATCATTTCACCCAGGAAGCAAGTCTTAAACCCATATTTTCTGATCCACTTAGTTGATAATATTCTTCCAAAAAAATTTCTGGCTGGCGAAAGAAAGATAATTTAATTTAAAGAGATTAGATATATTGCTTGAAATGCAAGTCCCCCAGAATTTGACAGCAGAGCAAGACCAGCGAAGAGAAAACTCATCTTGCTGCCTTGCTAATACAGGCATCAGGGAATTTATAAGTTGGGCCGTCAGTCTTTGCTCCATGGAGTAATGTCAATGTCATTGATTCTTAAAAGCTGACATTCATTAAAAGTACCCAGTGTGGATATGTAGAAGGATATTTGACAAATCAGCCAAGTGTCACCCTTTACAATTCTGTAAAGGATTATAGAATGATGCTTTGCGGCTTTGAGCTCTTTCTTTAAACTGAATGGATCTTGTCTTCACATAGCATGTGAAAGATTGGGTTTCATTGCCATTCCAAATGGGCTGATTTTGCTTTTTTCTTTTCCCATCAAAAGTTGGGGGAACTTGGGAAACAGGGGAGGGATAACTTTACTATGTATTTACTATGAGCCAGGTATGTGAGTTCATTCCATCTACCCATTTATCAAAATATTACATACATGTGTATCTACCTGTGCATGTAGACACACACGTATATAATATTTTGAGTGTGATTGTTATATATGAGTCAGGTGTTATAATTTATCCCCATTTTACAGATAAAGAAACTGAGGCTGAAAGAGGTCCAGTCATTTGCCCAAGTAAAAGAACATCAGTGAAGAGGAAGTCTATAAACTCTTGGTAGAAGATTTGTCAGTAAGAGAACAGTGTCATACACTACTAAATTGGTCAAGCTGCTCTTCCCTCTTCCACGTTGGAAGGAGAATGAGAAATCCACTCATGCCTTTTGGCTCTTCCAACTTCATCCTCTCCTCAAAAGCCTTGGGCAGAAACAGCATAGCAGTATTTATTATTTTGAAAGGAAGCACAGACCTGCCCCTGCCCCCGGTTGTGTTGTTAGATTGGAAACAGTGCCGCCTGTGGCTCTCTGTACCCTCCCCTCTGATTACAGCTCATCCTTGGAACACAATCATTTTCTGTGTTATCCAAAGGTGTCATTACAGGGTGCCTGCTATATAGTTAGTGCAGTGTCACCATATTCAGTGTGGAACTCCCCCCACTCCTACCCCCCACCCTCCTAAGCTGGAGGACATATCTAGGCCATAAGAATTCCTTTGGGGCTACTCTATTGGGTAGAGACATAGTTGTGTTTGGGGGAACTGTTTCTAGTGACTTATTGTCTATAGCTTTAGGTCAAATTTGAATAAATTCTCCCTTCAATTCCAGGGAAACAATAAACCCACAATTTGTGATGGAAAAGTCAAGTGGATTTACGTAAAGGCTTTGAGGAGGCCAAAAAGAAGACAGGCCATGAAATGAAAAACTAGAATTAAAACTGTTTTATTTAAATTGGAATTTTAAAAATATCAGCCTGGTACTAAAGATTAAATAAAATCAGCCTAAATACCTTAGCTACAAACAGTCATCAAGTGCCAACTGCATGCCGGGAGCTCCTGGGAGATGCAGATGCTGAGAATCCTCGAAGGGCTCCAAAGTCCTCGGGGAAGGTCAATTTACCAAGGGCGTTGGACACAACTGCAGAACCCATTGGCACGCCCCTTGTGCAATACACAGCCTCAGGAAGGTTGTAGATTAAAGAAATATGCAGGACAGGGGTGGGATTCCTTGGAGAGAACTTCCTAGAGGGCAGCATTTCTTTGGGGGACTGCTGAAGGTTGAGATAACTGTGAAGGGCAGTGAAGGTATCTTCAGCTTATCTGAGCTCCTGGGCCACAAGAACTTTGTGTTAGTCACCTGGGGTACCTTCTATACCTCAAAAATAGATTGTCTTAATACATGTTTGTGAACTTCGTGTGGATTGAATTGAGCCAAGCCCCAAGGATGGCATCTAGTAAATTATCAGCAGAATTCTGCAAGGAAGGAAAGGAGTTGTGGTAGGGGTAGGGAGAGATGGAAGATACGGAGTTTGTGTGTGTGTGTAGGGTAGGGTATATTAAAGGCAGGGGTTCATAAGGTGACATGAGGCTTATTAAGTAGATGGAACCACTATGCATTGTTGAGGGAAGTGCCATAACAACTCACATGCTAGTTGGGGGCTCAGGATGAGCAGGGTCCCGTGAGGGTTCCTAACACTGTGGATTGGAGTCCTTCAGACGAGGTTGTGCTCCTTGTGAATCAAGGCAGGTGGCGGTGGGGCATTTGTGAAGAAGAAAGGGCTTGGGGCAGTTGATTAAGGAAACTGCTATATGACTAAGGAAATATCATCTTAAAAGAGGGATCATTTTTCCAGCTGCTGTGTGTGTTCAACGAGGCAGACGCTAACAGAAATAGCAAGAGTTACTAATAATAGCTAATATTGACTGAGCATGTATAGGTCAGGCGCTGTGCCCAGCACTTTACATGGATTAACTAAATGATCATGCTAAAAATATTTGTGAGGTGCCTACTGTGTGTGTTAGGCATCGTTTAAAATACTGGATATTCACTAGTGAACAAAAAGCATAAAACTTCTACCCTTACGGAGCTCTTAAAGTTATACTTCATAATAGACCAATAAGACAGGCAATATTGGGAGCAGCAATAGGTAATAGGTACAATACAATAATAAGATAGGTAATAAAGGGAGCAACTGAGATGCAGTACAGGGCGATTAAGTAATTTGTCCCAGATTACATGGGTAATCATCAGTACATTGCTTTGTGAATATAGTCAACACCAAGTCCCTGTTATATAAATGAGACTGGGGTCAGTCCCAAGAATATCGAAATAGCTTAAATATACTGCATGCTCTGAATGAGCTTCCAGTTGAGTGGCGATGTGAGCATGCAGACAGTAATGGTAGGTTAATGTGGCATATACAAGGTGTGAAGGGAGTCAAGAGCAACTAGCTTTTCCAGTGGGGTAGGGAAAACTTCCTTGAAGAGCTACAAGACGAGTAGGAACTTACTGGGTAGAAAAGTAGGCTGGAAGTCAAGAGGACATTTTAGACAGGGAAAGGTAGCTTGCTCAAAATGCATAGAGGAGAAGAGGTAGGGAGGATGCTAGCCTTTGCCAATTATATTATCTTGTACTGGTGCTTCGCATATTTTCAAATTAAATATTACCTGCATAGAAAGAATATTATTTCCATTATATATGCAACGATTAATATGACTGTATATCTAACTGCATAGCTTAATGAATAAAACATTGCTATTAAAAATTAGTCTTTCAAGTAAGTTAGGAGAGATTGAGTCGTTTGTCCAAAGTCATCGAGTTAGGGAATGGTAGAGCCAGGCTTGTTGCTCAGCCTGTTTGGTCTTAAAACTGTTGTACTGGAGTCAGCACAACTTCTTCTTTCAGGTGGGTAGGAAACTTAGACAGTGGTGGGAGTTGCTGCATAGAAGTTTTCGGTGAAGTTTTCAGAAGGAAAGAAGGAGAGGAGTCTATTCCCACTGGTATCCTCTGATTGGACAGAAAGACAACAAACGTGAGAGAAAACAGTTTCTTCAATTATTGATAAATCTCCAGAGAAGCAGACATAACAGGGTGCTGGACCTGGAAAAAAAAAGTAACTGCAGGCCAGATGCATTTCTGCTTTCACCAGGATGGTCAGAATGGGCCTCTGGAAAAGAGACTTTGATCTAATTCCTGGATGATAATAAGGCACCGGTGATGCAAAGTCCTGGGGGAACGTGCTTCAGGCAGAGCAAACAGCCAATGCAAAGGCCCTGAGGGGGGTTTATTTTATTTTCTTCTAAGGTGGGTGTAGTTGAGACTTTCAGAAGACCAAATACTTTGGCCGTAAGACTTTGGCCCCAGGCACGTTCACCTTTCTACATGTGCTTAAATTACATGTGCAGCAAAAATACAAGTATTGCCCAAATGAAACACTGCATTAGTACTCAATTAAAGCCAAATGTCACCATCATTGAATAAACTTCTAGGAGTTAAGAATAAGTCTGATACATTATTTTAAAATAAATCATTGTGACAATTTTATTATTAAAATTTTAGTAGTGGTTGTCATTATAGTGCAGGAACTTTCGGCACTACATAGAAACTCACTTTAAACTGACATATTTAATAATATTACTAGACTTATGTTCACAACAGAATATAATTCAGGAAAAAAGGTTTTTAGTAACATATTTTCTGGGAGGAACTTTGTTTTAAGGACACAGATTAATCATTCTCAAAAACTTTTCATCTTTAAATATTGAAAATGTAATATACTTAGTAGTATATGGTATAGCCTCATTTTAACAAGCTTTTTTGTTTAAAAGTTTAGCTCTCTTGAGGGTTGGGGAAGAGGGAGACTGTAAGGGTTGTCTTCCTAAAATTGTCTCGTCAAGTCAGTTGTTTTGAAGTTTGGTAAGAATAAAATGTGTTAGAATTCCTCATTTGTGTCTAATAATTTCCTCTTTTCTTTATATTCTTTTTATTTTTCATTTTGCATGGATCAAAGATAATTTACTATGAATGTTATTGTACGTGATTGTGGAGTTTTTCCTCCTCATGAAATTTTGATATGGTGAATTTGACATTCTGCTTTTAATTTGTCCTCACAAGATATGAAGAATTCCCTTATAAATAAGACTTTTTCTTAAAAGAATTTTGGCCCAAATTGAATTAAATAATGACAATTTAAATACACTCCTTAAAGGTTTTTTTTTTTTTTATATTTAATGGATGCTAATACACCAAACAATTCTACAAGGACTAGAATTATGATACAGTTGAGTCTCTATTATTCTGCCTTGTATTGTTATTTAAATTTCTATATTTAAATAATTCGTTGGCTCAGAAAGGATGTAAGTTAAGTAGCTATTTTTATTTGAAAAATAGCAAGAAAATCTAATGACACACCTCATTTATATCACTGACAATATTACAGTGTAACAATTAGAAGTAATGGTTATTGGTCATATGATCATTGATCATGAACAATACCAGGGAAGCCAGAAATGACTTTAAAGTGAGCATTTGGTGATTCAGCCCTTTGAAGGCTGAAGCTGAAGCTGAAATCAGAATTACGGCCAATTCTCCACGTTGGCTCACGCCTGCAATCCCAGCACTTCAGGAGGCTGAGGCAAGTGGATTACCTGAAGTCAGGAGTTCGAGGCCACCCTGGCCAATATGGTGAAACCTCATCTCTACTAAAAATACAAAAATTAGCTGGGTGTGGTGGTGTGCGCCTGTAGTCCCAGCTGCTTGGGAGGCTGAGGCACGAGAATCACTTGAACCCAGGAAATGGAGGTTGCAGTGAGCCAAGATCATGCCGCTGCACTCCAGCCTGGGCGACAGTGAGACCCTATCTCAAAAAAAAAAAAAAAATTATAGCCAATTTCAAGATCGAAGACTGGCCTCCAATGAACTCCTTTCTTCATTTAGTGTAGGTTCTCATCTTTTTTCTCTTGCTTGTTAAAACATTTTATTGAACTATAACATACAATGGAAAGTACTCAAATCATAAGTATTCAGTTTGATTAATTTTCGCAAGGTAAGTGTTCCCAAGTAACTTGCACCCAGATCAACAACAACAACAAAAAATAGTAGCATCTCTGAAGCACCCTTCATGCCCCTGCCAGGAACCACCATCATCAGGGGATACAATTATCCTGACCCCTAACACCAGAGATGCACTGCCTATTTTGAACTTATGTAAATGGAATCATCCATATGTATTCTTTTCATGTCTGCCTTTAGCTGAACATCATGACTTTGAGATCCATCTTGTATGGAGTTGTAGATCATTCATTATTATTGCTGTATAGTATTCTCTTGTGTAAATGTGTTAAGATTTATTTATCCATTTTGCTGTTGATGGACATTGAGAAATTTCTTAGGCCCTTAATTTTTATCAAAGACTTATTTTAAAAAGAAAGAAAAGGCCACAAATGCTGCTTCTGTTCTTATAAAACTTATCATTGAAGACCTTGTCCATTACACTATTTAATGGTGTCTTAAGTTATCCTGCTATGATTTTTAGAATTTAGTGCCAGAGAAAAGCTTCAATTCTCTTGAGGAATTAATATACTTCCTCTTTTCTTTTAATACGTGTGCTTATTATATCCTACCTTGTCCCAGAAAGAACTAGCCAGCTTAATTAAATAAAGAAAACCTTGAAAAATTAAAAATTCAACATGGATAAAAACAGTGAGGCAAAGTGAGAACTCCTGTAGCCTCATCCAATGACTTTAGCATTGAAGCTTATTCAAGCATTGGTACGATGAAGGTCTGTACTCTTTCTTACTTGGGACCCAGATTCCCAAGAGTCCCTGTAAGTTTCACATCAGCTGATTCTGAAAGGAAAATTAGATCAATTCTACCAAACTGTGTCCAAACTATCAGAGCAAGCTAGCTCCTCCTAAGAAGGGCATCTCGCTATTCCTGGTATCAGAGACACATTTCTCTCAAGCATTCTCCGGCAGAGGACCACCTGAATACCTGCAGGTAGATAATGGTGATGAGTTTAATTGACTAGTTTTTTTGACCACCCCTCATCCCAGGATGATGGCATCACCTCAGGGAACAATTCAGTAAAAGCATTTAAGCACTTCAAAGAAGGGGCAGGGAGGCCTTGAGAAAGAAGTTATCCAACACCATCTTGAGATATACTTTCCATTGACCTGACTTGGTCCAATGATAGGGTTTGTGCATCTGGATAAAGATAAACTAAAAATCTTTTGGATTACTCCCCACAAATATTGCTTCCTTCCATAAACTTGATAGACACAGGGTAATAAAAAGCTTAAGATCATACTCCTTATCGAATATCAAGGGTATAGCTAGTGTATGTTGCCAGTTAAAGGTGATGCCACTTGCTGTAACAGCCAACTCAAAAGGAGGTGGAATTAATATCCTTTTAAGAGAACTGAGTATCCCAAACAGAAGATTGTCTACTTCTTCTTTGGCTGGGCCAAGATTCTCCATAAAAAATAATTGAGTCTATTCTCTCTAATGCTTATACAAATGGCTCACCAGAGTTACAGAGTTCTGCTCTGCACAGCGTGTCCCGAATGGCTGTAACCTGAACATTTTAAAGCAGGGGTAGCTAAATGTCCAAACTGGCCATTTAACACCAAACTCCTCTTTGATGCCTGGTTGGACAGTTACATAATGTCATATTTCCTTTCCCGCTCCAGCTGGCAAGAAAGTAAGACAAATTTTAAAGCTTAATCACAGCAGCAATGCTTATCTTTACATTTAAAGTAACAAGTACAAAGTACAACATTCAGATGATGGATACACCAAAAGCCCAGATTTCACCACTACACAATATATCCATGTAACAAAATTGTACTTCTACCCCTCAAATTTATACCAGTACAAAATTAAAATAGTTACTGCTTCTACTTTGCTTGACTTGGGCTTCCTCCTCTCTGTTCCTATTTTATATACTAATTGTAGATAAACCTTATTTTGGGAAAGGTCTCAAAGCTTTTCAGGAAAAAAGACATGGTCTAAACAAATTTCAAGAGAACAAAGTATAATGTGTGAGGAAAGTGATCAAAATTGGCAAATGTCTAATGCTTGTCTCCAGTTCTTCTGCCCTGGGAATAAAGACCTGTCTGTACAAAGGCTTCTTGACAGCCGAAGGAACAAAATGCTCTCCTGAAAGAAAAAAGCGAGAGTTGCACCATCTTCCCCCCACCCCTGCTCTGCAACGAAACAATGCCTCCCAAAGGAGCTGGCAGCTGGCCCTTGGCAGGTGGTAGAAACAGCATTGCAGCTTGCACAAAAGGAGAAAACCCAAACTTTCAGCTTTGGGGAGCAGTGCGATTATTCTGCCCACTACCTCTTAAAAGAGAACGGACTGCCACGTCATCCAGCCAAACTGAGCTACTGAATGCCACAGACTTCTTCTCCCCTTCAGCAGTTCTCATTTTTGTTCCTATTGCCTCAAGGCTGATGGCAGCAGGAGCGAGGGGAGGCTGACAGTACCGATACACAGCTCCTGACCTTGTCCCCTCGGCTTCTTGTTCATTCTAAGTGTGTTTACTCACCTTTTGTTGATGTGCCTGCAGTGACTGCTGATGTGCCAGGAGGGCACAGGCAGAACAGCCAGGAAAGGGAGGAAAATGGAAGGTCAAGGTCTGCAAAAGAAAAGCTGGTGATGGGCATCCTCCACATAGAGGGCCTGGGGAGGAACTGGGTTAAACTAGAGTTGGATTGATTATGGGGTTGCTGTTTTTTGATGTTTATTTTTGACTCTTTGGTAGGAAATGAATAAATAGAACAGTTTTGATGGAACAAGAACATATTTTACCCTTTTCTCCTGTTCTCTCATCTACCCAGCTACCTCCCTACCTGAAGATGGCAAAATCAGTGATGACATGAAGGTCACAACTGTGTGTTTATACAGGTCATTACTATAGTAACATATTCCTATATTTCTTTCATTATTATAATGCATGTATTGATTACCTCCTATAAGGAAAAGTGAAACAAACGTGGTATTTGCAGCCAGAAAGACCTAGCTCTGCCATCTACTAGCTTGGAAACTTTGGACAATTTCCTTGACCTCCCTGAGCCTCAATAAATGCAGGTGAAGAATAGAGATGATAATGCATACCTCATAGGGTTTCTGTAATAATTAAATGGAGCTAACCTATGCAGGTTACCTGGTAGAATACATAATCGACATTCAGTAAGTGAATACTATTATCATCAGGATAACGGCCATGAGAGATGCATTCATTTTAGAAAGAAAGAATTGCATCTTTCATTGGAAAGTTTGTGGCCTGATGACACTAAATATATGATAATATTTTTCAGATTTCAAAATGTTTAATTGTCTTTTCTGGAACCATAATGGCAATCAGGGTCACTGAAGTTGTGACTGAATCATTGGATTAAAAAGCCCAAAATTTCAAGAGGCTGTTCACCCTTGTCAACTGCAGGGACAGATAAGCACCAGGAATCCTTAGGAGAGAAGAAAGACGGTTGCTTTCTAGGTCTGCTATTGTGGTATAGTAGAAAAGTAAGAGAAAGGGCTAAACAGTTCCTGTCTTAGCACTTTGCTAAGCTCTGTGACAAATCACAGAAAATAATAAAACAGTTACTGTTTATTCACCTATTCAGTGCCAGGCACACAAACACATATACAATCTCATTTAATCTTACAACAATTCCATATGGTAGGAATTTCTATCACTTCACAAATAACCCCATCTGCAGTGGATAAAAATATCCTCACAGAGCTCTGGGAAGGGTCAAACGAGATGCTAGATATCAAGGTATTATTATTGATATCACGTAAATTATTCCATGATTTACATGGAATGCTCAGTGGTCACTTGGAAACTGTTGGCACTTTCCTTTTTATGGAACCGTTACTGTTACTTAGTCTTATCGCTTGAATAACTTGCACACTGTTTCTCGCAATTGCCAGCATAATCTGAACCCATTTCAACTCCATAAGGACTTAACACCCACTATGTTGAAGGCATTGAAATGGGGTTGCAGCAGGAGTTCCCTGTCATGGGGTTTATGTTCTTTGGTGGGTACTAGAGAAGATAGCACGGAATACTGAGTGTGAATATGGGGCAAGAGAAATATAAGCAGTTCTAATGGATTTTGGAAGAAGGAATATGCATCTCTAGTCTGGGGTATCTGGGAGGGAGGAGAGGGATCAGGCATCACAGAAGTCTTCCTAAGGAGGTGGTATTTGGGGATGGACCTTGAAAAATGAGCATGAGTTTTAAATGAATTTTTTTTACCCAATTATTAAATCAATACACACACATTATTGAAAACACATAAAAACAAAAAAAGTAAAAAGAAATTCACCACATGCCAATCAAGGACATTATTGTTACACTTTGGGGTACATTCTTACAGTAGTTTTCTCTGTACTGAAGTATATTACATAAGTACATGTATATTCATAAGTATAATTAGGTAAATATATAACATAATTTTTTATCCTTTTTCTTGAAATTTTAAGTATTTTCTGTTTGTCAAGACTTTTCATAAATATGATTTTAATAATTACATCATAGTGTCCCAAAGAACAAATATGCCAAAAGTATACCTAACAAATGTCCATGTTTTAAACTACTCTGATTTACCATTGATAGCTATTGTAAATGATGCAGTGATATGTTTAGCAGAAACAATAAGGCTAAATGCCAATGATCCGGTCTGGGACATTGACAAGTAGGTTGAAAGTATCAAAAAATTGTTGATGACTAGCATTTCCTCTCTTCAATTCTTTCTGCCTATTAAACTTCGTAAATCATTTCACTCTGGTTTTCATAATCTTCCAGTGAATTTCAGTTGCTCACGACATAAAATCCCAATTCCTTTCCCATCCTGTAGGCTCTCCAAACCCAACCCAACTATAAATAAGTTATTGTTTCCCACCACTGCCTTCCTCTGCAAAGATGCGGCCCATCCTTCCACTGTCTTACTGTCTTTTCCTATTTTGAGCTCCTTGACCTGATTAAGACCCTCTGTCCCTTGATCTTTCCCTTTTCTCTGAATCTGTCAGTTTTCTCTCAGCCTCACTTCCTTCCCTCTCTGGTTTAAGCCTCGTCAGAGCCGATTTTCTGTGACGCTATAGCTTAAGTGTCAAGGGTCCTCACTTTCACAGGCACCTTAGAAGGTGCTGTGCCTGATTTTGCATTTGTAATTTCATATTTTTTTTTCTTAAAGAGGAGCCTCAAATTGTATAAACTTCAGGCCCCACAAAACCTGAATCCTATGGTGGGCATTGCATCACTGAGGCTTCCCCATCTCTGAGTAATTTTATTTTATTTGCTTCAAAGTTTTTCATGTTCTACATTCTAGAATTTAACATATGGAGTTATAATTGTTTGTATGATCATAAGTTCCTTGAGGGTAGGAACTATATCTTATTTACATTTATGCCCATAATAAATGCACATTTGTGGAATCCCTTGCTAACTTTTGCTATCTTGCATCAAGCTTCTCCTTTCCAATATTACTACTACTACTGCTACTAACTATAAAGGTTTTAGAAAGCATACTGTGTCAGATTATATTTTCCAAAAATGGCTACAGTATTATTTCCAGTGCTACATGTTCTTCTATATCCTTGACACTCCCCTTTCAGAGCTGAAGTCAATTTCCTCTCCTGGTAAATCTGCATAGGCTCCAACCAATGCAGTATGGGGAAGTGATATTATGTGAATTCTAAGGATAGGTCATAAAATAGGATGCAGCTACTCTGAATGTTTCCCTTTGGAATCCAGCCATCAGTTGTGAGGAAGTATAGAGCCGTGTAGAGAGGACACGTGGAGGTGGTCCAGCTGACAGCTCCAGCTAGGGTCCAGCCAGCATCAGCCACCAGACACGGAGTGAGGGAGCCTTCTCATGATTCCAGCCCCTAGGCCTTAAGCTGCCCCAACTGATGTCAAGTGGAACAGAGACAGCTGTCCCTACTAAGCCCTGCCCAAATTGCAGCTAGAGAGCAAAATCAATGTTGTTTTAAGTGACTAAATTCTGAGGTCATTTGTTTCACAGCAATGAATAACCAGGCTGTGTGCTGAAAGCATGACATGTATTATCTTCCTAAGGAAACTGAGACCCAGAAAACGCAAATAACTTTTCCAAGCTCACCCCCTCTCCACCTAGTCAATTTTGCCTCCATTCAGGCCATATCTCCTCTACCATGTCTTTTGGCTTGTTTAAATGCACAGAAATCCCCCTTCTTTAACTCTAATAGCCAATAGTCAATGTTCTTGACACCTATATCTCTTCCCAACAGCCCTGTGATGTAGATGTACCACTTTTCTTGTTATACAAATGAAGAAGCAGACAAAGAGGTTGGAAACTTGTTTAAGGTAACAGTAAGTGGCAGACATCTGTCTTCACATCTCATTATTTAAGTTTAAACTATTCCTTCCCTTGACTGGCTTCCTAAAGTCTTTATTAGGATCACTTATTTAGACTTATTTAATGCAACATATGTCTTTTTTGATTAACTGTTTTGCACACTGGATTGTACACTCTTGGGCAATGTCATACATTTCTTTGGGATCCTTCTTAGCACTCTGCACAGTGCTAGGCACAAAATGGGCACTCACCAATTGAGTAAATGTAAAAAGTTATATTCAGCATCCACACAAAGTAGTTTTACAGTTACATGAAGAAAAAACAAAAAACATAGAAACACAGAAGTAAACCTTGCAACTAAATTAGTAAGGGCGTTAGGCAAGTCTTAGTGATTTTCTTTTCTACCTAAAAATATATTTTCTTCTCTTTTAAAAAATGTTTAAGTCTATCACAAGCATAAATATTTGGTTGTATCTTTTTTAGAGTAGTTTATTTTTTTTGGAAAAAAATCTGGCTTTCTCGTCAGCCTAGTGTTTTTATAGTGTTAGAATCTTTTTTTGTTTTGCTTTGCTTTTTTTTTTTTTATTTTAACAGATGAGATATTTAAATAAAGGCCTCGTATTGATCTCACTTGTTGCTGCAGGCTCCAGCTTCAAATTGAAACTTGATCAATATGGCTTTGAGGCAGTCTGGAACATTAAGACCTTGTTAGACTGAAACTTTTTATTTTGCTTTACTTAATTTGGAAGGGCAGGAACAGTAAAGGTGGGGGAGCGATGGGTGCACACCTCAGTCTGTTGCTGGAAGTGAGTCTTGATTTAATTTCCTATAGTATCCTCTGTGCAGTAATCCCAGCTGAGTGGTGATAAGTTGGGTGGCACCATTATAACTATTGCATATACTCACAGTCTCATTTTCCCATGTCTAGGTTATATGGTTTTATTGTTTGTTTGTGTGTTTGTTTGTTTGTTTTTCTCTGAGACGGAGTCTTGCTCTGTCGCCCAGGCTGGAGTACAATGGCGTGATCTCGGCTCACTGCAACCTCTGCCTCCCGGGTTCAAGCGATTCTCTTGCTTCAACGTCCTGAATAGCTGGGATTACCGGTGCATGCCACCATGCCTGGCTAATTTTTGTATTTTTAGGAGAGACGGGGCTTCACCATATTGATGAGGCTGGTCTTGAACTCCTGACATCATGATCTGCCCACCTTGGCCTCCCAAAGTGCTGGGATTACAGATGTAAGCCACCATGCCCGGCAGGTTATATTTTTTAAACACCCTCTTCAAAGCTATTGAGAAATGTAGAGGAAAGGAATGACATTTTGAGGGTCCCATCCAAGAACTATCAAGATGGGTCTTTATTTAATTCACCATCAATGCCCATTTACTGAGCACCTACTATGAGCCAGGCAAGGGGATACCAAAATGGAAAACACAGTGTCACTGATCTCAAAGAGCTTATAGCTTTGCCTACCATTTCAAGGCAATATTCTTGGTGAAAGCTATGAGGCTGAAAAGAGCTGTCAAAATGTAATCCCATCTGACATGACTGTTCTCATAGCAACGCTACCTTATAGTTCTGTTGAATATGGGTCTTATAGCATTTTGAATTAATAACTAGTTTCTCAATATAAACTGCTTAATGTGGGAGATCCGTACTGTCCGCATGTCCCATAAGCTTAACACTAATTTTGAGGCATAATGTTGGCAACTGGTGTTTAAAAAAAGGGGTAGGGGATAAAAATACCAGTATAGAGATGGGAAAGCAAAGACTCCTCATTTTATAGAGGAGGAAATGGAGCCCCTGGCAATGAATCATTTAACTCTACTAGGGTCCATAGATCATGTAAACACACTCACTTATCCAACATTTATAAATGAGGGTGATTTCCTTGGCAGGCACATGGCATTGTGAATACATTGATAAATAAAATAACAGCTGCTGCCTTCAAGGAACTTAAGTTAGAAATTACATCAATGTATAAAGAAGAAAATAACAATAGCTTATTATTCTACCGTCTTCTGAGTTCGAGCCTATTTTAATTTTATTAATTATAGAACTATAGAGTAAACTTTTGGCTCTGTAAAGCTGTAAGCTTTAACTTCAACTTTCAGAACAGCACTGCTCCTCTTTCCTATGGTCTTCTTTTGCCAAGTATGTTTTCTATTGCCCTTTCATTCTACCTTTTTTATGAACAGCTGAATTTGTGAGTTTATCCTAATTTGCAGTTATTCATCTTCTAACAGAAGTTTATTCCATCCACATTTATTTTCTCTAGCTATGCTTGTCTTCCGTCACCTTGTTTTAACTTTCTCCTTTTTATGCTTTATGTCATTTGACAGATGGACTTTGGGTTTTTTCTCCTTTTTAAATTTAAGTGGTTGTGATGATATAAAGTCTGTTTTCTTTCTATTAGTACCTACCTTTACATTGTTCCAGAATGTATTTGAACTAATTTCTGTCTCTAATTAAAAATGTCAAGAATGAAATGTAAAAATACATCGGATTTTATACAAACTTAAGAGGATGAAAATTAATCTCCGATTTTTCTTTGAAAACACTTACATTTAGTTTACCCCAGTGGTTCTCCACTAGGGGCCATTTTGCCCTCCACCTCCCAGGGGACATTTGGCAATGTCTGGAGACATTTTTGATTGCCACAACTGAGGAGAGGAAGTGCTGCTGCATCGCATGGGTAGAGGCCAGGGATACTGCTAAACATCCTGCAATACTCAGGATAGCTCCCTACAAAAAGGAATTGTCTGGCACAATGTTCCAGTAATGCCAAGGTTGAGAAACCCTGGTTTACATTTTTGCCTGGTTACATGTGCTAGGTAAATTGACCACCACAGATATTTTTTCCCCTATTTCAAAATTGAAAACAGAAAGAAAAGGAATTGCATGTATATGTTATCACTCTTCTTGTTCTCTCTTACATATCTTAATTTGTTCTATTTAAAAATCAGTGAGCCCCTCTGATGAAATATCTATTATTTATCTACTTTTGCCCCTACCCCTCTCAGGCACGCTGTAGTGGAGTCGAGACATTTTACAAGGTTGGCACATATAAGGGCACTATTCCCATCACACATTGAGGCTAATTCAAATGAAAGCACAGATGGCATCAGGAGATTCCCAGTCTCTCCCCTGAGTCCCAGCACTTCCCTGCTTCCCTGCATCTCTAATTCAGATGGACTCTGAACCTCACCTGGGGGTCAACCCTAACTTCTGAGGGGGATGTGTGCATGCACACACCCGGGTTATTGCTCAGATGTTGGGGCTCTGAGAATCTCCCTAGGCAGAGCTGTTCAGGCTGTGCAATAATACACTGACTTATTTTTCATGCAAGGACAGAGTAAATATAATATGGAAGTTTATAGGCAGGTTGTTATTAAATTATTTTCATTTGACATATTTTTTCAATAACTGTTATTAGTAATAATTATTTAATTAACTGTGTTTTAGTACAGCAATTCTCAACCATAGCTACACATTAGAATCACCTGGGGAACCGCTTAAAAATACTTTTGGGGGCCTACTCTAACCAATTAAATCAGTATATCTGGGAGTAGTAACAGGGCCATGGTACTCTTATGAGCTTCCAGTGCGCAGCCACATTTGAGAACCCATTGGTTTAGTGGTTCCATCACTCACCACCGAATATTTTGCACCAAAGTTCACCTATTTTTTTAATAAATTATTTTTTAAAGTCTGGTAAAATACACATACACTTCACCGTCTTAACCTTTTTAAATATACAGTTCAGAGGCATTAAATACATTCACATTATTGTGCAACCAGCACCACCATCCATATCCCACTCATCTTGTAAAACTGGAACCTCTGTACCCAAGAAGCGCTAGCTCCCCATTGCCCCTGCCCCATCCCCAGCCCCTGGCGGCCACCATTCTACTTTCTGTTTCTACGAATTTGACTATGCTAGGTACCTCATATAAGTGGTATATATAAAATACGCCACTGAAATTTTCTTTAGCCTTAAATAGGAAGGAAATTCTGTTACATGCTACAATGTGTATGAACCTTGATGACAGCATGCTAAGTGAAATATGCCAGTAACAAAACAAGAGCATCTCCACTCTTCTCATTTTTAATTTTCCCTTGTTAATTCTCTTCTTATTCTGAGAGTACATGAAGTTAGTATCGTTGCTTTTCTTTGCACGTGAGTGAGAATTTGGTGATGGTGCTCAGGTTACTATTTATTACTATTTATGTTCAGCACTGTCTAGACATTGCTCCTTTATCTTTCTGGGTTTGTGTATTAACCTGATTTTCTTTTCCTTCCTGTATTCTTCTGTGATATTTTCTTTGTCCTTAAAATTCAGCAATGTACAGGGCTGGGTCTGAAAGTTGATCTGTTTTAACTGGGTCTATCTAAACACCAGTGAGTTCTTTTTACATTGAGGCACAAATTTTGCTTCATCTCAGGAACATTTTCTTCTATTATTTTTTTAGTTTTGCTCCTCTCCTGTTTGCTTGGAATTCTTCTGAAATGGTTATTCTACACATATTGTAGAGGTTCCCAAGCTCGTTTACACATTAGATTCACCTGGGGAATCTTTTAAACCTTCATGAGCCAGGGTCACACCCAGTCTAATTAAATCAGACGAGCACAGGCATTGGGAGTGTTTAAGGTTCCTCAGCTGATTCCAATGTGCAGGAAAATTTGGAAACCACAGTTGTATTACCTTGCCTGGATCTGTTGTTCAATTTCTTCTTTTCTTCATCGTTTTCAGGTGGCCTCCACTGGGCACCACAACATACGGTTCAGACATTTTAAGCCTGTCTCTGCCCAATTTCCCCTCCATTTGCTCCCTGGGTAAGGTAAGTGTATAGTTATCTCTTTGTATTTCTTCAGCGGTCCAAGTCCTAATTTACAAAAGTTTATTATTTGGATTTGTTTCTCATTTCTATTAATACGTTCTTCGGTTTTTCCATTTCTTACCATGGTGCCATTACTTAGACTCTAGATTTCCTTTTGTCTTATGAAACAGTAGTTCTTAAACTTGGTTACACATTGGAATCACCTGAATTTCACTCGCAGCAATTCAGATTTAATTATTCTGGGGTCCAGAATGCATAAAAGATATTTAATGCTCCCCAGGCCATGTTAATGTGCAGCCAAGATTGAGAACCACTGCCTTTTATTAATCTATTGTGTGTGCATGTGTGTGTGTGTGTGTGTGTGTGTGTGTGTGTGATGATTCCAGTGGTCTTCAAACTTTAGCGTACATCAGAATCACCTGGAGAGCTTCTTCAAACAAAATGTGGGTTCCCCCCTCTTTGGAGTTTCTGATTTAGAGGGTCTGAGGTAAGGCTCTGTAATTTGCATTGCTAATAGCTTCACAGGTGCTGCTGTTGCTAATCTGGAGACCCTGCTTTAGGAATCACTCGACTAGGATATAGTCGGGCCAGAAGCAGAGTCCCTTTAATAATGCACTTCACTTCTTATATGGCTTAGCTCTGTGTCCCCACCCATATCTCATCTTGAGTTGTAATTCCCACCTGTCGGGGAGGAGCCTGGTGGGCAGTGATTGAGCCCTGGGGGCAGACTTCCCCCTTGCTGTTCTCCTGATAGTGAGTGAGTTCTCATGAGATCTGGTTGTTTGAAAGTGTGTGGCACTTCCCCCCTTGCTCACTCTCTCCTGCTCCACCGTGGTAAGACGTGCTTCCTTCCCCTTCCGCCATGATTGTAAGTTTCCTGAGGCCTTCCAGCCATGATTCCTGTGAAGCCTGCAGAACTGTGAGTCAATCAAACTTCTTTTCTTTATAAATTAAAACTATTTTCTTTTTATTTCTTCTAAAAAAATGGGATGCATGTGCAGAACGTGCAGGTTTGTTACATAGGTATACGTGTGCAATGGTGGTTTGCTGCACCTATTGACCTGTCTTCTAAGTTCCCTCCCCTCGCCCCCAACCCCCAGCAGGCCCTGGTGTGTGTCATTCCCCTCTCTGTGCCCATGTGTTCTCAATTAAACCTCTTTTCCTTATAAAGTCTCAGGTATTTGTTCAGAGCAGTGTGAGAATGGACTAATATATAGCTTCCCACCCATGATATATTGGATTCATTAAAATGTGGCACTTATTACATATTTTATATGCATTAATGTAATTACAGATATTGATACTAAACATCGGAAGAACTCAGATCACTCTGGGTCTTCTGGAGTGCTGTTTGGCAAGTACTTCATAAGGCAAGGTATAAAAGAGTATCAAGTGTCAAATGGAATGTGTCAGCCCCCGTCACCGTTTCCGTATACCTTGAGGTTTCTAACATCTTAAACCTTCTGCAAGTCAGCAGGGTCTTTGTCTTTTGGGATGCCGGGGTTTCCTTCTGTGATAACACCGTTTACTGCCTTGATTGCAGTTTCTAATTTAGCAATGACATTTTCACTTTAATGCAGTTTTTCCTTCTCTCTTTATGACTACCTGTTCTGGTTTTATAAACACAATTACCTGTTGAAATACATTGAGAACATAGAAAGTTGCTGGATTTTTTTCTCTCAGTAATTTTCATAGGAAGGTATTGGCTCTGATTTCTCAGTGTTTCTCATTTTGTAAGCTGCAGAAATGCCTGTTTCTGCTGATTTTTCTCCCCCTGCTTGCCTTTTCCAAAGGAGTTTTATGCTTTGCTAGCATTGGAGTCCAACATGAGTCTTCTCAGATTCTGTGCATGTTCTATTTCAAATATTCTAGCCAAAAGAAGTTTATTTTTCTCTTTTTCCTTTGCCAATGTGGATTTGCAGTAGCCTGGGGGTGTAGGGAGGATGCCAAATTCAGAGTCTGTATCAGGAGGTTGTGCCTCTTGGCTGAAAAATTAATGATTATTTATGGCAAACATGTATGACCTAGCTACTACTCCATCGCTTTGCCTAGTGAGGCCCAAAACATGAAAGATGGATCGGGGTCACACAGCTGTGATTTACCTCTTTGGGATAGCCGCTGGGTGTTTTTATGGCTGCAAGGGCAATGGTGGGAGTCACATTCTTACCTGTCCTTCAGCCTGCTTTCACCTCCAGCCCTCACCCTTCCCTAGTGGTTGTCTTCATCTTATTTCCTAGGTGAACTGTTCCTTCCCAGATGGGGAAGTTTAGGAATAGATCAGTGGTCTCCAAGCATTTTAAATAAAGACCAAGATAGTAAGTATTTTAAGTCTTTCGGGAGATATCTCTGTCAAAACTACTCACATCTGATGTTTTAGAAAGAAAGAGTCTATAAACAAACAAATGGGCATGGTTATACTGCAATGAAATTTACTTAAAATTTACCCTGAAAAACAGCCTTTGTTACATGCCACCCACCCGAGTGCTATCAACCAAAGAGTCTTCAGAGTTTTTGATGTCCTCTTTTCTCAATGTGTAATTTTATACAGGATTTTCCTCATTTTCATATTATATTTGTCATTTCAAAGATGATAATGGAAGTGAGTCAGACACATGTCCTCAAATTGGCATCTTTTCAGGAATCCCGTGTGTGTGTGTGTGTGTGTGTATGTATGTGTTTAATGTTCAGTATCACATTTAAAAAGACGTTTAATGTTAATTTCACACAAATATCCAGACTCAAAAAATAAAGCACAATATCTGAAGCCTACTTTTTAATTTTGTTTCAAAGAATTCTCTTCTGTTCTTATTTAATAACACAGAACTACTGTTCTCCAGACATAACTAGCTTTATGTGATGCCTGAATTTCACGGGTTGAGTCCATTTTTTTTCACTGCTGCAAAAAAGATTTTTATGATTAGAGAAAAATAAGTTTTTTCTCAGAGTCTGTAACTTAGAAAATACCAGCACTTGAGTCCCATTCAAGGAATAGTGAATACTCAAAAATCTCCTTCTCAAGGTCATATTTTTATTTTTTATTTTATTTATTTTTGGGGTTTTTAAGTTTGTACAATTTTTATTGTTTAAAAAACTTTCTTTAAATTACACTTTAAGTTCTGGGGTACAAGTGCAGAACGTGCAGGCTTGTTACATAAGTATACATGTGCCATGGTGGTTTGCTGCACCCATCAACCCATCATCTACATTAGATATTTCTTCTAATGCTGTCCCTCCCCTAGCCCCCCATCTCCAACAGACCGGTGTGTGATGTTCCCCTCTCTGTGTCCGTGTATTCTCATTGTTTACCTCCCAAGTGTGAGTGAGAACATATGGTATTTGGTTTTCTTTTCCTGTGTTAGTTTGCTGAGAATGATGGTTTCCAGCTTCATCTGTGTCCCTGCAAAGGACATGAACTCATCCTTTTTTATGGCTGCATAGTACTCCATGGTGTATATGTGCCACATTTTCTTTATCCAGTCTACCATTGATGGGCATTTGGGTTGGCTCCAAGTCTTTGCTATTGTAAATAGTGCCACAGTAAACATATGTGTGCTTGTGTCTTTACAGTAGAATGATTTATAATCCTTTGGGTATATACCCAGTAATGGGATTCCTGGATCAAATGATATTTCTGGCTCTAGATACTTGAGGAATCGCCACACTGTATTCCACAATGGTTGAACTAATTTACACTCCCACAAACAGTGTAAAAGCGTTGCTATTTCTCCACATCCTCTCCAGCATCTATTGTTTCCTGACCTTTTAATGATTGCCATTTTAACTGGTGTGAGATGGTATCTCATTGTGGTTTTGATTTGCATTTCTCTAATGACCAGTGATGATGAGCATTTTTTCATGTGTCTGTTGGCTGCGTAAATATCTTCTTTTGAGAAGTGTCCATTCATATCCTTTGCCCACTTTTTGATGGGATTTTTTTTTCTTGTAAATTTAAGTTCTTTGTGGATTCCAGATATTAGCCCTTTGTCAGATGGATAGATTGCAAAACTTTTCCCCCCTTCTGTATGTTGCCTGTTGACTGTCATAATAGTTTCTTTTGCTGTGCAGAAGCTCTTTAGTTTAATTAGATCCCATTTGTCTATTTTGGCTTTTGTTGCCATTGCTTTTGGTGTTTTAGACATGAAGTCTTTGCCCATGCCTATGTCCTGAATGGTATTGCCTAGGTTTTCTTCTAGGGTTTTTATGGTTGTAGGTCTAACATTTAAGTCTTTAATCCATCATGAGTTAATTTTTGTATAAGGTGTAAGGAAGGGATCCAGTTTCAGCTTTCTGCATATGGCTAGCCAGTTTTCCCAACACCATTTATTAAGTAGAGAATCCTTTCCCCATTGCTTGTTTTTGTCAGGTTTGTCAAAGATCAGATGGTTGTAGATGTGTGGTGTTATTTCTGAGGGCTCTGTTCTGTTCCATTGGTCTATGTATCTGTTTTGGTACCAGTACCATGCTGTTTTTGTTACTATGACCTATGTCTATGGCCATACCACCCTTAACATGCCAGATCTCATCTTTGATCATATTTTTAATTCTGAACAGTTGGAAATATGTGAGATGCTACTTGGGTGGAAGTTTAAGTAGTAAACATAAAATAGTTGCTCTGTTCTGGATGACATAATTGTTTCAGAGGTATGAGTTATAGTATCTGGCTTCTAGGAATCAATCATGGAATTAAAGGGGGGGGCAACCCGATTGATTGGTTTTTCTGATGATGTTTACAGTGTATCAGGGAATACAGATATGCAAACTAATAATTGCAACAGAGAGTCATAAGTGCTAAAACGGAACAGGTCACAAAGTGTGACTCAACCCTGCTGTGGGCAAGGAAATTCAGGACAGGTTTCCTAGGAGTTGATTGAGTTGAGCCGGTTGAGTTTAAAACTGACCAGGATTTTCTACACAGATAGGGAGGCAGTGCCAGAATGTGCAAAGTCACAGAACAGTGAAATTACAGGGGTCCTTGGGGAACCGTATATAGGTGGATTATTTGCAATTCTACACTTAATTTTTGCGTTTTTAACTACTCTCAGCCAACACCAAAGGCCCTGGTATGGAGTAATTGTAAATTTTGCTAAGATTCAGTTTTGAATTGCCTGTGCAGAGAGGTCATATTTAATAACTGCCTCTTCAGCACCTAGGACAGTACCCAACACTTAGGAGACGTGAATACTATGTTCAATCAACGATCCCTTAGTGAATGAATACAGCCAAGCTCTCAATATGGTTTCAATATGCTGTATACAAACTAGAAGCTCTTGTGAGGTGATTATTTGATACTATTATTCCTTTGAGGAAAAAAAATGGCACAAAGATAGAACACTACTAGTCTTGTTGATGAAAGTAAAGATGGCTAAGAAACTCTGCATGTAGCAGCCCTATCTCATTGAATGTTACAAAAGTTTTGAGCAAAAACTGCCTGCTCTATTTATCTTAGTCTTTTAACACACACCCACACACAAACACACACACACACACACACACACAATCTAGTCCATCACAACATCCTTTGACTCTCTATTTGAAATATATTCTGAATCTAACAGTTCTCTCCACTTTCACTATTGCCACCACAATTCAAGTCACCATTATGGTATGACTGTATAGTCACAGATAAGTCATAGATGACTTGATGTGGCCACTTTCGCCACATTCCCTCTCTTGATTTTTGCCAGTGAGCCCCAGGGATCTTTTCTCCACCAGTAGTTAATGACTTTCTAAAAGATCAGTCAACTCCCTGCTCAAACCCTCCAATGGATCCCCAATGTAAAATACAAAGCCTTCAGCGTAGCCTACAAGCCCGTATAAGGCCAGGTCTCACCTCTCTCTGACCCCATTTCCCCCACCCTCCCTCTTGCCCAAGGTCCTAGACTAGACTCCCTGCTATTCTAGACTCCCTGTCATTCCTCAGACTTAGCAGGCACATTCCCCTCTTAAGGCTTTTGAACTTGTTTTTGCCTCTGCTAAGACTCTTCCCTTACTTATTTCTGGCCTCTGCTCTAAAGCCACCTTGTTGGAGAGACTGTAAGTGATTTCCACGTAAAATAGGACTCCTTTCATCCTAATACATCTTTATATGTTTATCTGTTTACTTAAAAAGAAACTTGTATTTTAAATCCATGGGTACATGTGCAGGTTTGTTAGATAGGTAAACTGTGTGTCACGAGAGTACAGTGTACAAATAATTTCATCATACAGATAATCATAGTACCCAGTAGCTAGTTTTTCTGATCCTTTCCCTTCTTCCCTCCACCCTCAAGTGGGCTTTAGTGTCTGTTGTTTTCCTCCTAGAAGCCACATGTTCTTGTTTTTTAGCTCCAACTTATATGTGAGAACATGTTGTATTTGGTTTTCTGTTCCTGTGTTAATTTGCTTAGAATAATGGCCTCTGACTGCATCTATGTTGCTGCAAAGGACATAATCTCATTCTTTCTTATGACTGCATAGTATTCCATGGTGTATATGTACCACATTTTCTTTATCCAGTCTAACATTGATGGGCATTTAGGATGACTCCATGTTTTTGCTATTGTGTATAGTGCTGTGGTAAACATACACATGCATGTGTCTTTACAATAAGAATGATTTATATTCCTTTGGATATATACCCAATAATGGGAATGCTGGGATGAATGGTATTTCTGTTTTAAGTCCTTTGAGGAATTGCCACACTGTCTTCCACAAAGGCTAAACTAATTTACACTCCCATTAGTATATAAATGTTCCCTTTTTCTCCATAGCCTTGCCAGTGTCTGTTATTTTTTTGACTTTTTAAAAATAGCCATTGTGACTGGTGTAAGATGGCATTTCATTGTGGTTTTGATTTGGATTTCTCTAATAATTAGTGATGTTGAGTATTTTTTCATAGGCTTTTGGCAATGTGTATGTCATGTTTTGGAAAGTGTCTGTTCATGTCTTTTGCCCAATTTTTAAAGGGATGGTTTGATTTTTTGCCTGTAAATGTTTTTAATGAACTATCTCTTCCCCAGTATAATGTGTCATGAGATCATGGATGGTTTTATAATAATTGTTCATAACCAGAAAGATACAAAATTTGATTTCATTACAGAGTATAATTTTGAATTTGCAGATGGCCATGACCTACAGTGGGAATGACCCTCTGCTCTACAAGAAAGCAAGAAGGTGGTTTGCAGAGCTGTTTCAGGAGAGGGCTGTGCAGTTTACCCTGAGGCAACTCGCATAGCATTTAGCTGAGATATTATTGAGCCTAGATATAATTTTTAAGGATACACTTGATTTACACTTTTTTCTGCAAGTCTATAATAAATAATAATGGCTAACATTTGTATATGAAGTGTACAACAACCTTATGAAGTAGCTGTTCTATTATTATCTTTTTTATAGATAAAGAGATGGGTACAGAGAGGTTAAGTTACTTGTTTGAAGTCTCACATTAAGCAATTAGCAAAACTGGAGTTTCAACTGTGTCAGTGGCTGGAGTTTCCACTGTGTCGGTGCAGCAAGCTCAATGTCTTCCTGCCTGGTCACCCTGCTGCTTTGCCTGTGGTGAACAGGAAACGAGGGATGCTTCTCTGATGTGTGCTCCTGTCACATTCTCAGACCATATTTAGTGTTTTGGTTGTACTAAGTACTGCTGTGACACAATATTAAGAGGGGTGCCTTAGTTTCTTTGAAAATTTATACACCACTGTTTTAGGAGTGCATGGAGCAGACTGAGGAATATAATAAAATGTGTTCATTTGTCATACAAATCAGCCTTAAGCGGGGCAAAATGATTGAAGACCTCTCCCTGAGTGAATGATTTTGTAGATTATTGATTGGGCAGCAGTTTATTTAAACATTAAAACCTTAAATGAATTAACTTAGCCTGAAGAAAAATGTGTCAAATATAGTACTTGTTATAGCTAGTTTTTCAGCCTCTGAGGACTTTGTAAACTGTCCAGATGTATTTATTTTAAAAAAATTATCAAGGAAATAAAGGATGAATTGAAAAAGGATAGTGGGATCTGTCTTCAGAAACTATAACCTCTTTGAAAACAAAACTTTGGGAAAGTTTTTTTTTTTTTCCAGAAGCATTTTCTGCCTTTAGGCTAGTCTTGAAACATTAGAAGTTGTCTGTTATTCAGATTCTGAAAAATGCAAAATGGTTCTCCCTCCCTTCCTGTTGCCTGTATCTCCTTCATCTTTCTTTATACAATTGGTATATGGAGTTAGTATTCCCATCAAAAGAGTAGGAAGAGATGGGAACATTAACTAGAGTAATTATATGCCAGTTTAAAACTAGGGGGACAAATGATACTTCTTGCCTTTGGTGTCACCAGTTAACAATAATAAAAATGTTACTCATGTAATTTGTGTACAGTTCCCAGAGTACAGTCACACTTATTTCTTTTTAATGGCAACGCTATTGACTTTCTAATTGTCTTGTATGGGTTAACCTTTGTTCTATAACTAGTAGGCAAACTTTGGGAGAACAGGGCCCTGTACAATGTGGAGGTTGAGGAAAGTAGATTCTTGATTCCATTTGCCATGGCTGTGTGATTTGGTTAGGTTATTCTTGTCAGAGTTAGAAGAATTAGAAAACTAATTCTCAGTTTCCTCATCTGTCAAATGGGAATAATAATGGAACCCGGGAGTAACAAAGAGCTAACATTTATAAAATTGCCAGTACAATGCCTCACATTTTTACTTTGTGTTGATCAGAAGTCTTCCTAATTCTTCAATAAATTATTGTGTTAATCTTTACATATTAACTAAGTTGCTCTAGAAATAGCATCTAGAAGAGAATCACTTTCAGAATTCCCAATACTTAATTTCCCAAGAAATTAAATGAATGAGAAAATTAGAAAGAAGGAAAATACAAAATTGATTAAAAACATAAGGTTGATTATCTCATGATGATTATTGCAAGGCTCCAGTGAGCATATTTAAATGAAAGGCTCCTTGCATACATTTTACCATCTTAATTCAGACTAGATCCTTGTTAAGAATGAAAATACAAAGCAAAAACAACTAAGTTGAAAAGAATGAATTACCAAGTACATGCATAATGCCTTTCAGCATATGAGGAGCAAGGGTTCCATGCTATATTTTAAGACTCAGACATTTTGGTGGGTGGGGATAGATTACAATCATTTGAGTAAAATATAAAACCATTCCATGTATTTCTTTTTTTTTTTTTTTTTTGATGAAGTCTCGGTCTTTCATTCAGGCTGGAATACGTGGCGTGATCTTGGCTCACTGCAACCTCCGCCTCCCGGGTTCAAGCAATTCTCCTGCCTCAGCCTCACGAGTAGCTGGGACTACAGACGTGTGCCACCACTCCTGGCTAACATTTTTTTTTTTTTTGTATTTTTTAGTAGAGACAGGTTTTCACCGTGTTAGCCAGGATGGTCTCAATCTCCTGACCTCGTGATCCGCCCGCCTCGGCCTACCAAAGTGATGGGATTACAGACGTGAGCCACTGTGCCCGGCCTCATCTCTTACCCACAATAACCAGCCGTAGGCCGGGCGCGGTGGCTCACGCTTGTAATCCCAGCACTTTGGGAGGCCGAGGCGGGCGGATCACGAGGTCAGGAGATCGAGACCACGGTGAAACCCCGTCTCTACTAAAAATACAAAAAAATTAGCCGGGCGTGGTGGCGGGCACCTGTAGTCCCAGCTACTCGGAGAGGCTGAGGCAGGAGAATGGCATGAACCCGGGAGGCGGAGCTTGCAGTGAGCCGAGATTGCGCCACTGCACTCCAGCCTGGGCGACAGAGCGAGACTCCGTCTCAAAAAAAAATAAAAATAAAAATAAAAAAATAAAAATAACCAGCCCTAGTCCCTACAAGTGAAGGCCTTTGTCCCTCAGTCTCTAAACCAGAAGCTCCGACTGACATCTCTTTGCCATTTCAGAATTTTTTCCTGAGCATCTTCCTGAAGTATGAATTAATTACCACTAGATCTCCTCTACCCCAAAATAGGCCCTTAAAAGTTATATCAAAAAATAAACAGCAAAAGAAATTAAAGATCTTCATGTTTTAAAACAGTGGTATTGGGGTCAAAATGAAATTTGGTGAAATATGAAGAAAGTTTGTTTTAGTTGATAACATCTGATGATAGTTTTGACAAATGTATCATGGTTATATGTTAACATTAGGGGGAACAGCGTAAACATTATACAGGAACCCTCTGCACTATCTTTGTAACTTTTCTTATCTAAAATTATGTCAAATGAACATTTATTTTAAAAAATGAAATTTGAGGCCGGGTATGGTGTCTCATGCCTGTAATCCCAGTGCTTTGGGAGGCCGAGGCAGGCGGATCACAAGGTCAGGAAATCGAGACCATCCTGGCTAACACAGTGAAACCACATCTCTACTAGAAAATACAAAAATTAGCCAGGCGTGGTGGTGGGCACCTGTAGTCCCAGCTACTCAGGAGGCTGAGGCAGGAGATTGGTGTGAACCTGGGAGATGGAGCTTACAGTGAGCCGAGATTGCGCCACTGCACTCCAGCCTGGGCGGAACAGCGAGACTCCGTCTCAAAAAAAACAAACAAAAACAAAACAAAACAAAAAACAAATTTGAGGCATGTTGGCTCACACCTATAATCCTAGGATGCTAAAGTGGAAAGACTGCTTGAGGCCAGGAGTTCGAGACCAGCGTGGACAACATAGCAAGACCTTGTGTCTATTAAAAATTATTTTTAAAAAAAGCCAGATGCAGTGACACAGGCCTGTAGTGTCAGCCACTTGGGAGGGTGAGGTGAGAGGATCCCTTGAGCCCAGGAGTTCAAGGCTGCAATGAGCTGTGATCACGCCATTGCACTCCAGCCTAGGTGACAGAGTGAGACCCTGTCTCAAAGAGAAAAATAAAAAATAATAATATATGAAAATTGACAAAATCTAGTTCATTTATTTTACATAGAAAGAAACTGACTTCCAGAGAAGAGAAGTGACCACAAACCTGGTTTCCTGACCCCCTCTGGTGATGTATTTGAAAATATACTTAGAAACTTAGAGATTAACCTACGAACTCTTTTATAAAAGAAAATATGAGATTTTGAATTTTTGTCCTATCATTTCCCCACAGACCTTGTTAAAATCTATCATGTGGGCCTGAAGAGGTGGATACACCAGAGTTGGGTGTGAAGCTGAGAAGTGGGGTCTCTTACCTAAAACCATCCTGTCTAAATCAGCCCAATTCTACAGTGCCATCATATTATAATGCAGGTACTGGAATTGGGGGTGATGTCGAATTAGAGGTCATTCTTGAAGATAAGTGCAGGTGCAGGGGCTCAGGAGAGCAGACTCATCAAAAAGAGTGCCAGCACTTTGGCCCAAAGCAAGGTTTCAACCCTAGGGAGTACACCTTGGCTGTTCGCTCCCCGGTTTTGGAACTCAGATTGGCAAAGAAGCTGATCTCTGGCACTTGTCGCGCTGGGACTTGGATGTCTTCTGTTGGCTGTTCTAGTTCCCTACACCTGGTCATACCCCGGCCTTGAGCTCCTGCTATGCTCCCAGGTTTTGGCATCCCACCTGTTCTCTCCCGGCTTTTCCACTAATTGTTGGCTTTACCTTTTCCACCTGGCCGTGACAGCTTGTATCAGTCCTGTCCTGCAATGCTTATTGGCTCTTGCCTAGTAAATCACCATGGACAGCATGTGGTAGTGTGATAAGTCTGTCTTCTCGATGAGAATGTAAGGTCCTTTTGAAAATGACTGTACCTCACTTGCTTTCTCAAACCAACATCCATCCTAGTGTTGAGGAACACATCACCACAGATGGCCTGGAAGCTGATTTGGCACTGGTGAGCCTCTCTCCTGCCTTGTCCTATCACCCGTAGCTAGACATGGCCCACCTTAGCTTGGTTCTGATAAACATCCCAGCACTGAGAAAAACGAACAGACTTGGAGTTGGATATTACTATTTTGGAGCTGAAGTCTGCCAGGGACTTTCCTCTTTGAGTCTCAATTTTATCATTTAGGAAAGGAGGTTGTTGTATTAATAGCCTTGAGATTTCTGTGTAACTACACCAAATAATAGTGCATGCCATTTCTTCACATGTAATGGAATTAAATTGTCGTATTACATCAGAGAGGAGAGCTCAGTTATTGATGTCCCTCTACCTCCATTTTACAGATGAGGAAACACCTGAGGTCCCAAGAGACCAATTATACCAGTAGATCATAGGATTAATGGATGGAACCACATCCTCTGATTTAATCCAAGAATCTTCTAGGACAGCCTCCTCTTTTAATTTGCATTAATTCAGCCTAAAATTTTTTTGGTGTTGACATTCTTGTTGTAATACCATCTCTGAGATCGGATACAAAGCTTTATATAGAGCATGATAGAACTTTAGTTTCAAGCCTGAATACACATAGACTGAAAGAAAATATGCCAAGACGTTAAACAGTGTCTATATTCTGGGTGATGAGATTATAGATGTTTTTAATTCTTCTTTCACTATTTTATCATCCTTTGTATTCAATGAATATATTACTTATACAGATAGAAAAATGCATAGGTAGTATACAGAAACAATATTTTAAAAATACCTACATTTAATAGAAATAAGGAAGAAATAAAAGAAAGGAGAAGGCCATTGGTGTAAGTTGTGGTTTTAATTCATTTATTCGTCAAATGTTCATTGACCACCTAATATATAAAAATTCTTGAATCAAATCTTTGTCAGATGTAAAAGTAGATCAGAAACAGTACTTTACCTCAACCTGGAACTTAGCAGGGGATATAAATGTTTAGAACATGTATAATTTCAGAGTTCATTCATTAAAGACCACAGAAATTCCCACATAAGGGGCCTTGGCTTAAACAATCTATAGGTCAGTTTGGCTTTATTAGGAGAGGCTTTGTGAAGGAGTTGGCGTTTGATTTGAGCCATGGAGGGTGAGGATGATTTTGTTTTTGGTTTTTCTTGCTTTCAATTTTCACTTTATGATTATTGTCATTAATTTTATCTCTACTTCTGTCTTATTTTCTTTAACTTTTATGTTAAGTTCAGGGATACATATGCAGGTTTGTTACATAGGTACGCTTGTGTCATAGGGGTTTGTTGTACAGATTATTTCATTACCCAAGTATTAAAGCCTAGTACCCATTAGTTATTTTTCTCTGATCCTCTCTCTCCTCCCAACTTCTACTCTATGATAGACCTTAGCATCTGTCATTCCCTTCTTTGTGTTCATGAGTTCTCATCATTTAGCTCCCACTTATAAGTGAGAACATGTGGCATTTGGTTTTCTGTTCCTGAATTGGTTTGCTAAGGATAATGGCCTCCAGCTCCATCCATGTTCCTGCAAAGGACATGATCTTGTTCTTTTTTATGGCTGCATAGTATTCCATGGTATGTATGTACCACACTTTCTTTATCCAGTCTAACATTGACAGGAATTTAGGTTGATTCTGTGTCTCTGTTATTGTGAATGGTGCTGCAATGAATATACACGTGCATGTGTCTTTATAACGGAATAATTTTATATGCCTTTGGGTATAAACCCAATAATAGGATTGCTAGGTTGAATGGTACTTCTGTTTTTAGTTCTTCGAGGAATTGCCACACTGTCTTCCACAATGGCTAAACTAATTTACACTCCCATCAAGTTTATAAATGTTCCATTTTCTCTGCAACCTCACCAATATATGTTATTTGTTGACTTCTTAATAGCCATTTTGACTGGTGTGAGATGGTATCTTATTGTGGTTTTGATTTGCATTTCAAGGAGGATGTTGATAAACCACGAAGGCATGGGGAGGACATAGTTCTCTCCATGGATTCATTTTTTTGACTCTCCCATAGCTAGCTGTTGGAGATAGAAACTCTGTAGGCATAGAAGCTCCAAACTCCCGCTTGTGTGAAGGTGGACCTGTGGAGTAGAAAAAATGAGCTTTTTGAGGAAAAGAATTTCACTGTCTTCATCGTTGTATTCCCAGCATACCAGTTGGACATGAAATATCTCTGCGCTTGGTAAATCCTTGTTAAATGAATAAGTAAATTACCAGTGAAATCATCAGCCAAAGTGGTCAAGGTGGCAATGAATTTCTCCAAGTCCATGGAATCATTGGGATTCTTTTTCAAGGGGGAACTTAAAGTATGCCTTGTGAGTTTGTAAATTGGTTGTGCACTTACCATTTTAATGCTTATTATTCCCCAGTTTGTGCATGCCAAACCTTCTGAGGTGCTCTCATTGTTCTCTGAATGTCCTCAGTCCTAGCACTGGGAATCAATTGCTTAACTGTAATTACTCCTCACTCAACTGTGCTGTCTGAGGACAGCACCTTTACCTTGTCCATGCTGTTCCTCCAGGGCCTAGTAAAGGGGCTGTCCCAGGGTAGGCACTATATGAATATTTGTGGAATGAATGAATACTTGATGTTCCATGATGATGATTATAAAGTGGCAGACAGCTGTTACTAAATGAGTCAACTTGACTGTAGTTGATAAATATAGATTAAAGGGAGTTTTAGGCATCTGGTCACTGCCTACAAGTTCTTTTGGAGACCTAAGTTGGACCATTTCTAAGTTGTTTAGAAAGAATATAATTAGGTTAGAACAGAATATATAATGTTATTTTGGATATCAAAGTAGAAATCAATAAATAAAGCTAAATGCTATTTGGCAGGACAGTAAGGGCCACTCAGAACTTCCCTTGTGGAATTCCACTTATTTGAGAGAGGCTCAGTCTGATCTGGACTCAAGCAAAATCATTCTCAGAAAGTGATAAAGTAAAGAATTTCAGTATACTTCCTACCTAAGAAAAAGCATTAAACAAAAATGGTCTGAAACCAAGTTCCTTAACATTGCCCCTACCCTTTAAAAACAGGCACCATTAGCATTCCTGACTTAGACCCTCCAGTGACTCCTAGACTCGGTCTTCCCACCTATTAACAGAGCTGAACTGTCAGTGCTCTTATTCCAAAGCCCAATCATCCCTCTTTACTTGTGCTACATCATATTCCTGCTGCTTATGCAAGAATTCTGCTCCACGAATCTCTTCTATTGGACAATTCCTATAAATGTGCTATTATTTCTTCTCATCTTAAGAAAATCTTCTCTGGACCTCACTTCCCCTCCCCTGTTTCATTGTTCGCCTTGTAAAAAAATTCCTTATACAAGTATTAACTACTTGGCATCTAAAATTCCTCTTATCTCTCCTCAACCACTCCAATGAGGTCTTTGCCCCATATACACCATCAAAATTGCACCAACACACCCCTTTTAATGCCACATAACTAAAACCAGTGGTGGATTCTTAATCTTCGCCTTGCTTAGCCTATCAGTGCATTTGGCATGATTACTCACCGCTCCTACCTTTTCTTTCCCTAGGTTCATCAGCAAAGTTATCTCTGGTCACTCTGAGCTCCTAACCTCAGTAACACTCAGTTGCCCATATGATGAAATTGCAACTCCTTAGCCTAGCCTCCAAGGGCTTCTAACTTAGCATTCCAGTCTCACCTCCCACCATTCCTCCCAACAATTCCACTTCCTGCTAAATGATGCATTACCATTACTGTTCTGTGCTTTTGTATGTACTGTTCTCTTCCATCCCAGAAATCTTCTCTCCATTCTCCCATCTGTTCTCCAAGGCTGTGCCTAATGCTTTGCCACCTGGATTTATATTTCTTAACAAAACAGACATTAATGATACACTAGCCCTAATGTGCTCGTGTAGCTCTTTTATGCATAGAACGAGGAGCTCTAGCCAATAGATGTGTTGTAGAAGATATCACAAGGACTGAAGAATAGACGCTCTTAGGATGGGAGGAAATGAAAATGATCTACCATAAAGGATTAATTTGATCTCCTTAAAGCATTTCCTGACACCCTTAGCTTGAAGGATCTCCTCCTCTTCCCCACTCCCAGATCCCAACTTCTTACAACACATTATTGTGTGCACCGCACAAATGGCTATATGTGTACTGATGGCTTCTGACTATTCTCTTGAACAATTTAATCACATGTTGTCATTTCATTTCTCATATGTTTTATTTTTGCTTTTTTGCCCTGTCTCAAGGCAGGGATCAGGTCCTCAGGGTACCTCTCAGTGCTCCTGGAACAAAACAGGTACTCATCAAATATTTGCATTGACAAACAAGACATATAATTACCATGTGGCCACTGTATTGAATCATTATGAGTGGAAGAACTGCCTCTGTTTTTAAGAGTGTCATCTATGGCTTTGGAAACCCTCAGCCTGAATATCAAGGGTCCCATTTTACAATTTTTCTTTGAATTGAGATTGAGTAGCTGAGCCCAGCTCCCCAGTTCCGGTTTGCTTTTCATGCTAGTGATTGGCAGCATTCTAAGGCATGAGTTTTTCAAGAACAAGCTGTGTTGATGACCCCTTGCTGTGTGCTAGCCAACGGGGTTAGTTGTGGACTCTTTCCTCTGCCCTCTATCAAAATACAGGCCATAATTTTGAGGGATAAAAGTACGAGAAGGGAGCAGAAAGTGGCAGTGGCAGGCCTGGGTCCCATGGACACAGGTTCAAATCTCGGTTTTCTTGCTGCTTAAGTATTTGACACAGGGCAATTTGCCTTAACCTATTTGAGTCTTGAGTTCCTCATTTAAAATCTGTGGATAAGAATTCCTGGTTCATACTGCATTTATGACGTTGAAAAATACAGCATCTAGTCTGGTGCCTTACATAGAGTAGACACCTAGTAAGTAAATGGTTGCTGATATTACTGCATTTGAAATTTTAAAGCTTGCCCACAGTTATGACAATATTTCTTCCTCATGAGAACTCTGTAACTCTTTTACAGGTGGATCAAAAGAGGTCTGGAAAAGTTCAGTGGTTTTCTTAATATTACTCAGAAATGCCATGACTAAATGAGGTTGAAAATTCAAATCCTCTGTTTTCTAAACCCAAAACGTTTTGATATATTGGGCTTAATAGAAATTTTGGTGAATGAAGCAAATTCTCTAAAGTACTTAGAGACTAAGTGGTAAAATGTTTAAAAATCTTTTGCAATAAAGAATGGTGTATTCTTTAATTGGACCCTTGTAGTTAATCAGTTGTTTTATACAAACTCATGGACAAATGTTTTGAGAAGGAGGGTTTAATTTTCTTTTCAGTAGCTTATTATATTAGTTTTGTCACCAACCCAACATCTAACGACCTAATGCATTTTTTATTGTATTACCCAAAACGTAAGCAATTTCTTTCTAAACAGTAGTTGAAACTTAAAAAAAAAAAAAAAAAATCTGAAGCAGGTCTCCAAGGAAGCAAAGAATTGCCAGACAATTACTTTCTTCTCTCAACATATAGAAGGCAAAATATAGTCTTATTAAAATCCTGAGAATGAATTCACTTAAGCTCCCCACTGCAGGATGTTTTTCTGACAAGCTCTGTCTCAAAAAAATATGTTGTACAACTAATTAAGAAATTATTTTGACAGGGTGGATGTTTTGAAGCTCCGTGTTGTACACAACCTAATAGAATCTAATTTTCTTCCAGTGAAACAAAATACATGGCTAAAAAAAAAAATGGTCAGATAATATCAATAATAAAAGTGCCTCAATTTCAGCTGAGATGAATTCAAGAAGCAGCCAGCCAATTTGTCTAGGGAAATTTGCTCTTGGCTAAGACAGTATAAAGGTCTTACCCCTGGGCAAACCATTTATTTAGAAAGTTTAGAAAAAACATTTTTTTCACTGATTGCAAGATTTTTCAGAGTTACCATTTCTGTATGAGAGGATGCAGGTTTGGGGGCAAATCTAAATTATTTTGCTATCTATAATAAAAGGATGGAAAAATGAAAGTGTGTGTTGAGTATTTACAATTAAATTCTAGCCTGGGCTTACTTCAAGCAAGATTATGGATAAGTTGGGGTGACCATAAATCCCCAACTGACAAACTGCATGTGTGTGTGTGTGTGTGTGTGTGTGTGTGTGTGTATGTGTGTGTGTGTGAGAGAGAGAGAGAGAGAGAGAGAATAGCTCCAAATAATCTAAAATCTTTATTTTTCCCATCCCCTTTGTTTCTAATGAATAGTATTTTTTGAGTCTAGGTGGGAAAACTTGTAATAAAACAAATATTTTACCAAATAAGGGCTACTTATAACATGCCTTTTTAATACTGAATTTTTTGGCAACAATTTTCATTATGTAATGAGAAATAACTTCTTGAAGTGTGTGTGCTGGGGGGTTGGAGAGGGTGGTTATCCTAAATCACATCTAGCATGCAAAGAACACTTTTAAAACATTCTCATACATGAATGAAAATAGTATTTCATGTCAAAATCTAATAAGGTTCTCAATTATAAGTACAAATTAGATGGGGATATTGTCATGTTTCACATGGAATTAGGAAGCCTGTAGAGAAAGGCTGTTGGTAGGTCTTTTGCTATATTTTATAGGACATTGATTTCTAAATACCACTGAATCAAATGAAGCACTTTAAAAAAGCACCGATTCCCCGGTCCCAGGCCAAACCAACTGAATCAGAACTTTCCTTTCTAAACCTCCTCAAAAGTTTTTAATGAAAGGCCTTAGTGATGAGGGAGAGAAAGTAATCTAGAAGGACTCTGGGTTTCTGTCCTGGGTTACAGGATATGACACCAACGAAGAAGGGAAAGATGATGCATCGAGTCTTGGACATGTTGCATTTGAGGTGCCCGTGGGAATCTAGGTTGAGACAGCCAATAGTTTGTTGCAACTGGACTGATGGATCTGGACGTCAATGGGAAAGGTCAGATCAGAGAGACATGGATTATTGACCTGTACGCTGGTTCATCATTTAAGTAGCAGATATGAGCAAAGTTTGCCATAATGAGAGCATGAATGAGAAAAACAATCTCTAATCCTTAATTCATAAAATATTTCCAGAATACCTAATTTGTGCCAGGCATTGAACCAGGCATTGGGTATTCAAAATGAATGAGTCCCTCCCTCAATGGATTCATTGTTAAGTTGGGGAGACAAATTCATAATTGAATCTATAGGATAATATTCTAATGATGTATGGTGGTGCATGTGCTGGAGGAGACATAAAAAGAGTGATCAGAAGAAGACATCCTTGAAATCCTTAATATTCCAGGTGAACAAAACGAGATAAGGCAAGAAATAAATTCTCTGAATGATCAAGATTGTTTGTCATGCTCAGGGAAGGGGGACAAAGAATTCTCAAAGCCTTTCCGCCTTTAGGATTGCCAGATTTAGTGCCCTCTTCCTCCCCCAAAACAAACTAACAAACCAGAATGCCCAGTTAAATTTGAATGTCAAGTAAACAATGAATAATTTATAGTGTAAGTATGTTTCATGCAACATACAAGGTATACTTACAGTAAAAGAAATCATTGTTTGTCTGAAATTCAAATGTAACTGGATGTTCTGCATTTTTTCTGCTTCATGATTCAGTAATGATTCCTTGCTATATTGTTCTTCCTATTGTTATTATATACCATTTCAATAGTGCTTTATGGCATTCAAATGTTTTCAGAACTCTGTGATAGCCCTAGGCATGTAGAACCAAAATACCTTCTTGCTGGAGAATGTTTGCACTTGATTGATGTTTCTCTGTCAATGGAACGTTCTCCAAAAACATAATTGTGTTTCTCATGATATCCTTTTTTTTTTTTTCATTCGGGGGACAAAGTATTTTCATATAACTGTCTCCCGTGTCCTCATAACAAACCTAAGATAGTGGTAAGGCAGAGATGACATCCATTTCCATATGTGAGACAGACGCAGTAGGACTCAGTGAGTTGCTCAAGGTCACCCAGCTTGTTTGTATCAGAGTGAGACTCTAACCATCTCAACTAACTCAAACTCTAGTGCTTGTTTATTGTGTTATGCTACCTCTCCAAAAAGACAAGTCCATCATATTGACGTTAGCTTCTATAAGCTCAGATTTTATTTAGTATGTAGACAGAACCTCTAAATTACATTTGAATGAACTTAAAACTTGGGGACAAACGACAGTAGGACAATGTAAAAGGAGGATGAACTTTGTAAAGTTCAGCTGTATTTATAGAGAAGTAATAAAATCATTGAAAACTTCCAACTATCTTGTGAACAGCTGCCATTAATGAAGCTCTGAAATATTCTTTATAATTATATGTTGATCACTAGATGCAGTCTATTCTTATGACTTCCATATTTGGAATAACATTTGCATAACACAGTATATCCAGTTTGTTTCTTGGTGTCTGTAAACTTGTAAATAATTTCATGAATTAAAACAGCTCAAAAATAAACCATAGTTTATAACTGAAAACTTAATAGGGCATAGATATTTATGTAATGTATTGCTATATATTTGCTCAGTAATGTATTCCCTATATGTTTTACGGGACATGAATCTGATCTCTGAGAGTCTAAATTGAGGTTAGTAAATCTATCGTAACAAGGATACTAGATTGTTATTATAACATAAAGCTTTTTACTTTTCAGTTTATAATGAATGCCTTTTTTTTAATTTGCTAAAAATAGGGGCCCTGTTTAATAGGTAAAGAACCCCCTTCCTGAGTCCTTCTGTTTTCTATCACCAACCACTGCTCATCTGTCAGTTCCTTTTTCTGCTGCTTTTAGCTCATGCTCAATAAATGATACTCATATTTTCTTGTTAATGCTGTGTTCTTTTTTAATTTAATTTTTTATTTTTTTGGTTTGATGGAGTGTTATGAAAAACTGCTCACTTTAAGAAATTGACAGGTCCATTAACAGAGAGCTTTATGTCTGGGAGTCCAAGCAGTTAGGCCTTCTGGATGTTCAGGAAGTGGAGGGTGTCAGACCAGTCACTTTTATTGCAGACTAAAATGATGGCTGCAAGGAGATGAGCTCACATTATCACTTTATATAAATCACCCAGCCTGTCTTTCATTTCTTGCCTTCCCTTAGAAGTTGGAAAGCTCAGAGTTATTACACTTCAAATTAAGAAAAGAATAGAAATCTTATTATCCTGGGTCCAGCCCAAAGTTCATCCACTCTAGCTGTGTCTATGGTACCAAGGAACAGATAGTAAGACATGGATATCCCCTTTGGTAAAAGGAATACATACGTCCCCCAAATAAATGAGCATGGGTCTTGTATCCAGAAAGATGTGGCTATAAATTTCAGCCCTGCTGTTGACTAGCAGTGTGACCATGGTCAGAGGGCTTAACCTTTCTAACCTTTTTAAACCTATAACATGGTGATAGTAATGACTATTCCTAGTTATTTTTCTGATGGAAAAGGTAGAGATGGTTGCAATCCTGATTTCCTCATTAGCTTAAAGAGTTTGTTGATGATCAACAGTGGGAGCAATTCAGGAAAATGTATGTTGATATGTTTCTACCGTAGCCCTAAGTGGACTTCTACCCTGGTAACCTGCAAACAGAGTGAGTTTCTTCTCTGGTTGGAGACGCAGAATAAATGTAGCTTCAGAGCCCTTTCCCCCGCACCCATCATATTGGAGCCTTTGGAGTCTTACTCCTCTAATAGCAAGAAGAGGTACAAAGATAAAGCAGAGGAATGGAGCACCCTCCTCCATTGCTAGAGACTAGAGTAAGACTGGCCTAACTCATCTCCCTAGATCCCCAGGCCCCTTTTGCCTGACCCACCTGCCAAGCTGGAAAAGTACCAAAGGGGAGGCAGCCCTAGGCCCATCTCGTGGTACCAAGCGCATGGATCAAACCCTTCCACTCAAAAATTTCAAGAAGCCTAGAGACTCCAAGGGAATCAGGAGTAGGAGAGGCCAAGAGAATGAGCCACATCACTGAAAAGCTGCCAATTACTATGCCCCAACTGTATGTTTTTCTTTCTATGGGTTTAGAGAGAAGTTTCTCAATGATATAGTTTGGTTATTTGTCCCCTCCAAATCTCATGTTGAAATGTGATTCCCACTGTTAGAGGTGGGGCCTGATGGGTGGTGTTTGGGTTATTGGGGGCGGATCCCTCATGAATGGTTTGGTGCCCTCCCTGCAATATTGAGTGAGTTCTCGCATTATGAGTTCACATGAGAGCTGGTTGTTTTAAAGGGCATGGCATCTCTCTTGCCCCCTCTTTTGCCATGTGACATGCCTGGTCCCCTCCATCTTCTTCCATAAGGAGAAGCTTCCTCATCAAAAGCTGAACAAATATTGGTGCCATGCTTGTATGACTGCAGAACTGTGAGCCAAATAAACCTCTTTTCTTTATAAATTACCCAGTCTCAGGTATTCCTTTATAGCAATGCAAAATGGACTAACACGCTCAGCCTCGGCACTGTGGGCATTTTGGGCTGGATAAATGCTATGGGGGCTGTCCTATGCATTATAGGCTTTTTAGCAGCCTCCCTGGCCTCTACTTATGCCAGTAGCACCCCAGTTTTGACAAGCAAACATGTCTCCAGATATTGCTAAGTGTCTTCTGGGGGAAACATTACTCCCTGTTGAGAATGACTAAGTTAGAGGAAAGAAGGGACGTTGTAATGTCTCTGAAGCTTTAAATAAGTCACTGACGTCTATACAGCAGGACTAAATGCAATAAGAAAATTGTCCTCCACAGTGCTTGGAATGTAGATGGTGCTCAATACATTTACCTCCTTTTTATTCTTCTTTCCCTGTAGTGGATACTGTGGTGTGTCACTCTGATCCTCACTTGAGGACTGAGGTACCCATTTCCCCAACTCCTGGGAGCATTGGCTGCTGACCGCTCACAGCTTAGGCTCTTTCAGGACTCTGTAGCCCTACATTACCAGTCACTGGATACTGACTGCTCCCTAAGAAGGCATGTGACTTGAATGAGGCAGCAGCACCCTTTGGCAGAGGTAAAATTATAAAATTAGGAAGAAGATTGATATGAACAGATATCAATATCTGCCAAAGGGTGCTGCCTCATTCAAGTCACCTGCCTTCTTCAGGAGCAGCCGGTATCCAATGACTAGTAATGTACGGAAACAGAGTCCTGACCCCTGTCTTCCACTGGGGACATCTCTGAAGAGCTATCCCAGCTTCATAGCTCCTTGTGGGAATCAGCTGAGACCTTTGTTGTGACTGCATTGTGATTCACCTTCCCCCTTGCCCAGTCCTGCTTCCTCATGCCTTGGAGGTGTGATTCCTATAAGCACTCTTCAGTAGCATCCCACCCACAAATCTCTGCCTCAGACTGTTTCCCAGATAACTTAAGACACACCTCTTTCATCCCAAACTTTATGAGAATCTCAGTTTTTAAGTGAGATAATGTAAGACAAATCCTGAATACTATAGTAACTGTGCAGTATCTGTATATTAGCTATTATAATCAATGATTTTTATCCATTGAAATTATATGTATCTTATATTTAAATTATAGATATCTTAGACTTTATCACTCCTGGTGGATAGTATATTTCTGAGGCAACTATCCTTAGCAATAAATTGTGTATAATTTCCCCAGATACGGTTTGAATCTGTGTCCCTGCCAAATCTCATGTCTAATTATAATCCCTGATGTTGGAGAAGGGGCCTGGTGGGAGGTGATTGGATCATGGGGGCAGGGTTCTCATGAACGGTTTAGCACCATACCCCTTTGGTACTGTACAGTTCGTGAGTTCTCAGGAGATCTGGTTGTTTAAAAGTGTGTAGCACCTCCCCACTCTGTCTCTTCCTCCTGCTCCAGCCATGTCAAGTACTGGCTCCCCTTTCACCTTCCACCATGATTGTAAGTTTCCTGAGCCCTCCCCAGAAGTCAAGCAGATGCTTCATCTACAGCCTGTGGAACCATGGGCCAATTAAACCTCCTTTCCTTATAAATTACCCAGTCTCGGGTATTTCTTTATAACAGTATGAGAATGAATGAATACACCCGCATCTCCCAAATTATAGCTTTCAAGATGAATAGAGGCTAGTTATTTATCATATGAATTCTGGCAAACGTATCTGTTCTTACCAATATTCTTCCTAGTTTTGTAAGCTTCAGTCATGGGTGGTCACCCTCTTTTAGTATGTCTCCAGTGAGTGCATTGAGACCTACTCCTGAGTGATCAGAGTAGGATGCAGAAGGGAGGGTTTTAGGTCCTGTTCTCACTCCAGATTATCATAAATTTCTATTTGTGCTACTTGTACAACTTGTGAATAAACTGTACCTTGTGGATAAACAAGTTTTATCACTGTTTCCAGATCAGAAGTTCTTGAGAGGCAGAGTTCTGTATATTTCATCTTTTTACCTCTTTCCTCCTCTCTATCTCCACCCCCAACACTTTGCACCACAGGCTTTCAGCAGACATGGACTAAGAATGATTGAGGGAGCAGGGTGTAGGGCATGGAAGGCAGGGAAGGATATTGTTTTCAGAGGAATGTTCAGTTGAGTAGCAGAAAAGTTTCTTTTGCTGGAAAATGTGAACCACAGAGTTCTCAGTGAGCAGACAGGATGCATGAGACCCATAGCAGAAATAAGGAAATCTTCCTGGAAGACAATAATGGAAATAAATTCAGGTAATAATTACTGAGTTCTTACTGCATGCCAGAGCCTTTCCTCTGACTTTTCTAATCATTTTCTAATGTTCTACTAGGGATGGACAGTCATTATCCTCATTTTTCAGATAAGGACACTGAAGCACAGAGAATTGTCCAAACCAGAATGGCAGAATTCAAGCCCAGATCTGCCAAGTTTCGAGACATCTCTAATGTAAAATACCTCATGGCCAAAACTGTGTTACATGAAATCTTATGCAACAGAATATAAAAATCTTATGCAATTTTAAGATAAAATATGAGATAGCAAAAAATTATGCTGGGTAGGAACAAGTCACTTTGTTAGCTTTTCTGGACCCCAATTACCTGTCCTTTTTAGAGGAAGATCCATTTTCTCTGATGTTGGTTTCCACGGGGAGCAATTTTTCCTATGCACACTTGCAGCCCCTCTTCTCTGCTTTGTCACACACACCTGGGGAGCTGGAGTGGGCATTTCAACTTGGTAAATGTGGAGAGAGTAACTAAGCAGGCTCAGCATGGCAACTCCTTTGTTGTTCCTCTTGAGAGTGCCCTCCTCCTTTCTAGAGAGTAACTGAGGTCCCTTACACCTCCATATGCAATTCCTTTCCGGGCAGGCAGTCATGTCTTGAAGCCTTCCTACTTCAGGCATTCAGTCAGCTGGTCTGATGGACTCTCACCTTAAGCCAGAGGCTCTTGCTTAGTGTCTGTGATAAAAGAGGTAGTATTTGGCTTCCACCTTGATGCTTCTGTTTTTCTCAAATTGTTCAGTTCAGAGCTGGGCTAGAAGAAGGTGATTATTTATTGGAGGCTCCCCTGGAGGCCTTAACATTCCTTACTCAGGAAAATCTGGTAAAAACTTGAGATGTGCTGGTCTATGTACTGAACTTGCATTCCTATCTGCTCAGCCCCAGCCTGGGAGTTCCTCCAAATCAGGGAGTCTATTCCTCTCTAATTCCTCTTTCTCCTCATAATCTGCCTTTTGCCATTGTCTACAGAAAGGAGCTAAATAAGAATTTTATTATCTACACATCTTAGGTTTCTTGGGTATAGAAAAGCAGGCTTAATACCATGAAAATCTCTTCAGAGATTATCTGGTCATTTCAAAAATGAAATTAATAATAACATATGAAAATGACCATTTTCCTAGGGCACACGTGGTAAAGTTTTTGTTGTAACTGACAAACCAGGTGCAGAATATTCCATGTATAATTTAGACCCTTTCCCTGTGGGCTGCTCTGCTGGTTTTGTATATAACTTCAGTTATTATTGCCATTAAGAAAAGATATTTTAGGGACAAACTCATTTTTTGAATAGATTGTTATCTCAAATTAAAAAAGATTACGGGAACTGGCAATCAATGCAGCATCTAATTGCTATTTCTCCAATTAAAAATTAATATACGGAAAGAGCTGCCTGGAACCAATTGGTCTTTAGATAATTTTGAAATAAGGAAAAAATAACATTTAAAAGCAGAGGGCTTGGGTGAGTACAGGAAGGGTTTGTGGCGCCTGGTCTCCTTTGCAGCAAAGGCTGCGGGAACAAGTGTTTTTCTGCCCTTGTGCCTATGGCTGCCACACCCAGGGTGATTGGAAACAAAGGAACGCTGAGCTTATGTCTCATTGTTCCTCCTCTGTTAAAGATTTATGTATAAAATCACTGTATTTTGTGATGTACTTAAGAATAGATGGCAGGTGTCATTTTCGTACAGTGCATGTCATCTAATTGAGGCGGTGGAAAATGTGTGTGACGGTGCCTGTGCTAAAAATGTTCCTCTGTTCTTTGAGGATGTCAGCGACGCCGTCCCAGCTCCTTCTCTTCTGCAGAACTTCATTTGCTAAGCAGTGTTTGAATAGATGGGGACCAAGGAAAATGAAATCAAAGAAAGCCTCTTATATCTTGAAAACAGGATATCCTTCTACTTGGTTCCAAATAAGCCACTTTAATCTGAAATAGTCATATCTTGCATTTTGAATATAACAGGTACTTAGTTTTAAGCTGGAACAAATTATTATACTGTGTGTGTATACATACATATATATATACATATGTAATATGTATATATTAAATAAAATGGGCAAAAAAGCTCATGTATCCAGAAATCTGATGAGCTCCCAGTGAAGAAGGTGGGTTTCACTGAGAAAGGAGCAGGTCTCTATTCAATGAATCATGGTTGTTCCTGGAACCTCACAGAATCCACACCTGGGATACAGGATGCTACTTCAGGATCTCACATCTGCAGAACTGGAGAAGGTGCAGAGAAAGAGCATGGGAACCATTCAAGGGATGATAGGCTGACTAGAAAGGACGAAGCTTTGGAGTGGAAAGACTGAAGCAGAGAACGGATGCATCAACTGCCTGCAGATGCTTGAAAGGATTGGTGCAGATGAGCGCGAACCTGCCCGACAAAGCCCAACCATATAAACCCAGAGGACCGTCTGGGAAACTCGTGAAGAGAGCTGTAGGGATCAGAAGGGAAATAACTGAGAGGAGACTGACAGGCAGGTTCAGAACCAAGGCAAGGCAAGCTTCTTAGAATATAGGCAAGACCCATGTGGGGCTCCTTGTCTACAGGTGAGATAAAACACCATACCAATGATTCTCATCAAATATGGATGATGAATGTCTTATGTGATATCAAGGAAGACAGGAGAGCTCTCTCACAATTCCTTATTTTGTGCTGCTTTCATCTTTGCATGAGGACCTCTTGGTCCTCAGCCATCTAAGCCTGAGCCTACAGGCTCAGGAGACTCCCAGGCACCTTTTCTCCCTCCCACCCAATCCTCAAGGTCTTCCATTGCTGACTCCTAAGTACCTCTCTAGTCTACTCTCTGGCTTTTAGCCAACAGAACTACAGCTTTACAAATGCTCCAATCCTATGGAGACCCATTAAATCAGAATCTAGGGGCTGGGGGTGAGGCTGAAGCATCGGTATTTTTAAAAACTCCCCTGCATATGAAATTCTGGGTTAAAAATTATTTTCTTTAAGAATGTTGAATATTGGCCCCCACTCTCTTCTGGCTTTTAAGGTTTCTGCAGAGAGATCTGCTGTTAGCCTGATGGGTGATCCCTCAAGGATCTGGAATCAGAAATACTATTAGACCCAGCAACCCTATTACTGGGTATATGCCCAAAGGATTATAAATCATTCTACTATAAAGACACATGAACACGTATGTTTATTGCAGCACTATTCATAATAGCAAAGACTTGGAACCAACCCAAATGCCCACCAATGATAGACTAGATAAAGAAAATGTGGCATGTATATACCATGGAATACTATGCAGCCATAAAAAAAGGATGAGTTCCTATCCTTTGCAGGGACATGGATGAAGCTGGAAACCATCATTCTCAGCAAACTAATACAGGAACAGAAAACCAAACATCACATATTCTCACTCATAAGTGAGAGTTGAACAGTGGGAACACATGGACACAGGGAAGGGAACATCACACACTGGGGCCTGTTTGGGGGTAGGGGGCAAGGGGAGGTAGAGCATTACGACAAATACCTAATGCATGCGGGGCTTAAAACCTAGATGATGGGTTGATGAGTGCAGCAAACCACCATGACACATGTATACCTATGTAACCTGCGTGTTCTGCACATGCATCTCAGAACTTAAATTTGAAAAAAAAAAAAAAAAAAACCATTCTGAGTTGAGGAAAGAGTAAGTGTAGAGACTTTAAGCAGGAACAAGCTTAGATATCAGAGGAACAAAAAAGAGACCAAGCCAGCGCAGCTGGAACTTAAAGGACCAAAGAAACCGTGGGAATTGAAATTAAAGAGAGAAGAGGGGGCTAGACCAAACTGGGCCTCATAGGCCTGGGTACAGCATTTGAATTTTATTCCAAATGCAATGAGAAGCTAGTGGAAGGGAGAGATAGGATCTAGGTTGTGTCAACAAAACCACTCTGGCTGCTCTGTGGGAGGCAAGAGTGATACCAGGGAGAAGGATTGGAAGACCGTTGTAGGAGTCCAGATGAGATATCATAGTGACCACATCAAACAAACAAACAAACATACTCTGCATTGACCACTAAATTATTTTTTCTTCTTCGCACAAACCTCAGGTTCTTCTACCTCTGTCTTTTGTCATATACTTCTTTCTTGTGAAGTGTCCAAATTTTCCATAACTCTGTATAAAATTCCTATGACTTTCTAAGGCTGGGTTCCATTCTCCAAAGTTTTCCCGGACCCTGCTCCAACACTTCGGAAGACATTACTCCTTCTCAAGACTCCTTTAACATTTACTTGTACTTCTCTTACAGTGCTTACCACTTTAGACCTAGAATGTTAACATGGATGTGCCTATCTCATTTCTCTTTCAAGAATTTAAGTTTCTTGGAGGTGGGTCTCTAGGAATTTTTTTTGGTAGCCCCTAGTGCCAAAAAGTAAAGTGGTTTCAATATGGCAAACTCATGGTTTTAAGATCTTTATAGGTACCTGATCCATTACTTTTCATAACTTTCTTATGCTATAGGCACTATTATTGCATTAGCATCCTCATTTACACATAAAGAAACAGATAAAGAAGCACAGAGAAGCTAAGCCAAGATTACAGTCAGTATGTGGTTGAGTCAAGATTTGAACTCAGTCTGGCCCACATGAACAGCAATGCTATGCTGCCTTTCAAACCATTGAGTAAGTGATTAAGGTCATGAGTTAGTACAGCGTGCCAAGGAAATACTTACACTTCAGCAGGATCCTTCTGATGACCAGGGCATCAGTCCAAAGCAGTGATTCTAGGGGCAATAGGTTGACAGCAGGGCTGAGCTGGGGCCTCATCAGTGTTCATAGTTCTAAGCCCCAAGGGAACCTACCTGAACTTCTGTCCATCCCCTTCTCTCCTGGCCTCAGAGCCTGGATTTTCCCCCTCTAAAAGAAATCCTACAGGAATAAAAGCCAGCATCCTCCCACCTGGAGGTAAGAAAGATCATAGTGTCAAGCATGAGTGTAGGGAAACTGTGTGTATTTGGGGGGTATGGGTAGTTTCCACTGCTGCTTCTATATAACTTTTAAAAATTGAGAATAGGTTTTAGTACCTCTGTGCCTGTGGACTCATACATTTCAAATACATATAAGATATGTGTTGATTGACTATTTATGTTATTGACAAGGCATCTGGTCAATGATAGGTTATTCATGGTTAAGTGTTGGATTTTTGAAGGCACAGCAGGGTGGTGCCCCTAACCCCCACATTGTTCACGGGTCAACTATAGGCTATTCTTACAACAAAGCTAGAGAAAAGAAAATGTTATGAAGAAAATCATAAGAGAAAGAAAATATATTTACTATTCATTAAGTGGAAGTGGATCATCATAAAGATCATCATCCTCATCTTCACATTCAGTAGGCTGAGGAGAAGGAGAAAGAGGAGAGGTTGGTCTTACTATCTCAGGTGTGCCAGAGATGGAAGAGGTGGAGGAGATAGAAGGGGAGGCAGGAGAGGCAGGCACAATAGTTGGAACTTTTATTGAAATAAAAAAAAAAAAGTGTAAGCAAACCCACACAGTGTGAACCTGTGTTGTGTAAGGGTCAACTGTATCTAGAATGCCTGCATCGTGTTCAAAGAGATGGTGGCTCTTGTGACTACTTACTGTTCTATAGCCTCTGGGAGCTGGATTAGGACTTTAATGAGTAGCTCCAGGGATGAGGCAAGCAGGTAGAGAGTCCCGATGCTGCCACTGTGATCAGATTCCTTCCCTTTAGCCTCCTTGTTGAGGCCAAGTTCAGATGCAGTACCTGAGGCTGGCCTGGCTGGGAGCACTTATCCAGGTTATAGGCATTCCTGCTGTCACTTGCTCCTGAGAACTGGCAGCTGGATAAGGATGCCTCAGTTAGAAGGCAGAAAGTCCAAATGTTTCTGCCTCCTTCTCCATCTTTGATTTTTCTGAACATCCTGAGGTTAACCCACATCTGCCCCTGGTTACTGGTAGTTATGTTTGTACTCTCTCATGCCAAATAATGTGACTCAGGGGCTGAAAGTTGTATCCTGATCCTTCTCTGTTCTTTGGTTTCCCCAAAATGTCTGCTTGGTGGTTTATCTCCAAAACCTGAGATCCACACTGAGACTTGTTCCAGTAGTGGGTTGTGAGATTCTTTTTTGGCTTTCAGTCAGTTGTTTATTTTAAAAAGCCAGCAAAAAGCACTCCCTATAGACACCACTCCCCGAACCAGCTCCTATTGAACAAAGAAAGCTGAATACTGGGAAAATTACTTGTGCCTGTGTTGCAGATATAGAAATTCGTGGAATCTTGTGGGACATTCCGTTCCACTAACAGGATTCCAGAACAGCATTAAGAGGACTTCGGCTCATCTGTGTTACTTGCTGGGAGTTTTGGAAGTTGAGCAATCATTAGCTAGTCTGTTTTATATTTGATCCTTAAAATCCACATTTGACACTTGGGAACATTGGAAGTGGAATTTCTTCTCTCAAGCCAGATTGGATTTGGATAATTTCACCTTGCCTATTTAAATCACCTCTGATTTCACCTCTGGAAAAGAAAGAGACTTGGATTTCTTTGGACAGAAAACTGAGTTGTGTATTTACCCTGTCTTGTTGTCCCATAACCTGGGTCAAGACTACTTATTCAAGTGGGAGATTCTGAGTCAGACTAAGGATCAAACTCCTCATCTTCACTCCCCTGGTATAAAAGAGAAACAGTCGGAAAAAACTCTGCATAGTGGCAAAGCTTTAGCAAGCAAAGTCACTAACTTCTCCAGCAGCAAACTTAGAGGTAAATTGTGCTGCAGCAAGCCAAAAGTTAATTTCATCCAGAAGAGCAAGATAAATTAAAAGGCAAATTGCTTGCCTGCTCCTCCCTTCTCTTCCAGTATCTGTCTGAGACTGGCCTTTGAGGTTGTTGGATAATAAATCTTTCAGGCTCACCTCGTATTTCCAAGAATTTTTCAGTTGTGGCTGACTCCCGCTAGGTTATTTTAGCATTGAGAAGCCACATGATGGCATGGAAGGGACAGGAGTGACGTGCTCTAAGCTCTCACTTCCAGCCCTGTTTCTACCACCTCTATTTGCTTAGAGATTTAGCTGCCATTCTAGCCTGGTACTTGATCTTGCCACCTTGGCACAGATAGTCTTATGAGATTTTCTTGGAGCCATGGACCATAGGGAAGGTTAGCATTTTAAAATGCTATTGTAACAATCATCTCCAATCTTTCCATAAGTGTTTTTGCCATCTGACAGGCAGGAGTCTCAGTAATTCCTCCAGTGCCATCTCCCTTGGTTTAAGGAGCTATTCTGGTGGATAATGCTGAGTAAGTGAAGACACTCTATTTGATCAGAAGGTCCCCTGTCCTAAGGAGAGCAGCACAGGTTCGGAGAAAGCCCAGGTCTTTTTCAGATGTACTCTGCCACTCATGCAGGAAGTGTTTAGTAACCTCTTTCAGGGAGCCCACCATGTAGAAGTCCAAACCCACAGCTTCCACCTCCAAAGAGCTTATGATGGAATTGCTAATTCTACCTTGGGCTTCGGTTTCAGCTCCAGGTTGAGTTCCAGGGAAACTGGAATGAAATGGTACAGTAGTAAGACTCCTGGACTAGCAGCTTGATCCTCTCTCAGCCACTCTCTAGACTGTGCCCAGACTTAACCTGACTACCAATCCAACCACCTAACTCTGGACCTCCCTGTCTTCAGTGGAAAGCAAGGAAAGAGTCCTCTGGTGAAGTCTGCACTCTGTGTTGACACCCATCAATATAGTTCTCATTTCCTTTACCTAGTTTTGGGGGGAGGTCTGTGCCTCAAGCCTTCTACTGTTGAGCATCCACGCTCCCTAATTCTCATGGTATCTTCAGTCCTGTGCTTCTGAGGCTTTATTCTGTTGGCTAAAGATGTAGGGAAGGGGCTCAGTGTTGGTGAAGTTACTTCAGGGAGAGCAGCTCAACTTCTGTTTTACATGCTGGGCTTCACCTGAAATTTTGTTTGAGGAAAGGGATCTTCAAACAGTTAAGGAGTCTAAAGATCTCTAGCATGGACTCATTCCTCATTTGGATGCATTGCTCTTGTCATCAGCATCCTCTGCTTGTCACGACAGGTGGGTGGCATTTCCCAGGGTCTACTTTGGTTTTCTGCTCCTCTCCTGTTCTCCTTGGGTGAGTTTCCACCATAGAGTTTGAAATAACTACTTCCCAGATATCTCCACCCAGATAGAAAACTCAATTTATCCAAAATGGAATAATTCTCCTCCTGGCTGTCTTAGTTCATTAGAACTGCTATAAGAAAACCCCTTAGACTAGGTAACTTAAAAACAACAAAAATTTATTTCTGAAAGTTCTGGATGCTACGAAGCCTAAGATCAAAGCATCAGAAGATTTGGTGTCTGATAAGGGCTGGTTTGTCATAGTTGGCGGGAGGGGCAAACAAACTCCTTCAGGCCACTTTTATGAGGGCACTAATTCCATTCACAAGAGCTCTGCCTGTATGACCTAGCCACCTCCCAAAGGCTGCACTTCTTAATATCATCACACTGGGGAATAGGTTTCAACCCATGAATTTGGAGGTGGGGGGAACAAATATTTAGACCATAGCACTTACCTCCATCCTTAAGTCTCTTCTGTAGTCTCTCCATCTCGTTGGTGGCATCATCAACCACAAAGCCTCCCAACTTAGAAAACTGAGACTTATCCAACTTTCAGTTTCTCCTTCTACCAGGGTACCACATAGGTTGGTTGCATTTTTCTAATATCTCTTCAGTGAATCATCTTCCTGTTCCGTCTGCCATAGGCTTTAGTTCAGGCTCTGGCATTCCCTAAGCTGACAAAGTAACCTTTCTAAAATAGAAATATAATTTTGTCTGTCTTTTGCTTAGAACCCTTGCCCTGGCAACCCCATTACCGACTAGTGAGGTCTGAACTCGTTGGCATGGCAGACACAGTTCCTTATAATCTGGCCTCTGCTTGCTGCTTTCATATTCCTCTTCTGCCTTGCACCTGATAGTCCTACAATATCTAAATTCTTGTGGTCTCTGAAATGCATCATGCTGTCAACATTCCTCACCCTTTCCCCACATGCATTTCCTCTGTCTGGAATGCCTTTCTGCCCCTGTTTACTTGGGGAATTACTGGTCAGCCTTCAAATAGCAGGCTTAGAAGACAACTTCAAAGACTCTTCACAGACAGAGTTACTCATTTCCCTCCCTCCATAGACTGTACCTTTGCTGTATCCCTTATGATGACGTATTATAATTTGTTTGCATACCCACATTCTCTTCCAGGCTGTGAGCTCCTTGAAGCAGGACTACGTCTTCATTATTTTTCTAACTGCAATGCCTGGCACAATGTGCGAGGCATGGTTGATGCTCAGTTAAGCTGACTTCTCACTGAAAGTAGCTGAGTGCCAAATTACCAAATTACAGGGTTTCTTAGTGATAAAGACGTAACTCACTTATTTTATTCTAAGTTGTCAAAACACCCATATGTTTTAAAGCATCCAGTCATTATTCTGCCTAGCGAGGAATAAAGCAAATGGGAAACCAAAACGATGAAGAAAAGCATTTTGCATAAGATGCAAATTAAAACACCTAGGTAAATAGTAAGAGAGACACAGTGGGCGATTTTAGTGTTAGTTCCTCAGGAAATATTTGCAGCTAATACTTTTAATTGATATTTTCCTGGAGCTGTGAATGTTCTACTGCATGGCTGATTTGTTCTCATTTATTTTTACCTTTCAGCTGCCTTTATCTTTGCATAGATTATCTTCTCTGGTTCCATTTTAATTCCAGTTGCTCATGGTGTGCTACCAAAGGAAAGCAGTTGGGGGCCCGTTGGGATTTCATAGCCATTTGGTTCAAAAATTTATTCTAGCGAAACCCGTTTAAACTGTGGTGCTTAAAACCTCATGGATAATCAAATGAGATGAAGAAATGGTCCCCTCTGGGAAAACATACTTCAATTTGTAAAATATTTCCCTCAGATGTCTTAGGAGGAAAGGGAATGTTTTCTGAGAATCTCACTGGCAGTGTGATGTGCTTTGTGTTAGAGGCGACCCCCCTTGGAGTCTCTTCAAAGGCCAGGTCAGCACCAAGGCGTTTGAATACTCCTGGTTCCTAGAGCTGTACATGTTTCTGTCTGAGGTTCCTGCCCCCAAGAGAGTCTCTTCCTTGAGGAGTTGGCAAGAAGAGGGAAGCTAGAGGTTAAGAACCTTGCTTTTTCAGGTAAAAGCAGCTCATTTCTTCTTTAAGTGAATGCAGTAGAAGCTGACTTCAGTGAGGGAACCCTGGGGTGGCTAACTCTCCCCAGGCCACCAAAATTTAAAAATATATATATAATTGAGTATGACTATTGACCATTTCTTTATCCTATTTGGAATGTAAATGATGCTTTTTTGGGAGGTTTTGCTGTTATTGATCTGTGTTATGCAGCCTGGGTAAGAATAACGGGCTTGCTGGGAAATGCAACTTCAACATTAGTTTCCTAGGCCCCTCTACCAATCAGTTTGCCATGCCTAATCCCTTCTATAGGTGGTTTGGAAAGCCTGTTTCCCCTGTTTCCCTGTTTCCCCAGTGGTTTGGAAAGCCTGTTTTGTGAGCTCTACTGCACTTCATTCAAGGCCACATCTAAGGAGAGTCAGCCAATGGCCACTGAGGAAGAGGCATGAACCACATGTCCAGAAACATGGCTGAAGCTCCTTCCACAGCCACCTTTCAAGAGACTGTGCCTCTCTGCACTGGTGTTTTCTGTTGGTTTCTTGTTTTTCAATAACAGTCACTGAGGTGTGACTTACATAGCATGAATTTTTTTATTAGGTGATCAATTTTATGACTTTTGACAATGTAAACAGCCAGCTATTACTACTGCCATCATGGTCTAGAATATTTCTACCACTCCAAAAAGTTCTCTTTTACCTCTTTGTAGTCAATCTCCTCCCATAGTCTCAGCCCCTGGCTATCACTGATCTATTCCTCTTCCGATAGTTTTGCCATTTCCAGAATGTCATGTAAATGGAAGCACATGGTATCTAGACCTTTGAGTCTGGCTTCCTTTACTTAGAAAAATGCTGAAATGTATGTTGTTGCATGTATCAGTAGTTTGTTCCTTTTTATTGCTGAGTAGTATTTTATTGTATGGATGTTCGACAATTGGTTTATCCATTCACCAGTTGAAGGACACTTAGCTTGCTTCCAGTTTTTGGTGATTATGACTAAACTTGTTACATGCATTTGCACATAGATTTTTATATAGGCATAACTATTCATTTCTCATAGGTAGATACCTAGGAGCATAATTGCTGGTCATATGGTAAGTGTATGTTTAACTCTATATACAAACTGCGAACTGGTTTTTAAAGTGACAGCTTTGCATTTCCACCAGCAATGTATGAGAGTCTCACTTGGTCTGCATCCTTACCAGCATTTGGTATTGTCCTTTAAAGAAAAAATTAGGCCATTAGAGTAATAGGTAGTGCTATCTTGTCATGGTTTTTAATTTGCATACTGCCAATGACTAGTGATGTTTACCATCTTTTCATTTGCTTATTTGCCATCCATAACTCTGGTGTAGTGAAGTGTCCACTCAAATCTTTTGCCTGTTTTTTAACTGGTTAATTTGTTTTCTTATTATGGAGTTTTGAGTCATCTTTATAGATTGTAAATAGAAGTCCTGTGTCAGATTTGTATATTGCAAATATTTCCTCCCAGTCCGTGGCTTACTTTTTTTTTTTTTCATTTTCCTAAAAGTGATTTTTGGAACAGCAGATTCTTAAATTTTGATCATCTCCAATTTGTTGATCTTTTACTTACAGTTCACGGCTAAATCATAAACACACTTGGAAAATGATGGCAGAGTAAGGAATTCAATATTTTTAGAAGAGGAGGAGGAGAAAACGTCTGGTTCCTGAAGGCCTTATTTAGTTTTCCACTTTCAATCACCTCCACTATTAACATCTCCTAACCATTCTCTTTACTGTCCACATCTTTCTCTCACCTTCTCTCTACGCACCTCTACTTCTGCCACTCCCCAGTTTGAGCCTTGCCATGGTTGGCTGAGATCTGAGATGGAAGGAACTCTGCACTGTAACTTGACTGACACTTTCCTCCATATTTTTAAGCCATGTTGAATCTGTATCTTCTCCTCTCATGTGCCCCAATCTGAGAAAAGTGAGGTCTGGATTCCACACGTATTTCTAAAGGAATAGCTTATTTGTACCTGTTCCACGTAACTCTTACTTATGCTGTGGGCATTTCCCCACTGTTGCATTTCATGACATTCTTCCGCCTAGATTTTTAAAAATCTTCCTAATCCCCTCTGCTTCTTTATCCAGTCTCCCTTCCTATTACTCCATCATAGTGTAAATCTCTACTGTAGCCTCATGACTTGTGTTACTATCTGTGAACACACCATAGTCTTTCTTGCCCCCTTTGCAGAGGCTGTTTCCTGTGCTTGGGATGGTTTTCCCTGCTTGCACCTTACCAGCCTGGAAAATTATCACTCTTCCTTCAGGAGCCCGTGAAGTCTTCTGTGTACTGTTGGCCAGATCGTCGCCCAGGTCCTTCCTGGTCTTCCTCTGTCCTTTATGTTCCCCCTGCCCTTTGCACCACCTCTGACAGCAGTTTTTATTCTGTGGTAATTACTGATCCAGAGGCATTCTCACTCCCTCTAGAGTTCTTGAGGACAGGAAATTTGTCAGATTTATCTTTGTGTCTCAAGTTTAAGGCCAACTCCCTGGCACTTTATAGGGGTTTAATGTATTTGTTAAATGAGAAATTTCACCATTGCCTTTTCTCTTACTGTATCTTTCCCATGAAATACTTCCTGTATCTTTCTTCTGCCAACCCAAATCCCATATGTTGTTCCAGGTCTAGTTTGGAGTCAGACTTTTCCTTGAAGTCTTCCCTGCCCACTCCATATTTCATTCTACTTATCTGCTCAGCTCTTGAAAAGCTCTCAGTATCTGTGTCACTTAGTCTGTCTCTTAATCACACACTGCACTGCCTCCCACTATTTCCTCTGTAGTTTTTCTGCTGTCGTAGCCTGGTTATAAGGTAATGGAGGACAGAAGTTTTACCCTAAGCTTCTTTATGTACTCAAAATAACTAGTAAAATGTTGCCTTTCCCTACTCCTGACCAACGATTTCTCAGACCTTCAAAATTGGCCATTACCTTCTCGGCACCATGTTGTATACTCTGCAAACTTCTGTTATTCAACCCTAAAACTCCGTTGAACCTAACAATGTACCCATTCATCTTCTCATGACCTGCCATGAACTTCTCCAGGGCAGAGACCCAAGCATACATTTTGGAGTCAATTGCAGCCATCAAATTTCAGCTTCTCTACTTACTAGTTGAAAGAAGTTTAATTAGTCAGGGTAGTCAACACCAGCTGCTGTAACAACCCCACCATCTCAGTACCTTAACACTCTAACGTTTATTTCCCTATTATGTCACAGTTAAACATGAGTCTGAAGGGCATGGTGGGAGTTTCTGCTCCCCAAAGCCATGCAAAACTCAAGGTCCTTCTATTCTGTGAGACCCCCATCCTCAGCATAGATGATCACTACTAAATAGGAACAGCAAGCATTGACAATAGTGCAGGGGATTTTATTACCTGGCCTGGGAGTGATAAATATCACTTCCACTCACATTCCATTGGCCAGAACTCAGTCACATGATCCAAATCTAACAGGAAGTGAACCTGGGAAATGTATTCTTCCTATTTCCCCCTGCAAAGTAAAATAGGTTTATGTTACATAAAAGAGCATCCTATGTAGATGCTATTTTTCTCCACAGAAGTGGAGGAAGTTTCTTAACCTCCTTAAGCTTCCTTATCCTCATTGGCAAAATAGAATTACATCAGCTAGGATTAGATTTTTGTTTTAATAAAAAGCCTAGGGTTATGTTGCTTAAACAAGTTTAATTTTTTTTTCATGCACACAAAAGGATATTCAGGGTAGGTGGTCCAGCAATTGTGCAGTAGCTCCTCAAAATGATCAAGGACTCTGAATCCTTAAAATTCTGTGGTTAACCATGCCTAGGATAAAGTCATTATCCTCATGGTTCAAAATGGCAGTGAGGGCTCCAGTCGTTAGAGTCATGTTCTAAGAAGCAGGAATGAGGAAGAAGGCATAGAAGATTATGAAGCTATTTGAAGCCACAGAAACTCCACGGAAGATTCATATGATTATCTTGCTTCATTTAGTTATAAAGCCACAGTTACATGTAAGAGTATCTGAAATATATTTGACTAGGCAAAAATATATCCTGCTGGAAATTAAGTTTCTATTTCTAAAAGGAAGGGAAGAATGAATATTGAAATAGGAAGCTAGCATTTTATGCGTAAGGAATGAGGATATTTACTTACTGAATTGTTTTAAGGGTCAAATAAGATAATGTATAAAAATGGTGGCCAATAAGTTGTTATTACCATTATAAGCACAGTTATTGTTATTTGCATGCCTAGGATATACTTGATGAATATTTGATCTTAATATGTCAATAAGGAAGTGTATTGGTCTGAATTTAATTACTGTATTATTTCATTATTTATAATCATTAAGTATTCATTATTTTATATATTAAAGATTTCTATTCTTCTAGAGAGGTCCTTATTAGCTGGTACATAGTGAGATTATTTTTTCGTAGTATCTTGTTGAGCTCAAGGTCACTTGCATGTATGGCAGTAGGGGAGTGGGTTTAAGAAAAAGAATGAGGGAGGGGAATGAGCAGGGGGCTAAGATTTGGGAAACCTGAACTTTAGTTCTATCTCTGTTTGCCGTCTATAGGGCTGGGGAAATTCTTTCTGTCTCTGGAATTTCGACCCCCTCAATTGTAAAGTAGGCTCCCTTCCATAGTCACAAGGAATTATGTATATTATGTGTGTTTCCCTGTTAATCATAGTCTCTTATTTAAAAAAAAAGTAGAGGCTATGTTTGACTTGCTTCATAGATGTCCAATGCTATAACACATGTATTAAGTCTAGGACATAGGATCCCTGGGTCCTAACCCTGACTCCACCGCCAGTAGGCTGTAGGAACTTGGGCAAGGCATCTGTCCTTTCTCATTTTTCGCTTTCTCAGCTCTAAAAGGAGGGGTTGGTTTCAATGGTCTCTCAGAACCCTTCCAGCTCTAAATTTTTGACTTTAGATATATGGGCATATAGATATATGGGTATATGGTATAGATATATGGGTATATGATTGGGTATATGATTAGGTATATGGGTATAGCAGCCCATTGCCCTCACCCCACCTTGTCACACTGATACTGTGATAAAAATGCTGGTGATTTTCTACTGACTGAAGTAATTGTCACTGGCTCTGTGTGCCTCTTATAAGAGAGTAAACTGGCCCTTTGACCCTGACCTGCTTGGTCAATGTCTGGACTCTGAGTCCTCTCTTCAACAGCCTAGGTCCTGAACCACTTGGTCTGGCCTGTTTCACATAGCATGTATTCCTGAGTGTCCAATACCCCATTTCCTGGCCCATGGAAGAGCTAAAAAATATAGACTTCAGAGCAGATCAACTTGATTTCAAATCCACTCTGCAGCTCTGGCCAAGTGCATAACCTTTTTGAACCTTTGCTTTGTAATTATAAAATGGGTATTGTGATCTATAATATTGAAGATTTGTGATGATGATGGAAAATATGAGTAGAACCCCTGGCACATAAAAACCCTTCAGAAATAGTAGCTTATTATGTCTATCACTATTCAGGGTCTCATTTTCCTCTCCAGAGCAGTGAAAAGAAATTTAGGAATTATGGGCATTTGATGACCAGAAAAATGTGAGCAAGTCTCCAAGTTCTACTTCTTAAAACCTTAGCAGAGGGTGAGATTGAGTAAGATCCTGAGAAGTAGAATGGGTGGGCCACAGACCCTCTGAGTCTTGGGCCATGAAGGTTCATGAAACCAAATGAGACAGCACCGATAAAGTGTCTTGTCTTGTGCTCATAACTGTGTTCCCTGAGTAACAGGTACCATGACTGTGCTCCAGGAGTGGTCAATCAATGTTGTCTCTCTCCTTCAGAAAACCATTTCACAAGCTGAATGAGACAAACTTGAGAAACTTCACTGATATATACTTTCAGAGAGGTGTATCTCAAATCATCTTTATTTCATTATGAATTAGCCCAGTTAATGCCCATCTCTAAAGTCTGATAGAAATGTAACCAACATCAACAACAGAAATTACAGACATCCTAAAATATTCCTCCAAAAAGAAGGTAGAATGCTGGCTATTCCCACCAGCTTAACTGTTTGCTGTTGCGATTAATTGGCTAATTTATAAAATTTATTATTCCCTTCTGGCCAGCAGAGCTTTTCTATTGAGGAACGCAGTAGATGTAATTTGGATTTTGAAACCAAAAATGGAGATGAAGCCAAAAGCTCATAAAAGATTCTAGATCTCAAAAGGACTCCTGCTCAGCCTGAGTTAGGTTGGGTCATCCTGGGGATACGTGTCCCTGTATTAGCAAGAGATGAGGGAGGGGAGAATAACTGTGAGCAGATGCTGGCCTTCCCAAGGACCACCCCGGGTAAACAGCATGGACATTATCTTTCAGATGCATAGGGGATGCTATACTGGAAGCTTATCTCTTCCAGTTGGCAGCCAAGAGCATAGCAGCCCGGAGGGGCAGCCCATCTGTCCCCTGTGCTCTGCACACTTGGAGGCATTTCTCCCCAAAGTAGAAAAAATCTGAAGCCCATAAACAATCAGGACATCTGCCAGTGTTCTGGGGCAGTGGGACAAGCCATCCAGGAAATCCAAGTGATCTTTTTCTAAGGGCTATTTTGTATATTTCTGATGATTCAAGGGCAACTTAGGGAAGGCTCTGAAATCAGCACATTTTTGTGGTGCCCTGTAGCTTATGAACATGTCCTAGGCTGCCTGGCACCATGGACTTTGGAAGCTCTGTCACAGTGGGAACCTTCCCTCGTGCCTCTTTGTCAGTGTGAGTCAAGTGTTCCAGATCACAGTGCCATCTGCTATCACCCAGACTGGAGTACAGTGGCAGAATCACAGCTCACTGCAGCCTCCGCCTCCTGGGTTCAAGCAATCCTCATGCCTCAGCCTCTGAATAGCTGGGACTACAGGCATGTGCCATCATGCCAGACTAATTTTTTGTTTTTACTTTTTATTTTTAGTAGACGTGGGGTCTTGCTATGTTGCCCAGACTAGTCTCGAACTCCTAGGCTCACACAGTCTTCCTGCCTTGGTCTCCCAAAGTGCTGGGATTACAGGTATTAGCCACCCTGTGCAACCATGAAGAGCTACTTGATTGACCTTCAGGAAAGTTAACTTGGGTGAAATCTTCATTTATTAACAATGATTAGGTTTTAAGTTAAACTAGGCAGAGTTTCTTGCCCTTACTGGACAATGAGCTCCTGCAAGTTCTATCCATGTTCTATCTGACTTTGGGAGGGCCTGATACATTCCAGGTACTCAATAATGTTAGATGACAGGTGGCTATCTCCAACAGAAGGATAAAGTGGAAGACTATCTCCTTGTTTCTATCCTACCTGACTATATTGCCAAAAATAGACTTTTCTGCTTTCCACGGCAAAATTGAAAGTCCATAGATAACTGGAGTGCCTGGGTGTGTCCTGTGAGGATGGTTAGGATGTACAGGTGCATCAGCTCTTTAATTCTTCCAGTTATGACTTCTAAAGGAATCAACATGTATGTGGGACAGCTTCTGGAATTGCAGGCATAATTCCTAGAAATTCATTAACTGTGGACTGGAGACTGTACTAGGTGCTGATGGAAAACAAAGAAGAACAGAGAGAATCTTTGCTCATAAATTGCTTGCAGTCCAGAGTGGGAGGCAGTCACTTAAACAAGTGAGTAAAATGAAGTGCAAAAAAAGATCCAGTAGAGGTATCTCAGAGTGCCACGGAAGTGCCAAAGAGAGATTGGCAGGGGCGAGGAAAGCTTTTTAAAAGATGTGAAATGTGAACTGGTTTCTCATAGATGAGTAGGAGTTTGCTAGAAGAAAGAGAATGCCATTTTAGGCATCAGGACCAGCATATAAAAGTTCCCAGGAACATTCAAGGCCATGGCAGTTTGGAGAATAGTGAAATCTCCTTATTGTTGGACATGGGGGGCAAGGGACCTGGATAGAGCAAAGAGGTGGGCTCAGGTCACATGCTGGGGGGCTTGGTGTGCAAGGATGAGACCTTGGACTTTATCTGATGAGATTTTTGTATTCATTCATTCACCCAATAAATATTTTTTGAGAGCCTATCATGTACCAGACACTGTGTTAAATACCAGAGCCTAACATGAGCAAAAAATATTCTAATGGGGTGACAGACAGACAGTGGGGAAGCCCACAAACAAATGAAGAAGGTAACAGTAGACTGTAATGAGGGCTATGAAGAAACTAAGTAGGGTTGTGAGAAAGAAATACTGGGGCAATCTCTTTAGATAAAAAAAAAGACATGGGCCGGGCGCGGCAGCTCACGCCTGTAATGCTAGCACTTTGGGAGGCTGAGGTGGGCGGATCACAAGGTCAGGAGATGGAGACCACGGTGAAACCCTGTCTCTACTAAAAATACAAAAAATTAGCCAGGCGTGGTGGTGGATGCTTGTAGTTCCAGCTACTCCAGAGGCTGAGGCAGGAGAATGGCATCAACCTGGGGGGCGGAGCTTGTAGTGAGCTGAGATCACGCCACTGCCCTCCAGCCTGGGCGACAGAGTGAGAGTCTATCTTAAAATAAATAAATAAATAAATAAATAAATGACATAAAAGTCCTCCTTTAGGGAGTTAGGGTGACATTTATACTGTGTCCTAAGTCATTCAGCGAGAATAGATTGAAGGGGGAGAAGTTAGTAAGAAGGGCAGTTAAGAGGCTGGTGCAGTTGATCAGGAAGGGCTTAGAGAAGAGGGGAGGAATACGCAAGATATTTTAGCGTGAGATTTTACAGCTCAATGCACAAGGTGAAGGAGAGGTGTGTGTTGTGGTGACTTCTGTGTCATGCCTGGGGCAACGGGCTGAGATATTAACGCCATTAAAAAGATAGTAGACAGTTGAATACGAAGCTCAGGAGAGGGCAGGAGTTTCGGAGATCATAGCACATAAATAGTAACAGATGCCCATCAGTGAGGCCACGTCACACATTGCACGGATATGGGATCTCCCTTTCGTCATCCCCTCTTTGCTGATGGTGGCATTGTGTTCCCAACAGCAATAACAATGGTGCTTCCATGCGTCTGCAGCTTTCAGCACCTTGGAGACTGGTAGGCAGATTGCAATAGATTCTGTAGCCCCAGTTCTTCCCAGTTTGCTTCAGAGCTCTGGGCAGTATTGCTAATGGAATGTCAAGCTGAAGATCAGCATAGCATAGTGAAGGTAAGGATGAATATATTATGAGTGGATTGTTAGCTTCAGAGCCCACAGATCATTCACCCTAGGGAACCTGCTCTGCGTGTTTGTATTTATATTGCTATAAGTGTTATTCCTTGGTAGAGACTAGGACTCTCTCAGCCTGTTAGAGGTGGAAGGGTCTGGGGGGTTGCTCTGGTCCAGCATCCTGCTTTCTCAACTGATAAAGGTTAACATTAGCACTATCTAACAGATGAGGCACACCAAGGTGTACAGAGTTCGAGAGCCATTTTCTATGTTGGTCAGCTAAGACATTGCATGTGTGGACTGCGAACTGACTCTAGGCCCAGCGCCCTTTCCATGATGCCATAGCCTCAAATTGGAGGAAGAACTTGGGGGAGGCAGCAATAGACCCCAGGCCGGCATAGTGATCATGGTGGATGCTGCCATGCTTCCTAAAGTGAACTAAGGTCCTGCAGGGCCTCAGCTGGCAGGGGTCTTTGAGAGTATCTGGAACAGCTCCACAAATGTACAGACAGGAGCACTGAGGTCCCAAGGCAGGACTTTCCCAAGTTCACATAACTGACAACAGAGAACATGAATGGAGGTGTGCCTTCTCCACACAGTGGTTCTCCCCGGCTGCACAGCAGAGTCTCTTGGGAGCTTTTCGAACTTGGCCTCACTCACAGGTTCTGGTTTAGTTGGTCTTGGGCAGAACCCAGGCATAGTTTAACCAGGGTTAAGAACCACTGTCTATTCCAATGACTACCTCAAGACTTACAACCCACTCTCCCTTACAATATCTGTCAAAATGTTGACAGATTTCCACAGTCTTGAGTTTGTGGAGTCCCCACTTATCAAGATGCGCCACACAGTTGCAGACTCACTGAGTTTACTCTTTGGTTCTGGGGACTGGGACAATTTCCAAAGGCCATCAACAATAATAAAAGTAGGTATCTGTGAACTAGGAGAAAGACCTAAAAAAAAGATACAGGTATCAAGCAAAGTGTTGAAGCCATGAATTTCTTATTAAAGAAGAGCCCCAAAGTCACCTCTTTCCCTTAAACGTCGTATAGCCTCGTTGACTCTTGCCACCTTTGAAATAAGGCTTGTGAATCCCAACCTCCCTCCCTTGCAGAGCTTTTAAGAGACACAAACAGGACCAGGACTCCCTCAGAATTTTACAGTTCCCTTCAGGAAGCATCGATGATTTAACCCAAGTCTGCTAGTCCTGAACGCTTCTCCCCAACCTGCTTATAGCCAGCATCTTCTTTAGGGTACCTTGTCAGCTCAGCTCTCTGCAGTCAGCCACTGGCAAATGTTAATTCTCTGTAGTTCCTAAGGAAATTTCTCCCTGGCCCTGCAAAGACTCCCCCACACCCTCCCACATCTCCAGCATCTCCTTTTTGTCATCTCATGCTATGCCATTAACACTTTGGTCTCTTTCTGTTCCCTAGGAGTAAGATCCCCTCTCTTTCTGCTACGGAGTCTTTGCACACACTGCCGTCTCAGCCTGGAAAGCACTCAGCACTGTTCTAATTTGTCATTTATTTGTGTGATTATTCAATTAATATATGCTTCCTCACATTATATTGTAAGAGTTTGGAGGGCAGGTACTAGAACTCTTTGTTTATCAATGTATCTCTGGTGCCTAGTACAGTGCCTGGCACATAGCAGATGGTCAATACATATTTATTGAATTGATGACTGAGTAAATGAATGAATGAGTCACAACTCGTTTTGGAGATTTAGTGGAATAGTATGTATGGAAAGCACTTTGTGACCTATAAAATTATTATCACGGTTTTGATTGGGCTGCCTTGTTAGGATGCTTGTTCCTTGCTGAGAAAACACTGTAGAGACACACTGGCTGGGACCAGGCATTAGATGTGTTAGGCATAAAAGATTCTGATTACCAGAAGGTTGTCACGTCCATCTGGGCCTGTCCCATCCTTGTTTACATCAACACAGACTCATTTAAAGGAAAGAAATAGATGCCAGAAATGGGTAATTTCTGTCCTCAGCTGTAGGATCCTCAGTTAGTTTGCTGAGATGGTTTCAGAACGGAATTTAACATTTTTGCACACCCTCAAGTACCAGGAATTCTCCATATAGTCATGCACTATATAACGACAACTTGGTCAATGACAGACTTCATATACAACAGTGGTCCCCTAAGATAATGGAGCTAAAAATTCCTATCACCTTGTGACATCTTGATGATCCTGACCCTGTGGAGGCCCAGGCTAATGCATGCGTTTGTGTCTTAATTTTTAACAAAAAGCTTTATAAGGTAAAAAATGTTAAAAACAGAAAACAGCTTATAGAATAAGGATATGTAAGGAAATATTTTTGTGTAGGTGTTTTAAGCTGTGTTATTACGAAAGAGCCAAAAAGCTAAAAATTAAAAGTTTATGAAGTAAAAAAGTTAGTCAACTAAGGTTAATTTACTATTGAAGAAAACATTTTTATAAATTCAGTGTAGCTTAATTGTACAGTGTTTAGAGTCCACAGTAGTGTCCACAGTATGTCCTAGGCCTTCACATTCACTCATCACTTGCTCACTCACTCACACAGAGCAACTTCGAGTCCTGCAAGCTCCATTCATGGTAAATGCCCTGTACCGGTGTACCATGTTTGATCTCTTACACTGTATTTTTACTGCATCTTTTCTATGTTTAGATGTGTTTAAATACACAAATACTTCCCGTTGTGTTACAATTGCCTATAGCATTCAGTACAGTAACTTGCTGTACAGGTGAGTAGCCTAGGAGTAATAGGCTATACCGTACAGCCTAGGTATATAGTAGACTATACTGTCTAGGTTTGTGTAAGTACACTATGATGTTCACACAACAACATTGCCTAATGACCATTTCTCAGAACGTATACCTGTCATTAAGTAATACATGGCTGTATTGCCATTTAGTTAATCTTTGCGGCAATTTGGAAGGCAGACATTATCCAACCTTAGAGAAAATGGAGGGAGATTAAAAAAAATTGCTCAAGGTCTAAACTGTAACAGTTAATAAGTTGGTGGTGTAGAATGCAAACCAGAGCATGTCTGTGATCTTTCTACTGCATGTGCTGGCTCTTTAATAAAATCCAAGTGGCCAGTGCACAAGCAGACCTCAATAGAAGAAACCCAAATCTTGGCCTATTAACAGATAGGAAATCTGAACCACAGAGAGGTTCAAGTAATTTCCTCCCAGAGTAACAGTAAAGGATTACAGTGCATTTGGGGGGCTTGAACCCAGATCTTGACTATCCCAGCCTAATGATATTTAAATTATGCTTGTCTGACATAAAAATATATTGCAACTTGCTAAAAAATGTACTGCCTGCTGGAAAGTGCTGTCAGTTGCTTCCATTTTCGTCTTTCTCCTCATCTTGTTCTACTTCACGTTACTCTGAAAGATACTGCAGAGCCTCATTAAGCATTTTTTGACATCTGTTACTTTTAAAAATCTTACTTGTATTTTTTATTAACTATTTTTATTGAAAAAGTAATACACGCATGGTAGAAAATTCCAGACACTACAATAGGGCATATGGGAAAATGTATGTCTCTCTCTTGCTCACAGATGCCCTCCCACTATTACCACTTCCTTGGACATCTTTCTGGAAATAGTCTACATAGATGCAAATATATTTCTATACATATGTGTGTGTGTGTGTATATATATGCATATGTATATATATGCATATGTATATATATGCATATATAGTTATGCATCTCTCTTCTAATGGCCAAAAATAATTCTATGTTTTGCAGAAGTGATAATGTGTATCATCAAACATTTCTCTCTAATCCTACCCAAATTCTTATTTCAAACTCTTAATTGCCTTCTATTTATTTATATGGTTGGGATTCATTATTGGAGGTACAAGGAACTTGGCAGCACCCAGGCATTTGGCAAGAACCCTTCCTTTTCTTATAGTAGTAATTAAAAGCCTGTTCCAAAATGAAATGAATCTGGTAGTTCAAATGAGTAGGTATTTGTTAAGCTAATGGAAGTGCCCTGGTGTGGTCCAAGCAGCAAGGAAAGCAGAGAATCAGGGGCTTGGCTGTTCCATCAGCGGCATGGTCCTCAATAAGTCACTTCATCCCCTTGAGATTCAGTTTCCCTATCAAAAAGTTTGAAAAGCTAGGCTAGGCACTTTGCCAGGTCCCTTCTTTGCTACTGTGCCACTTTATGGCTCTGGGAGTTCTGGTGAAGAAAATGCCAGGCTGGAAATAGGGAACCAGAGAATTTACCATATAGTAGTCTTTAATTCTGTTGATCAAGTATTTCTATCTCTTTTGAGTATGTAGTAGGATGACATTCCCACTTCCTTGGATGTCAGCCATAGCCATGTGACTCACTGGTGGTCCACGAAATGTAAATGGACACAATATGCTTCTCTCTCAGGCAGAAGCTTTAACAGCCAGCACGTGATTCTCCATGTTCTTTTTCTGTCTCAGCATTTGGGGACACAGCAAGATTCAGCCTCCTTCAGTCTGGGTCTCTAAGTGAGGACAGAACAGCAGTTGGCCCACAATGAGCCTATAGTATGAGCAAGAAACAAACCACTGTCATTCAAGGCAATGAAATTTGGGGATGGTTTGTTATTGATGTTCACTCTAGCATAGGTTTACCAGTATACACACATCTTATTTTATTTTACTGTGTTTTACTTTTGTATTAGTCAGGGTTCCCTAGAGGGACGGAACTAATAGAATATATATGAGCTTATTAAGTATTAACTTATAACTTACACGATCACAAGGTCCCAAAATAGGCTGTCTGCAAGCTTGAGGAGCAAGGAGAGCCACTCTGAGTCTCAAAACTGAAGAACTTGGAGTCTGACGTTAGAGGGCAGGATGCAACCAGCATGGGAGAAAGATGTAGGCTGGGAGGCTAGGCCCTTCTCTCTCCTTTTCATGTTTTTCTGCCTGCCTTATATTCACTGGCAGCTGATTAGATTGTGCCCACCAGATTAAGGGTGAGTCTGTCTTCCCTAGCCCACTGACTCAAATGATAATCTCCTTTGGCAATACCCTCACAGACACACCCAGGATGAATACTTTGCATCTTTCAAACAAGTTGACAATATTAACCACCATAACTTTATTGCACTTCGAAGATACTGCATTTGCTGTAAGTTGAAGGTTTGTGGTGACCATGCATTGAACAATTCTAATGGTGCCATTTTTCCACCAGCGTGTTCTCATTTTGTGTCTCTGTCACACATTGGTAACTGTCACAATATTTCAAGCTTTTTTATTATTATGTTTGTTATGGTGATCTATGATCAGTGATCTTTGATGTTACTATTGTAATTGTTTTGGGGCACTATGAAGAGTACTCATACAAGACAAGTCAACAAGCTGATAAGGCATTTAATCAATGAAAGTTTTTTTTGTTTTTGTTTTTGTTTTTTTTTGAGACAGAGTCTCACTCTGTCACCCAGGCTGGAGTGCAGTGGTGCGAGCTCAGCTCACTGCAACCTCCACCTCCTGGGTTCAAGCGATTCTCCTGCCTCAGCCTCCCGAGTAGCTGGGATTACAGGTGTGCACCACTACACCCAGCTAAATTTTTTTTGTATTTTTAGTAGAGATGGCGTTTCACCATGTTGGCCAGGCTGGTCTCGAACTCCTGACCTTGTGATTCACCTCAGCCTCCCAAAGTGCTGGAATTACAGGCGCGAGCCACTGCGCCTGGCCTAATCAGTAAAAGTTTTATGTATTCTGACTGCTCCACCAACTAGCCATTCCCATGTCTCTTTCCCTCAGGCCTCCCTATTCCATGAAACACAATACTGAAATTAGGCCAGTGTTAAAACTCTACAATGACCTCTAAGTGTTGAAGTAAAAGGAAGAGTCACATGTCTCTCATTTTAAGTTAAAAGTGAAAAATGATTAAGCTTAGTGAAGAAGACATGCCAAAAACCAAGACAGACGAAAAGGTAGGCCTCTTGCACCAGTTAGCCAAGTTGTGAATGCAAACAAAAAGTTCTGGAAGGAAGTTAAAAGTGCCACTACAGGCCAGGAGTGGTGGCTCACGCCACCAGCACTTTGGGAGGCCAAGGCAGGCAGATAGCCTGAGGTCAGGAGTTCGAGACCAGTCTGGGCAACATGGTGAAACCCCATCTGTACTAAAAATACAAAAAATTTAGCAGGACGTGGTGGCGTGTACCTGTAATCCCAGCTACTCGGGAGGCTAAGGCAGGGGAATCGCCTCCTGGGTGACAGAGCGAGACTCCATCTCAAAAAAAAGTGCCACTACAGTAAATATACCAAAGATAAGAAAGCAAAATAGGCTTATTGCTGACATGGAGAAATTTTGAGTGGTCTGGATAGAAGATCAAACCAGCCACAGCATTCCCTTAAGCCAAAGCCTAATCCAGAGCAAAGCTCTAATTCATTAAAATTCTGCAGAGGCTGAGAGAGGTGGGGGAGATGCTGAAGAAAAGTCTGAAGCTAGTGGACGGTGGTTCATGAGGTTTAAGGAAAGATGCCATCTCCAGAACATAAAAGTGCAAGGTGAAGCAGCAAGTGCTGATGTAGAAGCTGCAGCAGTTATCCAGAAGGTCTAGCTAATATCATAGATGAAGGCAGCTACACTAAACAACAGATTTTCAGTGTAGACAAAGCAGCCTTCTATTGGAAGAATTTGCCAGTTAGGACTTTCATAGCTAGAGAGGACAAGTCAATGCCTGGCTTCAAAGCATCAAAGAACAAGCTAACTCTCTTGTTAGGTGCTAATGCAGCTGGTGATTTGAAGTTGAAACCAATGTTCATTTACCATCCTGAAAAATCCTACTGCCCTTAAGGATTATGTTAAATCTGCTTTGCCTGTGCCCTAGAAATAAACAACAAAGCCTTGAAGGCAGCACATGTGTTTACTGCATGGTTTCATTGGCAGTGGACCTGGCCCCTCAAGAGTTCTGATGGAGATGTATCAGGAGATTCATGTTGTTTTCAAGACTAACACAACATCCATTCTGTAGCCCGTGGATCAAGGAGTCACTCTGACTTTCAAATTTTATTATGTGAGACATATATTTTGTAAGGCTATAACTGCCATAGATAGTGATTCCTTTGATGGGCCTGGGCAAAGCAAATTGAAAGAGTTCTGGAAAGGATTCACCATTCTAGATGCCATTTAAGAACATTCGTGATTCATGGAAGGAAGTCAAAATATCAACATTAACAGGTATTTGAAAGACATCTATTCCATTTTTCAAATCTTCTGAAAGATTCTAACCCTCATGAATGATTTTGAGAGGTTCAAGACGTCAGAGGAGAAAGTAACTGCAAGTGTGGTGGAACTAGCAAGAGAACTAGAATTAGAAGTAGAGCCTGAAGATATGACTGAATTACTGCAATCTCATTATATAATTTAAACAGATGAGTTGTTTCTTAGGGATGAGCAAAAAAGTGTTCTCTTGAGATGGAATCTATGCTTGGTGAAGATGCTGTGAACATTGTTGAGATGACAACAAAGGATTTAGAATATCACACAAATTTAGCTGATAAAGCAGTGGTGATGTTTGAGAGGATTGGCTTCAGTTTTGAAGGAAGTACTACTGTGGATAAAATGCTATCAAGCAGCATCATGGGCTACAGAGAAATCTTTCACGAAAAGAAGAGTCAACTGATGCAGCAAACTTCACTGCTGCCTTATTTTAAGAAATTGCCACATCCATCCCAACCTTCAGTACAGTCACCTTGATCCATCAGCAGCCGCTAATATCAAGGCATTACCTTCCGCCAGCAAAAAGATTATGACTCTCTGAAGGCTCAGATGATCGTTAGCATTTTTTTTTAGCAACAAAGTCATTTTAAAATAAGATATGTATACTGTTTTTTTAAACATAATGCAATTGCACACATGATACACTACAGCATAGTGTAAACATAACTTTTATATGTACTAGGAAAACCAAAAAATTTGTGTGACTTGCTTTAGTGTGGTGGTCTGGAACTCAATATCTCTGAGGTATGCCCGTATCATGGAAATGCCAGAAGTGTTTCTGAAAAGTCAGAAACTTCGGAGCAATGACAGGAATCTCCCGGTATGCATTTAGCTCATTTTGCTCTCATGAAGGATTTTTCAGTGATCTTCCTGTTCGTTTTTAATTCTTGGTGGAATTTGTAGTTGTCTTTCTCCTGCTCTTTCCTATCATCTTTCTTCTTTTTTTATTCTTCTCTGTTCCCTTTTAATATGTTTCCTAAGCTTTTGACCTGTTTCCCTATTTTATATTCCATCTTCTGAGAGCTCACTCTCTCCTCTCCCATTCCCTCCTGTGCCTCTTTTCCCTACAAAGCCTTTTCTTGACACTGATCCCCTGACAATTGCTTCCCCAGGTCTGCCTTTCAGCTTTATAAAGCCCCATGTGGTCTCTACTTTCAGTCTCTTTCATGCATCTTTCTTCTTTCTTTTGGAGCCTATCTAATCTGCTTTGTCTGAATTCTCTAATCAAACTGACAAACACCTCCTCAAATACCTTTTGAGCCATCCTCATCCTCCCTGACCTACCTAGTGCCCCTGATATGGCAGATGACACCTTTCTTCTTTGATAACTGTCAAGTTCAGTAATCTTTCATTTCTGAGGGTTTTTTTCCCCAAATTATGGAGATTCACTTTTATTTCAATTCAGCAGACATTTTTCAAGTCTCTACCAAGAATGGGTCACTGTGCTGGCAGTGAGAAACCCCAAGGCTATCTGGCAGTCAGAAATAGGGTTGAGGAGTAATATACCATGTGAGCACTAGAATTATTCCTGGAAAAGGTAAGTCAGACCGTTGAAAGTTGTGAGAACAATCTGCCAGAATGGATCCAGCTCCAGTTTATGTGTACCAGGCAATTAGCAGGTGTCAGGTCAAAGGATAAACAGAGCTAAGTGAGCACACACCCGAATCAGAGCAGTGGTCAGGAGTCAAGGTCAGAAACTTATGGAAGCAGATGTGTTAGGAAATGGGACTTTGAAGAGGAGCTGGGGGATTATATAACCAAATTCTGATGGTCAGGGTTCTTCTGGAGATCCCATTAAAGAGCAAGGAGGCATCTTCAAGGGCCTGCTGTAGTCTGATTTAAAGGTGCCACCTGGCAACTGACACAAACCAACAGGAGAGGTGAACATACATGCAACTTACCCTGATCCAAAATGAATTGAGATGCCTGCCACATGAGAGCTAGAAACAGTTTGCCATTCCTTGCACTAACGCAAGGGAAGCCTTCCGACTGGGGCAGGTGGTCAAGTGAAGACGGCTCCATGGAGGAGATCTGAGTTGGCCTCATCCACAAAATGACAGCAATAATCCCTCTCACACAGGTTATGGTGAGGAGTAACAGAATAAGAACATACAAGGTGTGGGGTGGGGTACATGGAGCTTGGCACATATTTGTGGAATTTCATCAGCTATAGAACAGCTGTAGAGGAGGGACAAGGAATAAGTCCCTTGGTTTTTCTCTTTGAAACCCTGACTTTTTTTCTCCTTCCTTTGAGATTCAGCTCATCCTAGATGGTAGCCTTAGGCATGACGCTCCTGAAGTAGGCTGTCATCTGGAAATGAAGGGGGCCAATTTTCAAAGTGGCTATGAGTCTGGAGTCAGACCACCTTAGCTTGCCATTCACTAACTAGGTGAGCCCAGGAAGTCGCCTTATCTACCTAATCCTTCATTGATTCATCTGTATAAGGAGAACGGTTATGTTCTTATAGTGAAGATCGAATGAGGTGATGCTTAGCATAGTCCTAGCACAAGGAAAGTGTTCAACAAATTACTTCTGATTATAACTAAATGTATTCAGCAACAGAGCTAAGTCAAGAGGACAGAAGCCACTTTATATATTTCAAACAAAAGGACGGAACACAAGGAATCAGACGCTTTCAGAAGCTTTGTAAGGACCAGCTGAATAAGTTGAAACAAGGGGTCAGCCACTGGCCTTCATCTTTACCACCATAGCTGTGATTCTGAGAATCAGGAAGCTATCACCACCTCCCAGGGGTCAAGAAACTGCAGAAAACCACCACAGGTGGTGTTCACAGGTGGCCCTGTAACCCCTGCCAGTCAGAGGAACATGGATGTGACTGATAACATGTGGCTAAAGCCATGTGTTCACCAGCCCTGCCTGAGGAACAATGGCTTCTACTTCTAACACTCATATAAGTGCATCTTGCGGGGAGAACTGCAACCGTATCAGGAACCCTGCTGGCACAGGAGTCTGAACAATGCACTTCCCAGCCATCATTCCCCTGAGACACTGGGAGGGTATAAGGGGGTGATAAAGATGCACTTGTCAACAAGTGATACCCAGCACTCAGAGGATGTGCCTGGATCAAAAATTCCAACAATGGACTGAAAGGCATCGTTCTATTTCCCTCCATGCTCCATCGTTGACACCCCCAGGGGACTGTGGCTCTCTTCCTTTGAGCTTCAGTGGAACTTGAATCTGAGCCTCCAGTCGATTGGAGGTCCTTACTCAGCTGCTCTCGGGTGTCTGGCTGAACTCAGGGAGAGTCCACTACCACATTCAGTGCCCCTCCCGGCCACAGAAAGGTCAGTTTCTTTGTGTCATCTATGCCAAATGCATTTACAATGTTTTGGATCCAGCTACACAAACTTTGGACTGGAAGGGAGACAGTTTTAGCTCTCAGAATGCTTTAGCAACATATGATTCTCCTCCACAAAGTGCCTCCCATATGTCTGGGCAGATTTCCCACGCTTATCTTTCCTGTGAAGCAGTTTAACTTGACCGAGAGGCAGGAGCGTGGGGTTCCTGTCTTAAACCAGCCACCCTTTGGCTATGGGACCCTGAACAAGTTGCTTCCCATTTGGGGGCCTTGATTGTTGCAAGCACAAAATCTGGGTGTTAAGTTAAATGGTCTCTGAGCTCTCTTCCAGGCCTGATAATGCATTGTTATTGGAGGCAGTGGGGTGTTGTGGTTAGAGCATAGGGTGGCACACAGTCAGGGCTAAGGAAACCTCTGGTATTATGATTATTATCTTCACTCACTCTGTTGCTGCCTAAACCCCCATCCTTCCACCTTGGTAAGGACCCTTGGGTCAGAGTCCACAAGAAAACCACCTTACCTAGAGTCTTCCATGCCACCATCGGCGCCCAGCTCAGACACTGCCCATATGCATAGATGTCTTTGTGCCGAGGGCTGGGGTACCAAGGCAAGGCTGGGCAGATCCATGTTAGGACAGAGACATGTCATGGCTCATTTTCGCCTTTGCGGCCCTCTTTGTAAGACGCTTGTTGTCTGAAGGCAGCTAAATTTAGCCATATTTTGTCAGCTAGAATGTACGCCCTGAAGAGAAGGCTAGCAAATCTTAGCCATGTCACACTTTATTAGTCATGCGAGCACTTAAAAGCACGCTAGAAGAACCACTTCTTGGGATTGGTGGTAACAGTGCTTAGAAATGCTGCACTGACTCTTTTGGGATTTACCTCAAGAAGCAAGATGGAGGGAAAGCATGAAATCTCCTAAACAATGAGTGGGGTTTTTTTTTTTTTTTTTTTTTTACTTTCTTGCAAAATTGACAAATGGGATATTCAAATGAGGAGAGAATGTATGGAATGAGATAGTGTTCGTGTGGCCTCTTTCTCTGACATGCCATCTTAATCTACCCTCCCCACCAACACCTCCATTTGAATTCAGAAATACAGTTTAGTTGCTGGTACTGGGTTAACTATTTAAGATACAGGTGGAGAGAGAAACTAATCTTTGTTGAGTATCTACTTTGATATAGGGGCTTTATGTTCATCGCTTCTTTTCATTTTAAAAATGATGCAATAAGGTAAGTAGTGTGACTCTCATTTATTAAACAGGAAACTGAAAGCAAGGTGAATAACAAGAGCCAGGTGGTAAATCCACTTTGCCTAAATTTTAAGGCCATGTTCTTTCCACTGCAAGGGTCAGGGTAAGGACATTGAGGAATTCAACTTAACGGTGATTGAAATGGACCCCTCTCTGCCTTGATATTAGCTTTCTTTTTCAGTGTACGTGGCTCTGTCAGTGCTGTGTCATTTCAGCCTGCAAGGCTCAAGGGTCAGGATATGTGTTCAAGCAAAAGCTGCGCATCTCCAGCTCTCGAGTAGTCTCCATTGGGTTTGGCCCAGGTTGGTTTGGCAGTTGCTGAACAAAATCCCCTCTCTGTAAAAAGAGACATGTGTCTGCTCTTCCATAAGGCCCACAAAATGAAAAGGCAAACCCCTCTACTATCCAGGGGAAAATGGAACTCTCCACAGCTTTTGTTCATCTGTGATTCTATGGCAGGTTGACAATTTCAACCCTCTCCTTAACAAACCCTTCCTGTAAAATTTCTGGAGTTTCTAAATAAAGGTAAATGCTTAATTCAATATGACAGGATTCCTCCAAGCATCCTGCAAAGAACAATCGCTTCCGTGTCCCGACCCCATCACATCTCCCCTTTCCTGGGAATTCAAGGCTCAATAAAAACACCAGTCTGGATTGTCTGAGGCCTTTTTTCTCGTCTAGAAAAGCATAATGAAATTCATGACCCTCCGTGAACGGCATCTCGGAATGTTAGTGATGGGAGGAGCCATGGAGATATAAAAATTAAGTCTGTGGTAGTGAAGTGATCCATGCAAGGTTTGACTGCTAATTAGTGACAGAGCCTGGGTTATACCCAGGCCTTCTGACTTGAAGGTCAACAGGTAACAGCATGGTAAAATTGAAGAAGGAAGCTTCTACCCTAAACTCCACCTCTTTTCAAGCTACATGACCTCAGGTAACTCTCAACCTCTCTGAGTCTCCATTTATTTATCCAAAACAGGATAAAGGGTAGAGAGGATTAGTGATAATCAGGTATCCAGCTACATACCTGTCATGTAGTGGATGCTCAATAAATGGTAGCTAGTATTATTAAGGAGTAAAAACACTGAGGGATGTAGGAGTTCAGGGAAAGAAGATGATGAGCTTACTGGAGGAGTAAGAAAAGACTGCTTAAAGAAGAGCAATGATTGGCCAGGTGCGGTGGCTCACACCTGTAATCCCAGCACCTTAGGAGGCCGAGGCGGGTGGATCATCTGAGGTCAGGAGTTCGAGGCCAGCCTGACCAATATGGAGAAACCCCATCTCCACTAAAAAATACAAAAAATTAGCCAGGCGTGGTGGTGCATGCCTGTAATCCCAGCTACTCAGGAAGGCTGAGGCAGGAGAATCACTTGAACCCGGGAGGTGGAGGTTGTGGTGAGTCGAGATTGTGCCACTGCACTCCAGCCTGGGCAACAAGAGCAAGACTTGGTCCCCCTGCCTCCCAAAAAAGGGGGCAATGATTTAGGCCTTGAAGACCAGAGGATATTTGGATGGGAAGTAAGAACAGGTAGGACATTCTTGATTAGGGCAATGAAGTAAGGAAAAGCTTGTAGGCAAAAAAACAAAAACAAAAACAAAAAAAACGCAAACAGCCAATTTAAGAACAAAGAGTAAGTTGTTTGGCTGCAGTAATAGGGTCAGGAAAATAAGTTGCTGAAGATCAAACTGCAAAGATTAGATTGAGGGAGACCTGAACATCATGCTAAGGAAGTTGGACCTGTGGATACTTGGGAACCTTTGAAGAAAGAGCTTTGACCAGAAGAGTTAGTGAATACAGAAAATCAGTCTGGTAATGACCCGGTAGGGGTGAACTGGAACAGGGAGCTGCTGGAAGTTAGAAGAATAGTGGAGAGGTTCCTACAGCAGGCCAGGCAGGAGAAGAAGAAAGCAAAGGAAAGTTGTGGCAGCTGAAATGAGTAGGAAAAGATGAGTGTGAAGGATATTTTAAAGGAAAAGTTGGCAGGAAGAATCAATACTATTATAGGAAAGAGAATTTAATTAGCTTTGTCAAGTGGAGAGGGAATATTCATGGCTTGCTGGGTTGAGCACTATATTTTAAAGAAAAGGTGTCCCAATCCACACATCTAAGAGAAAAGGAGCATGACAAATGATTAAGCCAAAATGACTAAAAGACTTTAAGAAATGATAAAATGAACTCAAATGAAGATTAAATGTTCAAGATCTGCAAGTCTTGGCTGAAACATAACTCCTTAGGGTTAACTTTCAATATGCATCTTGGTGATTCTTCAAAGTCTTTTCACTAATGGCAGACCTAGTTGCTGAAAAATGATGGTTGCATATTAAATTGGTAGCACATATAGCCTTTGCTCTCCTTTCCCTTATTTCTACAGGGAGGCTCATGGAGTCTAATTGAACCTTTCTTAAATGATTTTTTTTCTAACTTAATAGTAATGCTCAGAGCTACCTTTCTCAACGAGTGTTTAGCAAAATGCTGGACCCTTGAGCTGTTCCTTAAGGAAGGGTCTATATTAATTGTCTCCTATCAGTCACAGGCCAGAAAGGCGATAGAAACCTACCAGTCATTTGAGCAGAAAGAATTTAATATAAAGGTATAAAATCGTTAACCAAGTAACTGAAGATGCAGAAGAACACCAAGTTATCACAGAGGTAGCAAATGCAGGAAGGAGTGTTCACCCCTAGTGCTAGTATTACTAAACATACTAACTGGTGTCCATAGGGCTGATTCTATTAAATCCTATAAGCTTGTGGGAAAGCACCACAGAGCTGAAGCTTAGATCTCTGAGGAGGGGGTGCCACTTGTTGGGTGCTAGACTCTGAGCTCAAAAGAAGAGAGGCACCGAGGGTCTAGGACCCCGACCTCTGAAGAAGGGGTGCCAGTCAGCTGGTGGAGGCACCTCTTACGCAAGAGGCTGGTTCTGTAAGTGTTGAGAAAGAAACAAACTATTCAGCTGCGGCTACAAAAGTACTTGTTGCTGTCAATGGGAAGCGCTGCTAGGATGCTTACAGGTAGGAAACAGGCAGGAAACAAACAGGAAGTCCCTCCTGCATTCTCCCCATCCCCATCCACCAGCACCCCTTAGTGGCAGAGTTTAACAGGGAATCTGGCGGGCTGAAATGAGGTTTGCAGAGTTGTAATCCCAGCACTACAGGCAGAGTTGAGGGGGAGTGACATTTAGAGCTGAGACAAAACAGTTTAATAACGGGGCACATGCCACTTTCTGTATCATCCTCTTGGATAGTCACTGTGTATTTTAAAGGCCCTGAGCAGTTCTAGAGAAAAATGAGTTTGTGTAACTGTGCATTCCTCACTGTGTGCCGGGAGTCTTCCCATTCCCCACCCCCTTCCCCAATATAATGAAATGCAAATGTAAAAATGAATGGGCTGGATATATACATAGTGACATAGAAAGAGATCCATTATGAATTACTTTACTTTTATATGAAAAACAAATATATGTTTATATAAAAACAGAAAAAGGCCAGAGGCTAGACACCAAACTGTAAACAGTGGTTATCATCTGCCAGGGTGGGTATTTGTTATGGGGTTCTGTTCACTTTCTACCTCACTTCTCTCTAGTTAGGATTTTTTAACACGAATGTACATTGTTACATAATCAGAGAAAAAAGTTATATCACTTTTGGCAGGGGAAGGAAAGAATCACCTAGAACCAATAGTCTTCAGAATGCCATCAGGGTCCCTGTTAAAATGTGGCACCCAAAACTAACAGAATATTTTTGAAGAGAGGAGAAAAAGAAGGTAAGCGGCATCTACTTTACACTTACTACATGCCACGCTGTTGAGAATGTGGCATAAATTATCCCATTTAGTCTCAGCAATCTCATTATTCCTATTTTTTCAGACAAGGAACAAGACTCAGAAGTGTATGTATTTTGCTCAAGATCTAAAAAAGAGGAGGAGCTACTGCATGCCTACTACGCTGCACTGCGTCATTATCTGTCTTGTAGATATGTCTTATACTTCTTATGTGTCATGTGTTCTTTCTCCCTGATAATGTGGGGGTTTTTTATATCTGAGGATCTCTATCTTGGTTTTCTAATACATCTTATACCTTTTAAGGAGTAATATGGGCTGAATTATATCCCCCTCCAACATTCTTAGGATTGCTTCAACCCCCAGGATCTGACAAGGTATTTAGAGATAGGGCCTTTAAAGAAGTGACTAAGTTAGAATGAGGCCCTTAGGGTGGGCTGTAATCCAATCTGATTGGTGTCCTTAAAATGTGAGGACATTTGGACACAGGCTGAGGGGTGACCATGTGAGGACACAGAGAGAAGGTGGTCAACTGTTTGCAAGCCAAGGAGAGAGGCCTCAGAATAAACCAAACCTGCTGACACCTTGATCTTGAACTTCCACCCTCCAGAACTGTGAGAAAATAAGTTTCTGTTGCATAAGCCACCTGGTCCGTGGTATTTTGTTATGGCAGCCCAAGCAGACTAATACAAGGGAATTATTATGACTTATACTTGTTTAAATCACCTCGTAGTGCTTCGCATACAGCAGATGTTTTATAAGCATTTTGATGATTTATCATTTTGATCCTCTTTCATCCATTTATTCAATCAATCATACCTGAGCAACTCCCTGTGCCAGGCTCTGTAATAGATCCTGGGGATAAAACAATGAACAAAATAAGAAAAATATCTGCCATCATGAAGCTTATATTCTACTAGGGGAGAAGATAAACAAATAAAATAAAAACTATGTTTACATAGTGATAAGTAATTAAAAAACATAATATGGTAAGTAGTGCTAAATGTTAAGGAGAAAGAGAAAACAGAGTTAGGAAGAGGATATGGAATGTGCAGGGAGGGTGATGTGTCCAGGGAAGACTTCCTGAAGTATACCACATTGGGATAGACTTTTTAACACTAGACAACCCTCCCCTACATCCCCACAAAAATCACAGGGCCGCCTTGAGTAGATTTCCAGAGGTCATTTTAAACTTCTCCTCAAAGTCAGCAGACATGTACTTCCTGCACTCTCCCAAGTCCAAAGCTGCGTAGCAACAGGTCATTAACCAGCTAATAGATAAATACACAGGTCAGTCACAGACCTGTTTTTCCCTATGAAAAACTGATTAGTCCTAGGGTCACTTTTCTGGTTCAGAAACATTCTCTTTCTCCCACTTTCAAAACGTGACTGGGCAATCATTCAGGAAAAACGTAAAGAGAGAGAATATCTAAAAGTTGTTCGCATCCAGTCAAAAATGGAAATGACTTTTAGCATTTGTTTGCATTCCTGCTGGAAAGGACCTATGATGTTTTGTTTGCTCACACAGCTTCCTATTTAAATGGCAGTAGAAAACAGTGAAGGGAAGTAGTTGGAGACGAGCAGAGAGACTGAATCATTTCCAGGATTTACTGATTTGCTGGCTGACCCTGACTAAATCTCCTTAACCTCTCTTTCTTGAATCCATCATTTGACACAATAGCGGGGATAAAGACACTTGCGGTTTTGATGTTGTTATCCAACGTTTAGAGTTTGTGGTTAGAAGAGACAAAAGCAGGCTGCCGTATTTGCATAGTATTTTCCTTCTTCTTCCTCTCTGGTTTGGTTGCTCTTATAATCAACTCGGGATAGGCAGTTCCCTTCCTCAGCCCTCCCCAGACCCATGAGGAGACAAACTGCCTGGCTCGCTCACTCTTTGGGGACAGCCGTTGCTCAAACCTGGTGGCTGTGAGCTAAGGGTTAAACCCGTGGCTGCCTTGACCTGCAGCATCCCCTTGTTTCAGCCATAATTTCAGCTTCATTACACCTATCTGTACCTGCAGGGCAATCTCCGTGACAGGAAAGGAACAGAGAGAACCAAGTGAATTGCATAGGCTCTGCTGAGCCACCCTGATTACCTTGGAATACAGGGCATGCACAAAGGAGGTAGCCTCCCAGATAAGACCTTCTGTTGTGATGCCTCTCCCGGGTCCTGGTCCTGAGACTGGTGAAAGTAAACCTTCTGTATTCAATAACTGCAAATGTGACATCGCAGCAGCTGGGAGGAGCTGTTTCCCAGGCTCTTCATAACAGACAAGTAAAGACAGCACAAGGTGAAGAGGCTCTTGGTAATTGAGGCCTGGAGGCTACTAGCAGCATTCTTGATTCTACCCATTCCCAGGACCTCATCTACCCCTGCCAGATCCCCTTAGGATTCCCCCAAGTGACAGATGGCTCTCCCAGATGGCCAATCGGCACAGATGTGATCCCAGCCTTTAGATAAACAATAGCTTTTGCTGGCATGTACAGTAACCTAAATTTGTCCAATTATAAAATCCAGCAAATGCCACAGTCTTGGACAGACCCTGTTTCTAGGCCTCCATGGTCAATTTAAGGACACAGGCACTACACAGAGTGGAAGAAAATGACATAATGTTTAGGGAAAGCCTGAGTTCTAGTCCCAGCTCCTCCACCAAAGAGCTGAATGACCTTGGCTAAGTCCCTTCCCTGCTGCAGGCCTCAGTGTGCCCATCTGCATTGTTTACAGCTATGGGGCTTGAAGGCCCATCATCTGTGTGCTAGGAACGTGTCAGTTTCATTATCTTGCCCCTTGAAATCTTACCGAAGTTCGTTTAAACTTCATCCCACTTGTGATGAGACCCCATCCTCCCAGTCTCTGGAATTGAGAAGAAGAGGAGGCAGCTCATGGCTTTGCTCTCACCTCTGCCCCTGAGCTCCTGTTTCTTGTGAATTCACTCAGCTTATTGCTCAGGTGTGCTAATCAGGCCTGTGATGATGGCCATGCAGCACTTCACTCTGTCACTGACTTCTGCTGGTGAGCACTCACGTGGATTTCTCACACATGGCCATTGGGTGGGAGGCAAACTTAAAACATTTGGGAAGAAAATGAGGGAAACCATAAAGACTTGATTTTAGACACCAAGGTCCTTGAAGGACCATCCCTGCCAATCTGGACCCCAGGCTCTGGCCATACAAGTCAGACCTCATTCTCCCTCCCCACTCCCTGTTTCCTCTGGAGAATAAAAGCAAATCCTCCAGCTCTCTATGCAGAACAATTCACTTCTTGTTCTGTCCTAGTCTACCAGCTCTGCTTTTTCCTTCCAGACCTTCTAAAGCATTATATTTTCACTCCCAAATATCCCAACAATGTATTTTTCTCCATGTCGTTAGTTCCCTTCAAAGAGTAATTCTGGTGCTAGCTGTTATTTACACACACACACACACACACACAAACATGTAATCCCTTCAGACTTACAAGTCCTCAATATTTTGCTTTAATGAGAATTGGTTGAGTACCTACTGTGCTTGGCACAGGGCTGCTCACTATGAGATCTAAAAATGATGTATCCAAATTGGCACCTACTCAGGTGGGAAAACAAGATTAAAACACCCAGAGAACTGATTATAATTAACTGACAAAATGTATGCTGGGGAGGTTAAGAAAAGGAAGAACCAAGTTGATACAGGGAGATCTTCAAAGAGATGATAAGGCTTGTGAGGGCCTCAACGAGTGAGCTGCCTGCCCCATTTCCAGAGAAATACATCATGTTCAGAGCCTGAGAAGCAGAGCTACCACCCCCCGAGAGGAGGACTGATATTCTCTTTAAACACAAACACTTTTTGGAAGTTCATCATTAGCTGATGTATGTTTGCTCCAACACAGACTTGAAACTGGTCCTCATCAAGTTTCCCTCTGTTCTATTTGTCAAACATTTACTATAAACCAGACACTGATCTAGACCCAAATACTTGCTCTAGATAGCTCAGCCGCAGGAGAGGTGGGTTGGTCTTATGTACTGGAATTCATCTCCCACTGGAATAGGTGCTTTGAGTCTGGTTGTCAGCCTAGGTGCTGGGGTCAGTGGCAAGCATCTGTGAGCACATGACTGGGAGCAGAGTGTAGTCTGTTGAGTGTAGAAACCAGGGAAACTGAAGATATACATCCAGAACTCCCGACGCAGCACACATCCACTCTTATTCATTCTTTCTCTGGTCATGTCTAGCATGCTCAGTATGTGCCAGGGGAAAGGAAGTGGTGTAAAACCTATCCCTCACCCCTGGGGAATCTGCTAGTCTTTTACATCCTGAATAATGACTAGTCTGATAGACATGGGTAATGAGAGCTCAGAAGCACTAAGGAAGAAGAAACTAATCTTTCAGGTCTAAGGGTCATCGGAGAAGAGAAGGCTTCATTCACTATGGAGGTAACCTTTGGAGGAAGAGTATCAATTATCTAAGCAGAAATATGGAAGATGGAATCTATAAAAACTTAAAACTATTAATCTAGAATCTTTCAGAAGTAGAAGTTCAAAGTGGCTGGAGTAAGATTGCGGTAGAGTAAGTGAAAGAGGGCAGTGTCATGAAGCATCAATAGAGGGTGAGATCTTTCACTAAACCATGTTTGCCCTTTATCCCACAGCAATGGGGTCCAGCTGGAGCTTTTGAAACATATGGGTTCACATTGTCTCTGAGATAACTCTAGGACTGGTGTGAAGGAAGAATGGAACAGGAGGCTGGTATACGGTGAGACAGGCAGGAAAGGGTTACGATATTCCAGGCGAGATATGATGAGAGTCTGGACTGGCTGATTATGGTTGAGGAGATCAGAGTTGGCCTCAACCTGGGCTAGCTGTTGCTTTGTAAAATTAAAATGCCATCAGCTTAGGACTGCGGCAATGCTATGTACTTACTAGGTATTAAAAGTTGTTACCCATGATTAAAAAGGAAGACATTGATCCCTAGTACCCTCCTTGAAGGTGACCTGTAAGAACTTGTGCTCATAGTTGCTGGGGAGTTGCAAGCTGGTCTACGAGCCCGTCTTCTCTCGCAGAGATCGCCTGAAGATGTATCTGGTTGCTGAATAGAACGTGCCTCTTTTGCCGCCTCTCCTTAATATAATGAAATCCCCAAGCACAAGGGGGAAAGTGGGCCATTCGGCACAGAAGTGATTATAAAAATTGACTTTTATGTTGATTGTAGATTCTCTAACATGCCTCCCACCCCGTGGTGTCTGAGAAGAAAAAGTGTGACAGGCCTCACCCCGAAGGCAGAGGCGCAGCACTTGCTGGGAACTTCTGCCAACCTGGCAATCTGGTGCTACGGCCAAAGATGTCCTCCAGAAACATGGAGCCGAAGGACGTCGTGGCTAGCCCTTCCCTCCCTCCTTTGAAAGCTGCTATTCCAAAGTTAGCTCTCTCTTTGCTCCTCTAAATATTTTCCTGATGTTGTATCCTTAGGTGTGAAATTGTTTTGTAAGGGACTCTAGCTTTTGCAGCTGGATTTTAGGAGGCTATAGAAAAGGAGTCCCCTAAATCCCCCCCACCTTCTAAGCTACAAACACCAATTAAACAACTGTGCTTGCACCTGGAATGGCAGAGATTGCTTTAAAATCCTCAATCTGTAGCCATAATTGCCAGATCATATGTAGAAATGTGGAACGTGGGAGTCATTATGGATGATAGTGAAATGGCCCATTTATTGCCCTTTCTTGGCTAGAATGTTTCTTGAGTGAGCTGTTTTCTACTTACTGGCTCTGGCTATATAATGCCAAAACATCTGATGAATGGAGCCAAAATTTCAGCTCATTGTTTGCTGAATAATCTGAAAATGAAATTATATGAAAATAACTGGGTGTGAGGGAGCGGGTGGTACAAGCAGAGAGGAGGAAGAGGAAGGGGCAGGTTGTCTTCACCATTCTAAATATTTAGATTGGCTCAGGTTTTCACTAAATTGAAAAACTCTTTCTCAATGATGTGTTAGGAACACAACTCTTTTGCATGTCTGAGTGACTCTTAAGTCTGGTTTCCTGAAAATTCAGTGGTGCCTTTCCTTCCTGTGTGTTGAGCAGTTATTTTGATCTTTCAGCTTGGGGTTTCTGAGTATTTGCAGTATTATTCTGATAGTGTTGTGCTGGCCCCAAACTGTGTTCAATTAAAATTCGGGAAACAAAGATGTGGTTTCTTCTAAGTCACAGTCCAAGAAGAAGAACAAATGGATGTTACTCCTTTTATTAGAAATAACCAGGATCTTTTTTTTTTTTTGAAGCGGAATCTCGCTCTGTCACCTAGGCTGGAGTGCGTTGGTGTGATCTTGGCTCACTGCAACCTCTGCCTCCCAGGTTCAAGCAATTCTCCTGTCTCAGCCTCCCGAGTAGCTGGGACTACAGGCACCCACCACCATGCCCAGCTAACTTTTTGTATTTTAGTAGAGATGGGGTTTCACCATGTTGCCCAGGCTGGTCACGAACTCCTGAGCTCAGACAATCCACATGCCTCGGCTTCCCAAAGGGCTGGGATTACAGGCATGAGCCACTGCGCCCGGCCAGGATCTTAAGCAAGTGACATGAGGCAGCTGCTACTGACTTCAGCTCTTTCCTACCAAACATCATCTGACCTGCATTATCTATTCCTCTTTCATCCATGTCCAAACAGTCTATCTTTCAAGGTCAAGTTCTTATTTTGTGTGTGTGTGTGTGTGCTAACACGTAACTGAGCCCTTACTACATTACCAGATGCTGCTTTACATTTATTATCCGACTTAACCTACAAGGTAGACACTATTGTTATTCCCATTTTACAGATGAGAAAACTGAAGTTTAGGAGGATCAAAGAACAGTCTCAGGGCCACACAGCTCCTTTGTGTTGCAACAGAATCAGAAAGCAGAGGATATCACTGCAGCTTGCTTTTCCTTAATCACTAAGCTATGTGGCCTCTCGAATAAAGGCCCAACTCTTCTGAAAACCTCTCCTAATGACCCCATCCACAATGCGGTCTCTGTCCCTCTGGCTTCCCTTTTAACTTACCACATGTACCATGTATCTGGAAATTTCCTCTCACCAAATATACTTTTGACAGTTTTTCTTTATTTTCTGGAATTATGATTATTTTATGAACTTTTTTCTCAAATATGTTCTAAAATTATGTTAAAGTGCAGGTCTTGTCTTAAATAGCCTTATACTTGTCACAGGCCTCCAAACTGCAAGAGGACCTGGGAGGTAACAGAGAGATGGCAGACCTACGGTATTATCATCATTATCTGGTCACCTGCCACAGTGAAATCAGTCACATGGAAGCTGAGCTCATAGGGAGGCGAGCTCCTATAGTCCTCTGCACTTGGGGAATGTGTGAATGGGCACTCTGAAACATCGTGATTCTGCTCAGAAATTTGGAGTTGTGATTTATGGGTGAGATTTACCCACTTCTTAGCAATAGCTGGAACACTAGACCAGTTTTGAAAGCTGGAGGTATTTTTCTGATGTGAGTGTTGGCGAGGATTGGTAAGACCCTCAGCCCCCACTTCCTCAGAGTGTTAAGCGGAGTCTTGAGAAGTGGGTAGGCAGCCAGTGTAGAAGTGTATGAGATCTCTTTTCTGGAGATTACACAGAAAATGCAAGCAAAACTTGCAAAGTGGTTTCTATGTTCTTGGAGTTGTCATTTTTGTCACTTTATTTGGCTGTGAAGCTGATTTTCACACAGGCCTGGTGGTTGTTAAAGTAAACACAAGTATAGTATTAATATCCTCTGCATATATTTAGGTAAAATTGACATCCAGTTGAAGTCAAGAAGTGGTTTGCTTACTCATAGTTCTTGGAAACTGTACACATACTGATTTAATACTTATGTTCCCCACATATACATCCTGACTAACAGTATCTTCTCCTCAACTTTTACAAAATTTTACAAATTTAAGCATACAAAATATGCTTAAAATATCAAGTGAGTAATTTGCAGCCACTATACTTTGAGAATCTGCCAGGCCTACTCAAAGCATGAATCTGAAATACTCTGCTTTGAAGCTTTGGGAATTTGGAAATTCATTCATTCTTTTGGATTCATAGTCCATGAGCTGCTATTAAGTAGACATTTCTTCTGATTGGTCACCCCTATTTTGCGAGATTCTTTATTGTCTATTGAATTGACATCAGCTGCCTATTAGCTCTAGCATATTTTAGGCATGAGATGTGGCCTCCACCACATCTGCTACTACTCAGCAGTAGTTGCTCTAGCTAAAAGAAGGCTCTGCTAACTTGGGACTATGCTTGGCATTCACATTGCTTTGGTGGCCCCTAAGCTTGACTTCCAAACCGTGATTAACTGTATCTTATTTTATTCTATTGTAATGAGCTAATGACAATTTTGTAGTCAGCCATCTCTATTTCATCCCTAGTTCCCTGCAGATGACTAGCATACGTTACACATTTGGTTCAAAGATGCAAAAACCTAGTCCTTGACTTCAAGGGTTTTACAACCTATTTGGAAGAGAATGAGTAAAGTCCCAACAATGTAAATTAATAAATTCGATGTAGAGTAGAACCTTTAAAAATTGTACAGAAATTGCCAAATCTATGGCAATTATAGGAATTATAGGCATTTAAGGAAGGGAAGTCACCATGGAATGAGGCTTTAGACCTTTTGCTAAGCAACAAGAGGAAGTGAGCTGGCATTTATTAAACACCTGTTCCATGTCAGTTCCAGTCTGTTTATTCTCTCACATCCAGTCTTCAAGTGTAATAGAAAACCATTTAATTTTTTAAAAATCTACCATTATGTTTATTGAGATTGCATGAAGCCTGTAAGGAGTGTTTCCCAAGTTACCATATTCAGCCCACACTTTTAGAACCATTATACATCTCTGCATTTATTCAACTCATCTTTTATGTCACCCAGCAAACTGCTTTCCTTCCTATAGAACACGTTTCTCACCAGGTTGTTCCTTGGTGCTTTATATGTTTGGCCCTATCATGGAAGGGATTCTTTCTACTATATATTATTGTTGTTGGATATTGTTGAAAAACTATTTTGTATATGGATTTGTATCCTGAACCCTATTCTTGATTCTAGGAGGGCTGGTCTCAGGGGATGTTTGAAGTGTCTTGAATTTTCTATGTTTAACGAAAGCCCATCTGAAGATAAATTTATTTTCCTCATCTGCAATTACACCTCTCACTTTTGCTTCGTGGCCTTTGTGTTGCTTGGATCTTTTGAAACAATAGGCAACAATTTGGGGATATTTTATAATCTATCTTGTTTCTGATTTTGCTGGGAATGATTTCAAATTTAGCGATTCTCAATTTTTGGTATGTATTAGAATCGCCTGAGAGAAGACCCTCCATGACTGAAGCTCAGGCATACGTATTTGGGTTTGAAGTTTAGGAGAGAAAAAATTTCCATAAGTAAATTCTGAAGTACATCAATTTTACAAGTATCACTACTGTTACTTATCATCATCATCATCATCATCATCATCATCATCATAGCACTTAATATATAAATGGTATTATCAGACAGAACTAAAGCAGAAAGATTAAATAACTTACTTGAAAGCCTTATGGCCAGAAAATCATGAAGCTGGAATTTAAACGCAGGTCAGAATTATTTTTGAGCACATTATTCATAGTCGGACATCCCATATGGCTAAGTGTGATGATCATGTTAAGGATCCTTCTATTCCCAGTTTCATAAAATATATCTTTTAAATTTTACCTACTACTTGTTTAGTATTTATTGAGATGGTTTTTCTTCTTTGCCCCATTGATGCTCTTTTTTATAGTAATAGTTTTCTGAATATTTAATCATTGATTTCTAGTATAGTTTATCTAATTTTAGAGGATGATTCTTTTAGAGGTTATTGAATGTGATTGGCTAGTATTTCATTTAATATTTTTCTACCTACATTGATTAGTGTCATTATAGGTGAGGGGCGTGTGTGCTTCTTTACCAAGATTGGATTTCAGCGTCCTTCTTCCTTCATTAAAAAATAAAATTGCGTAGCTTTTCAGCTTTCCTATGCTCTGGGACAAATTATGTGGCAGCAGAATGATGTGATGCTGCTGCTGAAGCTTCATGGCCTCTGACATGTTTTGTAGATAATTCTTTAATAACTTATAAAATCTCTTCCATTGTGATTGATCTGCAGGAAATCATTTCTTACAGGTGAAAAAGGTGTCATTGTTATTTTCTGCAACCTGCTCATTATTGAAAACTTAGAAAACACAAAAAGTCAAGAGAAGCAGAAAAATAATCACCGGCGTCCCATACCCCAGATTCACCACAGTTACCATTAGTGTATTTTCTTCTGCTTTTCTTCAAACTCAGAGGTTTTGAATTTATACTGCACACAAAATTTTGTATCCTGCTCTTCTCAATTAAAGTGATAGCCTGGGAATTTTACTTTTATTCTCAAAGGTTGTTTTAAATTACCGAATGATACTTCTTTATTTTCAGGGGACTCTGTCTGGATTCAAGTTCTGCACACTTGTTGACTGATTGCATTCTAATTCAACTAGCTATAGAGCAAAGGAACAAAGGGAACTTAGCATGTAAATTAATTGTCATTGAAAACCATCCTGATCTGAGATGCTCTGCAGCAGTGAGTGCAAGAGAAAAAGAGAAGAACTTTTCAGTGCCCTCCGATTTAACTCACTTTTATTTTCATGTTAAATAACCAGTTAATTATTAATTGTACTGTTCTACTCTAGGATACAGAAATAATCAGAGTGGTAAATGACTCAAATGGTCTAGAGGGAGGCAAGAGGACTCCTGGAAGAGGAGACAGTTTGAATGTGTTTTAGAGAGTGAATAGAAATTTCTAGGACAATGGCAAATAGAAAAGTCAAAGGCAAAGAGGTATAAAACAAGGGAGGTATGCTGGAGGAATCATAAGGAGTGCCTGAAATGCAAAATGTGGAGGACAAGGGGTGGAAAATAAGCCCAGAGAAGAGGGTAGAGCTGAGCTCAATGAACAGCAACTTTCAGACAAGTCATCACCGAAGCTGAGGGTAGGCAGACTCTCTAACTTAGCTGTGGCTGTCCCCATCACCCCAGCCTGCAAGTGCTATAGCTTGCCAGGTTTTCTTTTTTTTAGATTTTAATTAGATGTCTTTTCAATCCGGATTGCCTCAAATTTTGATTTAGCAGGTAATTATTTGCTGCTTAGTTGGCAATAATTGGTTAGTGTCTTATTTTGTGTTCTCCCAGACTCAGACCCTAAGACAAGGATTTGAGTATGAGTAATTTGTAAAGTGATCCCAGGAAGCACAAGTAGAGGACTGGGAAAGAAAGGGAAGGGATGGGGACTGGGAAAGAAAGGGAAGGGATGGGAGCCAATATCATTAGCATTGTGGGCAACTAGAGCTTCATCCCACCTGGGAACTCTGGGAGCCCGTGGAAAGCCTGCCCCTCGGAATCATCGCTCCTGGGGGGCAGGAGGCTGGGCTTATTCACCAACTCCTCTGTCATTAGTCAACCATTGCTGGAGGACAGTGGGTGGTTAGTTCCCTGCCTGTCTGGTCTGCTATATATGTAAGCAGAGTGGACTCTGGAAGCCAGAGGAAGTTCTCAGGTAAAGAAGTGCAGATGTAAGTCAGGCCAACAGGTGCTGAAGTAAGGCTCAGGGGAATATGGGTAGGGTGCTGACAATTTTTGCTACAGCTGAATATTTTGCACCCTAGACATAATATAAAATGAAATACTTTTAAAGCTCTTTTGTATCTGTAGGCCTTTGTTTCTTTTGACAAATACCATAGAATCTTAAAAATCATAGAGTTCAGATACCCATCTTGCCCAAAGCTGTTTGATTTCGTGTCTACAGAATGTTCATGTAACTGTATTTGAATTCCTAGTGACTCAGCATTCCCCCCCTTCCTCCTAAGGCAGCCCGTCAAGTCTCTAAACTGCTCTGTGTTTTAAAATGTATCTCCTGATTGTCTGCAAAGAGCTTTCTCCTATCCATTGACTTTTGGCTGCATGCTGAAAAAACTTGATTTCTCATTTGCATGGGGGTTCCCAAACTTGGCTGTGTGTCAAAATAAAAATCACCTAGACGATTTTTTTTTTTTTTTTTTTTTTTTGGAGACAGGGTCTCACTATGTTGCCAAGGCTGGACTCAAACTCTTGGGCTCAAGCGAGCCTCCCATCTCAGCCACCCAAGTAGCTGTGACTAGAAGCCATGCACCACCATGCTGGGCCCTAGGGAACTTTTAAAGTATACATATTTCAGGAGGGAGTTCTCCCTTCAGGTCACCTGAGTAAGAATCTCTTAGGAGTGGGAACAAAGAATGTGTAGAATTTTCCCCAGGATATTCTTAATGGGGCCAGTGCGGCTGTGGTCTACAGAGTAGAGTTTGGGACTAGCGAGCTAAATGGCATCCTTTAGTAAATTGCAGGCAGCCATAACATCCATCCCAAGAGTTCTCTACTCCAAAGGAAAGCTTCTCATTCCCACAAACATCCCTAATATAACATGGGTTGGAGTCCCTTCAACATTGTATCTCCTCTTCTGAATATAGTTATGTCTATTTTTACATTAAAATGTGCCACCAAGAACTGCATATAATTGTGATCTGACAGTGTAGAGCACAGCAAAATTATCCCCTCACCTTCTAAACACTAAAATACAATTAAAGCAGCTTCATGTCACGTTAACTTTTTTGAGGCCAGTTAAACTGTGGATTCATGAAGAACTCACCATTGACTAAAGCCTCTAAATCCTCATTCTTTACTTTGGAAGTTGGACTTTTAGTTTAACTCATATTGACTCAAGGGCAATACTCTGTTGTTCTCCCTTTTCTTCTTCTTTTTTGTTTTTTTAATTTTAATTCCAACACCTATCATAAAACAGACACTAAGGATATGGAGTCAACAGAATTTGCTCATCCATTAGATATTTAGGTGTGATTAACATGAAAGGTCAAAGATAACTCCAAGGGCTCCAGCTTGAAAAGCTATGTGAAGCTTCTATTTATTAAGAATTACAGGGGGTAAAACAGTTGGAAGGTGGAGTAGAGGTGATAAATTCAGCTTTAGTAGAGTTGAGTTTGGGGTGCCTGCAGCAGCAGCAGGTAGAGATGTCTGGTGAGCAAATGTGGAGCTCAGAAAGCAGGCTAGAGTCATAAATGTGAAGCCTAGAGTTTTCTAGGTGGTAGTTAAAAGCTACAGAACTAGTCCTCCTGGCTTGGGTTATTATTCACAGGTTTTACCCATCTGTTTTAGTTACAAGACAGTCCTTGAAGAAAAAAAATACAGGCCAGGCGCAGTGGCTCACACCTGTAATCCCAGCACTTTGGGAGGCTGAGGTGGGCGAATCACAAGGTCAGGAGATCGAGAACATCCTGGCCAACATGGTGAAACCCCATCTCTACTAAAAATACAAAACATTAGCTGGGCGTGGTGGTGGGGACCTGCAGTCCCAGCTACTCGGGAGGCTGAGGCAGGAGAATGGAGTGAACCCGGGAGGAGGAGCTTGCAGTGAGTGAGATCACGCCACTGCACTCCAGCCTGGGCAACAGAGCAAGACTGCGTCTCAAAAATAAAAAATAAAAATAAAAAAAAAGGATTGCAAGCTAGAAACATAAATTTGAACCCTAGAGGTTTCTAGGTGGTAGTTAAAAGCTATAGAACTAGTCCTCTTAGCTCAGGTTATTATTCACAGATTTTATCCATTTGTTTTAGTTACAAGACAGCACTTAAAGGAAAAAATTCAGGACTGCAACATGGCTCTAAAGACCTTCCTCCAGGTGGCCACTGATTATCCAAAACATATTTCTGTATTATACCCATTCAGATAAGAAATCCTGTCAATTTTCTAAATGACTAAATGTCTTGCAGATATATTATTTCTATCTCATTTCCCTGATGTCCCAATATTAATAACCAGGTAAAAAGAGTAAGGTCTGACTTCAAGGACAAACCATTATCAAATTATGTTTATATTTACAATTCTAGTCTCAGTTATTCGTTCATAATTTAATGCCTTTTGGCTTAATCAAAAGTCTTTGCATATAAATTGCACGCCAAGCCTGGCTTCCTTTAACTTTTTGTAAATTTTTAAAAGACATTTGGTGAACCAAACATAGTTTCAATTAGTGATGAACACTCTTTCTCCAAGAAGAAACTTTTAAGGAAAACACACATACACATACACATACACATACATACAATGAATTTATTAAATTAGAAAATAAAAGTAAACAAAAACAATCTTAATGAAGGTACACACAGTTTCTCTTTCTCAACAGTCAGGTCTCAAGTTACAACACGGTTAAAACAAGAGAAAGCATTTTGAGGTTTCACTGGAGAAATGGTCCTTGGGATTAAATTCTCCTTTGACCCATAACTTCAAACAGAACTGAGCAGCAGTATGGGGTTCTCCGTGCTTTCGGTGTGTATGTGATCACTTCTTTGTGATGAATTGCTTTTAAATTATTCCCTTTGCTCCTGTTTACCTCATTATTCTTTGAGCATAAATCTTACCCTCAAATAATTTATGCGTAAAGGAATCTGATAGAGGAACGGAACAGACTCACCAAGTGTCTCCTGCTCATTACAAGTGAATAAATAAATAGGAATACCAAACAATCATTCTCATCAAAAGAAAGTGGTACGTTTTTTTCCTAGACATGTCTAATAATTACTGAGGGATTAGGGGACTCTAACCACTGTGAAATTTGGCAGAGGCATATCAAAATCAGCACAAATATCTGAGATCCAACCCTGATGACATTATTTTCTGTCATAAGAAAGCTCATGATGATTAATCAGAGATTTTAAGATGTTGGGAGCCCAACTCTGTGGTGGATAGTGTGTTGTTAGGGGTGGGATATGTTTTTCTGGGCAGGGGGTAGAGTGGTAGTAGGGTACAGTTCAGAGTATCCATATAATCTTTTGCATGGGATGGTGTAATGCATGCTCACCCCACCATAACGAGCAGAATAATGAATCTCACTGGCCTACACGGGGGTTGCACATATACTCTTGGTCTCACTCATGCATCCCACCACCCAGCTGTGTATTCTCACCATGGATACACTTCTTTCTCTACCAAACCTAAGAGCCAAATGCTCCATCCAGTGTCTCGTTTTACTCCCACGCGTAGGTTGCTCACTCAATTCTCTGGGCTGTGAAAGGTACCAGCTGCTGACTCCTCCTTGGTGTTTAGAGGAAGAGTTGGTGAGTCTATGGAGGGCAGAGAATGCTGAATTTCATCCTTGCCTAAACATGGTGCTGAAGGAATGCCAGCTATAAGTGAATCACATCTGAAGTTTAAACCCACTATGCCCTTCTGCCCAGATCCCCCCCTTCAGAAACAAAGGACTTTGTCCCCTCAGGTGCTGAGAGTGCTGTCAGAAGGTGCTCTCAGCCATCAGCCCTCTTTAGGGATTGCCTTGGCTGAAGAAAACTGCCTTGCCAAAGATCATGCCTTTTTCCATAGGCAGCCCACATTCAATGACTGATCAATGCAAAGGTTTAATGGCCCAGCCCCCCTGCCCCAACTCAGGACAAGGCTAGAGGACCATCCAGCCCCAGAGCTCCCCATGGGGTCCCCTGGGGCTTTCACTGGGACTTACTCACAGCTCAGCATCTTCCTCCGCCGGACCCTGATGCCTTCTCCCTTCCAAAGGTGCTAGTCCCAAGAGTCCCTGATAGAAACACCTGCATGCTAATCTTAGGGTCAGCTTCCCAGGGGCCACTCTATTTTGAAGTGTGTCAATAATCTTTATGTTATTTCATTGATGATCCCACCGCTTGTTCCAAAAAAAAATATTTAATTGGGGTTAAAAGAAAGTCTGAATAAGCAAAATCCAGAGGTTATTGGTTCTACTTTAGGGACCAGGCTTTTGGCCGATATGCATATGGCTGATCATCAAAATGATTGGGGGTGGATGGAAAAGGCTTTTGAAATAGAGGTTTCCAGGCCCTCTTCCTCAAGAAGACTCCGGTAGTATAGCCTCAGGATCTGTATTTGTTCACCTTCCCCCTGGTATTCTGATGGGCAGTTCCTGTTAGAAAATCACAGCTCTAGACCATCTTGGCATCCTGACTTAACATGGAGAACTCCAGATACCAAGCCCCAAAACTGGCTCTTCCGTTCCCCTAAAAGAAATGTGACAGTTATTAATAAGTTCAAAATGGATCACTTGTGTTTTCTTCTTGGCTCCAGGAGAAATGTAGCTCTGGGAATGTTTCCAGGGTGTTTTTAGTTTTGCCCTCTAACAGATATTCAGGTCTAGCCAACAACTGATAGGTATTTCAGATTTGGGAACTCTAACATCCAGTCGACTCTGTGTTGGACTTGGAGGAGGAATGCAATCCTCAGCATGTTCTCACATATAAGTGGAAGTTAACAAAGGGTAACATGGACATACAGAGTAGAATAATCAACATGGGAGACTACAAAAGGTGGGAGGGTGGGAGGCGGTGAGGGTTAAGAAATTACCTATTGGGTACAATGTTCACTATTTGGGTGATAGGTACACTAGAAACTTAGACTCCACCATTGTGTATTATATGCATGCAAGCAATCTGCATTCATACCCCATAAATAAAGTTTTACGAAACCACTTTTGTGGTTTTTATCTTATATTTTCACCCTCATGCTCGTCATTGTAAAAAATCACTTTAACATGTCAATTATGTTTTTTGTTTTTTGTTTTTTTGAGACAGAGCCTTGTTGTGTCACCAGGCTGGACTGCAGTTGTGTGATCTCGGCTCACTGCAATCTCCACCTCCCGGGTTCAAGCAATTGTCCTACTTCAGCCTCCCGAGTAGCTAGGATTATAGGCGTGGCCACCACACCCAGCTAATTTTTGTATTTTTAGTAGAGATGGGGGTTTCACCATACTGGCCAGGATGGTCTTGAACTCCTGACCTGATGATCCACCCGCATCAGCCTCCCAAAATGCTGAGATTACAGGCGTGAGCCACCGCGCCTGGCCGTCAATTATGCTTTTACCAAGACCTAATGAAATTACATTCTAGCCATCTTAAATTGTGCCTTGGGAATTAAATCTCTTTTGTTTTGTTTTGTTTTGTTTTGGAGGCAGAGTTTCACTTGGTCACGCAGGCTGGAGTGCAGTGCTGCGATCTCGGCTCACTGCAACCTCCACCTCTCGGGTTCAAGAGGTTCTCATGCCTCAGCTTCCCAAGTAGCTGGGATTACAGGCATCTGCCATCACACCCGGCTAATTTTTGTATTTTTAGTAGAGACAGGGTTTCGCCATGTTGGCCAGGTTGGTCCAAAGTCCTAACCTCAAGTGGTCCGCCCACCTCAGCCTCCCAAAGTGCTGAGATTACAGGCATGAGCCACCACGCCCGGCCAAATTTTCATTTTTAAACATAAAAAAGGAGAAAATGGAAGAACAACTAGTGTTTATGGGGCACCTACTTTGTGCTATGTATTAGCCTCATATTTTCATAAACATCCACCCAGGTGAACAGATGAGGAATGTAAGGAATTGCAGTGTAATGAATCCTAGGTCACACTGTGAGCAATAAATGGGTCAGTATTCAAACCTAGGATTTTAGGACCTCAAAATCTGTGCACTGGCCATTTGGAAATAAGTATTCCTACTATTTTAGCTTTTCGACTGCAAGATGGAGAAATAGTGTTGCCTTCACTGCTAGACAGGCACTAGGACCATTTTTGGTTGTGCAGATAAGCCAAGGGTGACTCTTTTGTACTCTTCTGTTTCTGTGCACCAAACAATTGTGAAAATAGACTCCTGGAGGCTGTAAACAGGAGCAAGTGCTCCAGGCTCCCTGTTGAGGAATCGCCAGGACTGATGGCAAAGCCTGGGGAAATGAGGGAACATGAAGAACTGCCTTATATATGTATATTGAAGTCCAAGACTAATAAATGAACAGTAAAACCCTTATCTCAAAGGCAAGGCAGAGCTGTACTCTCACTAACAACCAGGGTTGTACATCCTCTAACAGCCCGCCTACCCCTCACCCCATCACTCCTCCCCTTTTGTGATTAGTGTTCCTTTAATATTGGCCCAGATGCTAATTTGAATTGATTCAACAAGTTTGAGGTTGGAGGAATTGCGGAAGGTACACAATATTAATGGCCCCAGGCCTTACTCCATCTTGGGGTGGCTTTGTCTCCCTCGGCAGGTGGAGGGTCTCCTTTAGCCTAGTGGAAAGTTCAGTTCCCTGGAGAAACTGGCTTGCAGAGATCTTGGGGAAGTTCAAGTCTCCTTAGCTGATTGAATCTAATTCAAGAGGTAGTCTAGGCACTTAAGGATGACTTGTATACTGTTAGTAGAGCCAAAAGATTTTGCATTCTGGAATTCTTCCAAGTCTTAGCTATATCATACCACTGTTGTCTCTAGAGCAGGGATTAACACGCTTTTGAATGTGTATCCCCCAATGTTAAGCAAATAGAGCACAGACCCCCCTAGTTTTGTCTTTACTTGTATGCATATTTATTTATAAATTATATAAATATGCCTCTTATCATTTGCTAATATTTCAAGGCATGGTATAAAATTGTATCAAGGTTTAGGCAGTAGATATAAATATATATTTGATAGTCTTTTATCATGTACAATTTTTTTAGCTGACCTCTTGTTAGATCTGATAGATTGTCATTGTTTATGCCTTAGTAAAAGGTTTGCTCATTCTTGGAGAAGAAATGTAAGCTCAGACATTTTCTTATTTTCATTTGTACGTCATTAGTGCATAATATCTGCTGTGAGACAGTTCTTCACAGATCTCTTATTTTTCTGCATGTCTGGCAAGCAGGAGCTCTGACAACTTTGATTCTGGTCTATCTTTTCAAGGATGTTTGTATAGCAAAAAGCCATGAAACATAGAAACGGGCTCCCTGTGGAGCAGAAAGCAGGTTTGTTTGCTGTCCAACATTATAAAGATAGCGTCTTCCTCTGGAGCAAAGGTTGGGCAAGTTTTCTAGCAGTCCTATTACAAAAGATTTGGGTTTCCTTCACTCAGGCTTTCAGCTGTGACACAGACATACTGTATGTGCAACATCTACCTGCACTGCCCATGTTGGCCCTGGGGACTTGGGGGGCAAGGCTAGCCAGGGCATACATGAGATTCATGCTTGTTGTGCTTTAAGTAATAACATCCTTTGTCTCTGACCCAGGAGTCTTGTGTCTTTTGCCAGCATCCATGAAATGTGCAGGCTAGCTTGTTAGATTGCAAGTAGTATAAAATCTCAGACCTTTCACGATATTTGACAGCATCTTTAATACATTTTTAAAATTAGAGCAGGAATCTTTTTTAGACATTGGTCTATTTTGTGAGGATTAGTTTGATTAAAACCGGATAATATTGGCAAACCCACACAACTGCAAGCACATTAACTCTTCCTAACACACTGACATGAAAACTAGTGCAAGGGCCCTAACGTCCACTTGTCTTTGTCGTGATGAGCCCACACTTTTCTCAAGTTAACTTGCTTGCCTCCCAGGTCACTTAGACAATCTGACACACAGATGGAGGGAGGCCATGAGTCAATCCATAATTAATAAAGCTAACTTTTTTCCTTTGGAGATAAAATATAAATTTCAAAAGAAATCATACTGTCTTCGCATACTCCCAAAGGATGACCTTGGTATCCCTTTGGAGAACACTGCTGCTGATTATTTTTTCCTCCCGATTAGTGGCCTCATAATACTTACTAAGCACATCAGATGAAACCATCACTGAACTAAGCACTTCAAGTAAAGTGGTTTTTTGCTTCATACTACATCTGAGCACGACTATATCTGTTTTACATGTGACTTCACTATAGGTTAGGTGGATTAAGTAAAATTTCACATAAGATTTTCACAAATCAAAGTGGGTAACAGCCTCCGTGGCCACAGACTCTGCGCCAATACCGTCTAGTTCACAGACGGCAAGACTGAGACAGAGGTGTCAGATGCACTGAGCCCCTTTGCATCACCAATTCTTATGTACAGCAGTGTTTTACTTCTCAGGAAAACTTCGGATAGGCCCCCTGTTCTTCATTAAATGACTTTGTGGTCGTGAGCAAAACTTGATTAATTTCTATTTTAATGAATTCTGTCTTGTACTGAAATAATGTTAGAAGAAGAAATTTAAATATGCTCTTTGTGTTTGTGTTTTAAATACAAAGATTGAAATTTTGTACTTATGGATTTTTGGGGAGAGGTGGTGGTAGATTTGCGGTAAGGGAAAGACAGATTAGGAAACGAAAGGAAAGGAAAGTCTGCCAAGTGCAACTCAGGAAGGTAGTCATGCACGATCAAATGCGTACATGCATGTAGGATTAAACAATTAATCCTACTGGTTCCACAACTCAGATATGATCTATTTCCCCCCTAAACAGAGACTCCAGCAAGTCAGACACATCGGATCCGAGCACTTGAGCACTGTCACACTTCACGCCTGCTGGTCTTTAAAAAGATTGATCATCCTGACATGCTCTGAGAAGACTGCCACTGCGTTCCACCACTCTGTTCCGTGGTCTAAAAACAATATTTCAATTTAACAGAACACAGGGAAAGTTTCAAAAGCTGCCAGACAATCTCCTCCCCTGAAGTTTTAGAGGGAAAATCATTGACACTTCCAGAAGTCAAAGAGAGTGCTTGTGTTTGTGTGAGTGGGGAGGGGGGAGACTAGGGTGGTGGACAAGAGAAAGGGGGTGGGAGGGACAACAGGAACTTAAACAGATGTGGCAATCCACTGTACAACCTAGCCATAAAACACTGCTCAGAGGCCTCATTTGTATGCTGTGGCGACGTCCTAGATGGAAATCTTTCTGAGAGTTACTAAATATATATTTGTTTGAGGCTGTGAAGGCGCATGGCAGGAAAGGTTCCAGAGATGGATGGGATAGTTGGGGGAGGGAGGGTAGGCAGGAGAGCCAGGACGAGGGTCTGTGCAACAGCACTAGGATTTCTGACATTATGTTATTTGTGTCTTTCTTCACTTTCTTTCACATCGTTTGGAATCCCGTGACATTTCATTGGCTGGCTGATCCTGTCTTTGTCATTCCCAAGATGACCCAGGCTTGTGAGCATTTCCTGGCTCATGACAGTGTTATAAATGCAGAAACACTGGACACCCATCTACCTCCTGAGACTGTGTCTCACAAGAGGATGCCTGCATATTTTTGGACGTTTTGTGGAGGAGGAAGCAGAAAGTGAGAAAAGATACCAAGATGAATAAACCAACTCACCTGTAATCCAGGGCAATATAAGTCAACAATTTGTCATGACCAGTGCTCAGCAAATGTTGAAAATAGTGAATAGTAACTAGAAATATTGTAATGTCCTTCTTAGAATAAAGAGTTTTTAAAAATCCCTGAATATATATATCAAACTGCTCTAGATTTAAATTAGAAAGAAACATAATGAAATCTTAGAATTGGCATCTAGCCCAATCCCCTCATTTTACAGAAGAACTTAGGCTCAGAGACATGAAGAGATTTATCTTGGGTCACACAGCATACCAGAGCCAAAATCAGATCTGGAACCCAGGAGCCAGTGTTAAGCATCAACTCTTCTTTTAAAGCTCAAAATTTCCTGGAAGGAACAAAAATAAGTCTCTAATGTCTCACTCCAAATGAGTGTTCTCCTTGGCAGGGGAAAGGTAGACAGCTGAAAATCTTTGGGTGCTAGAGAGGTGGAGGTCACAGCAAAGGTCAGCAGGAAATCTGAGAGCAAACTGCTCATCAATATCATTGTCCAGAGCATGCCGCCCACAAAGCCATTTCCCCAGCACCTGGCTGTCATTATGTGACTCTCCTGCTCAAAAAACCTCCACAGGCTCTATCATTGTCTACAGAATAAAAACCAAACTTCTTAATGACACAAAACACAGCCCCTGCTTTCATATCCACTCTTCTCCTGTAATGACTCCATGCTTGATCAGGTACCTGCTTTGTGCTGGGCACTGTGTAGACAAGGGGTTGGCGGGGGGGACACAGTGGTAATGGCCAAACAAGACGCAATGACAAAGAGCAGCTTGTGATGGTGATGGATGTGGCAGAAGAGGGTTCCTAACTATCTAGAAATGACATTTGAGCTGAAATCTAAAGGTCTCAAGGGGCCAGCCCTATGAAGATCTAAGGAGAAAACTTCATAGACAGAGGGAATTGCAGTTTCTCTACCTGAGTGGCTGCTACTGTCTGCCTGCTTCTGCTTCTTTGTTCATGCCATTCCTACTGCTGAAAAGGCCTTTCCTCTCTTTGCCTCTACTGACCATTCCTGTCCGAAGCAATACTGAATAGTGGTTACAAGTGTGGGCTCTGGGTTAATGTGGACTTGCTTCTCTTTTTACTACCTACAAGCTGGGTGGATTTGGGCAAGTCATTTCATCTCTGTGAACCTCGGTTTCCTCATCTTTAAGGTGTAGATAATAATAAAACCTACCTTAGGGGATTACTATGAAAATTTAGCAAAATCTTTTATATAAGACACTTATTAAAACATAGGTAAAGGTCAATACATGTTGGTTATTAACTACTCTTTAAGACTCAGCTCAAATTACATCTTCTCTATAAATTACCTGGACAATCCCAGCTCAAAGTGGTATTTATTTCATTGGACTTCTTATGTTTCTGGAACTGAATGTCGCTCTCCCTCTGTTTTTTTCATGTGTGCCAATATTCTCTTGCAGTACATATTTTGTGTATCACTTTTATTCATCTCCCCAATAGATTGTGGGCCCTCTTCACAATAATCATGGCTTACTCTCACGTTTCCTTGATTGTAAGAAGTCATGGCCGGGCACGGTGGCTCACACCTGCAATCCCAGCGCTTTGGGAGGCCAAGGTGGGTGGAACACCTGAGGTCAAGAATTCAACAAGAGTGACTCTCTCAATAAAGAAGTCACACTACATGTGTGTTCAAAGTACATATGCATGAGTGGCCGAAATGGAAAGGGAACGAAAGGAGAGGCAGTGCTGAACATAGGCATACGATCATCATCTGATTGCTGTGGTCAGACTCTACGATGGTCCCAATGATCCATTCTCCTGGTATTCATGTCTTCATACGGGTATCCCCCATTCTGTGCAGGCAGAACCTGCAACTTGCTTCTAATCAACAAAATATGGCAAAGGTAAGAAAATGCTGCCTCCATGATTAGGTTGTTTAACAGCGTGACTTCCATCTTGCTAGCAGACTGTCCCTTTGATGAATCAAGTGACCACATTTTGGAGAAATTTGTGTAGCAAGAAACTGATGGTGGCTTCTGTCCAACAGCAAGCAAAGAAATAAATCCTGCTGACAATCGAGTAAGAAAGCTTGAAATTGGATTTTTCCCCAGTCAAACCTTCAGAGGAGATGCAGCCCTGGCTGACACCATGTTTGCAGAGACCCTGATGCAGAGGATCCGGATAAGCTGCCCCTGTATTTCTGACCCATAGAAACTGAGATAATTAACAAGTGCTGTTCTAAGCCACTGGTGGGATTTTGCGATAAGAGTATGGTGATTTGTTATGCAGCAATAGGTAACTATACTTGTTAAGTAAGCTTGGAAAGATAGCTTTATCGCTGAACTAGGGTCTCCTGCTTAAGGATCTTCTTTGTGCTGGGCACTGGAGTGGGTACCACGTCTACAGTACCAAGCAAGACAGGCAGCATCCTGCCCCCATGGAGCCTCTAGTCCTGCCTCAGGCCCCAAGGGATACTGCTTTCACCTTGCTGGTTGCACAGGGAACTTATGCAATTTCAGGCCTCTCTGTTAGAAGGTAGGGAGACAAAAGCCAGAGCCATTCTGAAAGCTCTTAGGAAAGGAAATCAAATCGAACAGATGGGGGCTTTCAACATAAGCAGATGCATTTAGGTTTTTTTTTTTTTTTTTTTTTAAATACTGTGCTTTTAAAATAAAGACAAATGTGGGGCTTCTAAGAAATGAGTATATGACATGGGAAAGGCATTCTGAAACCAAAGCACATTCTGTTATCTCCAGCTCAGACTGGAAGCCCTCCTGATTTTTCAAGAGAGAAACAGGATTGTAAGTATCATTTGAGGTGAAGGGTATTAGAAAGTTATCTCTTTCATGGAGTCATTCTGGGCTATAAAAAGGTATCCCTGTAAGAGGCCTTATTTCTTTTAACTAGCCCCATACAGACTATGAGTCAGGAGGAATGACCCAATGTCCCAACCTTACAGGCCCTTAAGCCCCTCTGTTTCCTTCACACCTCTTCCCCACCTTTCTCCTCTAGGTAATACTCTCTGTTTCCATAGACACCACAAAAGTCCTGACCTCAACTCTTATCTTCTTTATTAGTACTCAGTGGCCTATGTGAAAGGAGTCATAGCCCTTGAAAAATAAAACTTGAGCCAGGCATAATGGTGTGCTGCTACAGTCCTAGCTACTCAGGAGGCCGAGGTGGGAAGATGTCTTGAGCCCAGGAGTTCTAGTCCAGCCTCGGCAAGTCTTTTGCAAGTCTATCTTGCCCAGACTAGACTGGAAGTCCTAAGCTCAAGAGATTTAAAGAGACCTCATCTTTAAAAAATCTAAATTTGTTGGTCTTCTTTTAAGTGTAACTAAAGGCCTCAAGAATAAATGGCCTGCTGAGCTTCCCTAGAAAGACAATGCAGGGATTTTCTCTCTTCTTTGAGATGCACGTCCACACGCAATCCTAACACTCACAAAGGATGGGCAGAATGTTGCTCTTAAGACAATACGCAGTAGGACTCACTGACTGGGTTCATAATTCCAGCTCAGCCAATGATAGCCATCGGGCCTTTGGCAAATTATTTAATTTCTCCGGTCTCTGCTTTTGATTTTTTTTAATTTTTATTTTATTATTATTTTTGAGATGGACTCTCGCTCTGTTGCCCAAGCTGGAATGCAGTGGCATGAATCTGGGCTCACTGCAACCTCCAGCTCCCGGGTTCAAGCAATTCTCCTGCCTCAGCCTCCCGAGTAGCTGGGACTACAGGCATGCACCACCATGCCTGGCTAATTTTTTTGTATTTTTAGTAGAGATGGGGGTTTCACCATATTGGTCAGGCTTGTCTTGAACCCCTGACCTCAAATGTTCCACCTGCCTTGGCCTCCCAAAGTGCTGGGATTACAGGTGTGAGCCATTGCACCTGGTCTGGTCTCTACTTTTTAAATGGGGGCAATAATAGCCCCTACTATTAGGTGTGCTCATAGAGACAGTATAAAGTGCTTAGTGTGGTGCCTGGCACATGACAAGCACTTAGTAAATTTTAGCTACACTCTTAATGTAGCAAAAGGAACAAAGAAAACAGGCAGTTTTCATCTCTGATTACATTTAATTTGATCAAGACACACTAGAAAAAACAAAGACTTAAATTCTCCTTGTTTAGGCTGAGTCAGGGAAAGGTTTGAATCTGTCCTCAGAGCCTTTGCATTTGATTCAGACCCTTCTTGACCCCTGTCTTTTCACAGCTCCCCTTCCTCTGCTCCCTTCTTGCCCAAAGACCCGCAGGGCAATACCTCCCCTGGGATCACCTCCCCAAGTCTTAGATTTTACTGTCCCACTTCCTTCCCCATCATATCTCTCCTCTCTCATGTCCTTGTCCTTAGGGCTTTTGCTAGCATCTGATCAACTAATTTGTGCCAAAATGTTAATCACTCTTGGTTTAAATCAATCGTTCTTAGTTTTTTTGAAAAATATATCTCCACACCATGCATACGAGATGCATAATAAATCCCATTAGTAACAACATCCTTCACCACCCCTCTCCAGTGATCTCAGCTCAGTGTGGGGAGAGGAGGTGTAGTCCAGAAGGGCACTCCCACCCCAGCCCTGAGTGGGGGTCTCACACCCAGCCCCCATACCATTCAGAATCACAGCAAATGCTGCCTCCCAGATTTGCCTTTTGGCAGATACCTTCAATGCCTTAACCCAAACAATATCTGATCATTAATATTTAAGGTTCTACAGCAGAACGATATCTGAGGCCTGCAAGGGGTTTTATGGTGGTAGATAGGGAGAAGACACATCTGATTACTTTCTAATTGCACACGTAACCTATCCTCTCCATCCCTCTCCAGAAAGCCTAAATAACTGTGGTCTCTTAGCCTCATTTTCCTCTGGTTTTCAAAAAAAAAATTAGACTAATAATCAAAGCCACTAATCTGCTTGTATGTTCAGAGCTGGCCTTGGAAAGAGTGCTGGATCTTTGTTCATAAGTAGGAATGATACAGAAATTCTGCTGTTTATTCAAAGCAGTGTATTAACTGTTTAATGGGGGAAGCCTTCTTGCCATAGAGGGCTTGGGCTGGCTGAGCTGTAAGGTGAAATTGGCTGGGAAATGCTAGATGGGTTTTCTGCTTCTATTCCTTAGCCAGCCAGGGCAGAGTGACTGCTTACACCCTGCTATTGGTGGTCTATCCCAGGAAGTCCTTGATGCCCCCAAACTCCAATCCTCATTGAACAATCTTAATGTGCAAATTTTCCCCAGAGGAGATACACCTCATTGATAACCTACAGGCCACATTTGACAGGTTTCCAAATTAACCACCTGGGGAAAGTCATGGCTTCCATTCTGTCCTTGAGTAAAGAATTTCACAATAAGTCCCTCAAATCTTATCCTAAGTTCCTCAAACCGTTGTCTTACTGATTGATATGTAATCTGCTGATACTGAAAAGGACACTGATTTGTTCCTGAATCATGAAGTCTTGTTGGTTGTCTTGCACACAGAACATTTTACCCAGTGTGTTGTCATGTGTAGCCAATGATTGTAACTTCTGTATTGTACTCTCCAATGATAAAGGATGACTCTGATAGGAAGAGCCTCCCCTCCCTTCTCCTAAACTTTCTTATAAAAGCATTTCCATTTGTCACAGACTTGGGAACATGCCCAACTTCGTTCGTGTGTGTTCCTGGGTCAGTCCTCAAATCTGGCCTCCAATAAACCTTTATTAAATTATTTCTGCTGCGACACCCTTAATTTCAGTCGACATCATGCTATACTTCCTGTTTGGGTTGAGTCAGGGAAAAGCATGATTATTGTGTGGTATCTGGCTGTGGGGGATGAGTGAAAATCAGCCGGTGGATCAGATCCAATTTCAAGTATTTAATTCTAGCTCCATAAAACCATCTAAGATGCTTAATATTTTAACACTACAATGAAGTCTTTCAGTTGTATTCAAGTGGCTACCTGAGTGTTGCTTTAAAATATCCTATTAATAGTACAATTACTATATATGTGTGTTTGTATGTATATATGGATAGATGGATATATTGGAAATCTACTGAATAGCGGTTTTCGAACTTTGCTATATTTTAGAATCAGCCTTCACCCAGGCCAATTAAATGAGATTCCTTCAAGCATTGGTATTTTTTTTAAAGTTTCCCAACTGATTTCAGTGTGCTGCCATTTTGAGAAACACGTGCTACAAAAAAGAGCTGTTGAACAAACCAAAGGACAAAACAAATTTCAGCCCCAATGAAGGCTTTATCTGTAAAATCCTTTTCAGTTCTCAGTTTCTATGATTAAATAAATATTTGTTGCTTTACAAAAGAAAAACACATCTTTTAGACTCTCTTCTGCACCTGGCAGTTGCAAAAATATGAACAAACAAACAAAAAATCTTTTGGTTCAGAAAACGTAGTCCCTAGATGGGAAACTTTGACTCTTGCCAAATACAAGTTCGGTGAATTTCTTGATTTTCCTACAGGCTGTCTCTATCTAGTCTCACACAAACATTCTTAGAGGTAAATTTGATTTATTCCAAGAATACGTCCTAACATGGACGGGCAGAGACTCTCAAAACTGGAGGCCAGGTGGAAACCAAATTCCCTGTCTAAGATCTGAGTCCCGCCTATTGAATTTGCATAGGTGGGAGGTCTAGGGGCTCAATTTAGGCTGCTGGAGGCATCATTAATTTCAATTAGATGTAAAGTCTTTGCAGTGGGTTGCTCCGTGACAACCATTTCAGGATGTCTTGCTTGTGTGTGTGTGTGTGTGTGTGTGTGTGTGTGTGTGTGTGTGTGTATGTGTGTTTCGCAAGGATACTGCTAATGGAGTTTAATGTCCTTTCATCTCAACAGAGGCTTTATTAAGTCTCCTCACGTCCGTAAGTACCTGTAGCTGCCCTGTTCTCTCTTAATTCATTTTCTGTGCCACGTTCAAGAGTATTTGGAATCTCTGCAAGAACAAATAAACCTCTGAACTCTGATACACGTGTAATCTGCCAAGGTCCACCCCACAACTCCAGACTGTCCCCAAACGCGGCTGAAACAACATCAGAAAGCATCAATGTTTCCTGTAATCCATTTGCCAAAGACAATGTACCAGACGTGTCGCATTTCCTATTTCAGCTGTGCCTGGCATTTCTTTCCCTCTGGTAACTGGGGCAAGAGGTCAAGGGAGACTCTCAAGGTGACAGATTTGTTAAAGAAAAAATGCAGTTATTTCAGCTTTCAGGGCTCAGCATTAACTACTCAGATATCTACCTTCCTTTCTCTTTGTTTTTACTCAGTGAATGAGTGAAGACCTTTTATGTGATGAAAAGCACAATTGAAAGTTCCTACTGAGCCAGTTGTATGACCATGGGCCTCAGTGGCCACCTCTGCAATGTAGATGATAACTCAGCAAGCTCTAAATTGCTATTTTATTATGCAAAAGAGGTAAAAATGGGGTTATTTCTGTCACTATAGGCACCCTTCTGACTACACTTCCCTCTTGACCGTGAGATTGTGGTGTTAAAGACACAGCTTTAGTAGACAGCTTTCCAAATACTGACAGAGTATTGGCTTTATCAGGACCCCCACAGACCAAGAACTTGAGAGATGAGGGCAACACACTCTTCCTACTTTTTGTGTAAATGATCAGAAACCAGAAACACTGGGGAACTGGGGACACTTCTCCCTCTCGTAATTACTTACGAAGGAATGTCATAGCCTCAAGCGTAATTAACAGCATTTTAATTCATTCTCTCTTTTTAGGCTGCTCACATACTTGCTGTTGCAAGAATGAGCACAGCATTATGGTGTGTTATCTTTTTAAAATGAGGCCAGAGATGTTGAACTGTAGCCATCCCCATAAAGAACCTTGCTCTCAGCTTAAACACAGGTTGGGGAATGCACAGTGAGGTTGTGATGAAGTGCAGGCAGAGCTGCTGTGGTCCTACGCTCTCCGAATGATATGCAAACAGTGTTTAGCTATGCTTATCTGAACAATCACCTGCTCATTATCTGGCCAGCAGGGAAAGATTCCACAAATAAACCACCCACTGACAAAGTTATACAATTATTCAGGAGACTTTGGGATGGTGCATCCGTGGACTTGCTTCCCTCCCTGGAGTCCTCCTCATCCCTAAGGCCAGCACATCACCCAACCTTGATGGCAGCCATACTCACCTTCTCTGCCTTAAATGTTAATGAAGAAAAAAGATTCCTGTGTATTTGCTTATGAAAGACACTGCATGTTATTCCATAAAGTGGAAGGTGATGATCTCCTTCTTTAAAATGTTTTCCCTGACTTAAAACGCACAAAGACACACCCTACACCCATCTACACACATATGCACACATTGACTTCACAGAAGCAACTAGTTCTGTCTGGCTTTTAATTTCATACTCAATGCTAATGTGTTATTTCATACAGGAGCAGTAAAATGCGAAACTGACATTGGTTGAAATTTAGGGCATCCTGCTTTCCTATACATTATTCCTAGCTTCTAAAATATTCATAACCACTTAAAGATGATTTATAGATATATGTCTAGAATTGTATCCTGATAATAAGTGCTTTACATATTTGTATTTCTCAGAGTATATATACATATATGTTTGGTAGCAATTGGAGACCAAAATGCAGTAAAATATTTGTACGTGTTAATTATGTAATATAAATATACATGTAATATATATACATATATATTGGCCAAAGCTCTACAATGAGAGATACCATGTCAAAAAGCAGTAAACTGTCAGGAAACTATGAATATAAATAGTTTTTAGCAATAGCATATTATCAAGGCATTCTTAACTACATTTGGCATTTTTGGAGCAAGAAAAATGCTGGGGTTTCATTAAACTGCAGCACAAAGGAAATGGAGAATTTGGATCCTATATGGGATTGTCCTTGAAATGAACAGACTGCATAGAAAAGCTGAAAGGTATGTTCATGCAAAATCAACCCCTTTCCTAAGAAAAGCCCCTCAATTTATTTTTAAGTACCAAGAAACTAACAGAGAAAAAAAGTAGTAAATAAGAGCATGTTTAAATGTCATATATAACATCATTCATGATGAAAGTAAAGTTCATAAAAGATTCATTTGTTTTCTTACTCATGTAAAATAGCAAGATCAAATAGAGTGAAAAACTCTATTTTTCTGATCTATCTCAATAGTGTATATTCTTATTTGATTCTAAGAGAGCTATAATGATGTTTAGTTGTTTACTGCTAGAAAAATGTTTTTCTCAATTTAAAAAAAATGCTAAAGGTATATAGCAAATTGAAACTATAAATGATTCTTATTATGAAACATTCAGGCAATATTTTTGCCGTATATTGGGTGCCAGGATATCACCCCAGGTGCCTCATTTAAGCCAGCCAATCTGTGCTGTTCTCAGAAAAGAAGAATGCTTTTCTGGGAAATTCGCCATTTGAAATTCCAATGGTTGCTTATCCCCTTCTGAAGCTAATGGTGCCAGTTGCTAAGAAAACAGCACTTCTTGGCTGCCCAGAGGACATAGCTCTTTCTCTGTGTTGCTACAGGATCAAGGATCAACTTTGAGACACTCATTGTCCTGGAAAATTAGTGTATTGTGAACCTTCTCAAACTTGGCATCTAAGAGGTATAATCCGTATTGCTTGTTTTTTTGATCCCTGGGAAGGTGCTGATAACAGTTTTGAAGTCAGTGTGTGCTTTCCTCCAAGGCACTCATAGTATAAAGGACTTGAGGTCTGGCTAGCTTGTGGGGAGACTTAGGGGAAGAATTTCTCAAGACAGAGCCAAAGAAGAGGGTCTGGCAATGGCTTTTAGTCATGTTTTAACCCCCCAGCCTTCTTTTTCTCCCACCCTAATGAGAAGGTACATTAATTTGGGGATATGCTCTCTGTCTAGGGACATGTTCTCTTGGGCTCTGTGCTGGACCCCTGAAGATGATGCTGAAAATGCACTGTTAGGAAAGGATCTCCTTATATTCTGTGCCTGAACAGCATGCCAAGTCCTCTAAACACTTTCTCTAAACCCTTCTAAGTGCGAAATTCAAAGCCTTTCTTTCTAGAAGTACTGAAGCAGACAGTATGTTAAATGGAAGAAGTTGAATTGAAAGGTTCTAGAGTAAGACAATGATTTAGCAAGACCTGTGGAGTGAACAGTGAAGAAATACAATGCAGACCAGAGTTTTCTACCTGAGCAATTCCTGTCTACTCCCTGATTATAAACTCTAACCTGCTTAGTTGCTGCCATTAACCTCCCAGCCCTGTGGCAATGATCTCTGTCTCCTCTACCCACCTTCTCCTTCACAAATAATAGTATAAATTCTATCATTGATTACTATTTGCTGAGTATCTATTATGTGCCAGGCAACATATGTATGCTATCAACAATCCTTGCATAGGTCATTCAAGGAAAGTAAAACTTTCCTCTCTTTACAGATAAAAAATTAAGACTAAAAAAATTTAGTAACTTACCCAAGACCACAGAGTTGGAGGTGGCATGGCTGGTTTCCAATCAAGTCAGTTTCAAATTTAGTCTGTCTAATCCCAATCTGCAATGGTAACCACTACACTATATTTATGCCTCTGTAGTGGTACTTATGAAACCTTGTTTATTCTTGCTGCTTCTCTCCAACTCTGTTCAATAGCGACAGCTAAGGACCACCCCCTGCTCCAACCTGAGACCCTAAATCTAAGTGTATCTGACACCAGAGGCTTAGCATTTTCCATTAAATGCATACTGTCCAATACAGCAGCTGCTAGCCACATGTTTTGAGCACTTAAAATGTGGCTACTCCAAATTGAGGTCTAAGTGTGAACTATGCACAGATTTTGAAGATTTAGTATGAAACAAAGAATGTAAAAAATCTCATTAGTAATTTTTATATTGATTTTATGTTGAAATAATATTTTAAATATACTGGGTTAAATAAATTATTAAAATGAATATTACCTGTGGCTTTTTAAACTTTTTAAAATGTGACTCATGGACAATTTTAAATTTACATGTGGTTCACACTATATTTCTACTGGACACTAGGTCATTCAGAGTCTGCAGGGAAGGGCATAGTAAGAAGCTGCTGCCAACCTCCTTCAGGAACTTTACAGTCCCTATCACTCTGTGCCCTGACTCTCCTGCCTCAATATTTCAAAAAGTGATTGCTTTTCACAAAAAGGTTGAGAGGTCCTTACATATCACAGAATCTCGAGGCTAGAAGGAAACTTACAAATTATGTGGCTGAACCCACCCAATTTTCACTGTTATAACCTCTAATATAGCATTGACATTGTGGTAGCTTATGTCACTGTTCCAAAGATTCACTGTCCCTCATTCTTCCCTGCCCCACTGATGCCAAGCTTGGGCACAGGACTTGTCTTCCTCTTTCAGGGGGAATTATACATCACCCCACTTTTTAACTCAGAGTGGCCATGTGACTTGCTTTACTCAATTAAATACGTGCACAAATGTCACATCTGAACTGTGGCTTTAAGAACCAACTCATGGTTTGCCATAACTCTCTTTTTGCTCTGATATGAAACCTGCAGTGTCCTGGTAAGGGCTGCTCTGTTAGCCTGGGACTCTAAGGGAGGATAATGAAGAGGAGATTCACGATTAAACCATGACATACATGTACTATGTAACTTGGGTGACAGATAAGCCTGAGTTGTTGCAAGTTGCTGAGGTTTTGGCTGTCTTTGTTACTGCTCACAACATAGATACTGAGGTCTCCTCACCAAATCATCACACAACTATATTTGAATCCCTCCAGTGACAAAAAATTATTACTACCACCCCAGGCAGATCATCCTATCTTTTCATAGCCCTGACTACTAGAAAAATCTTCCTCATACTGCACCAAGATCCACTTCCTGGGACAAACTTCTTCCTGTACAACAGAATGGGTCCCCTTCCAATTGTCAAAACAAGTAAGGAAATAATAAGCAGAAAACCAGGTTTTGCCTAAGGTCAGATATTAGCCAAAGTAAAAGAGGTCACTGAGGGTGCCTCCATAGGGTAGCAGGAAGCAGACTTGTGGGTGAGCCAAGGAACCATGTTCACAGCAGAAGGGGAGAGCACAAAAAGCTGAGCCCAAGAGATAGGGTGAGCTCAGAGCCACAGGGGCAGAGGAAGAAGAAAAGCCAAAGAAAATAAGATGTCCACCCGCAGGTGGTTTGCTGGAAGTTGTGAGGATGGCAAGGTGGCATGACAAGCTCACTTATGGACACTGTCTCCCAGGAGAGGCTCTGGCAGCATGAAAAACCCCATGCACTGAATCTGACATTGCCAACCTCAGTCATTTACCTCCTGGTTTCACTTTTGAAGCCATAAAGTTTTCTTCTTCAGCATATATTTGTAGACAGCTTCATTTGTCATCGGGGAGACTAACATTGATGCTCACTTTGTAATTCAACTAGAAGAACTATGGGAAAGTGGCTCAGAACTTGGATTTTGGAATGGAGTTATATCTGGATCAAGTCATACATCAAGTTACATTCAAATTATGACCGCCATCAATTGTTAGCTATGAGAACTTCAGAAATTTTCTAACCTCTGTACGCCTCACTTATCTGTAAAATAAGGATATTCCCAATCTTATAGGGCTGTGGTTTTGAAGATGAGATACTATAAAATGTTTTCTGCTGTACCTGCGCTTCAATAGGTGGTAGGTATATGTTTTTCTGTGGTAAAAGCAAACAAAAAATTTAAAAGATGGATTATGAGATAGGAACCACATTGATAGCACATGCTATGCCTCCCAGGACTCATGTGGGGTCTTGCAAAGTGCTGGGTAATGACATTGGTCCTTATATTTTAGGACTGGATCATCTGCTCTTGAAATTTTGCCACAGGATCCCTTAAAGGTTCATTTGAGGTAACTCAGAAAAGCAATGCATTCCTTATTTCTATTTGCGCTCTATTTTCTGTTGTATTTCCTTATCTAGTTTCTCCCACTTTCTTCTATTGAAGCCAATACTGAGAATCAGCACCTTATAACAGCGTTACAGCAAGGGAGTGTAGATATTACACAGCCAATTTCATATAATTACTTGAAAGCACAAGAAGCAAAAGGTGACAAGAATACTTATCATGTACTGTGCAGTCATAAAGCATCAGAGATGCTGCAACAAAACTTGTCTAGCCATCCAGCCAGCCCGGGATTCTGTCCCTGGCATCCAAGGCTGCCCTTGTCCAAGTCACCTTGAAAAGTTTGTCTGCCTCCAACAACTGTGCTTCCAGCTAATAGCCTATTAAGCCCATTAACAGAGCCAAATATATGGTTTTAAGAAACATTTGTGTGTGTGTGTGTGTGTGTGTGTGTGTGTGTGTGTGTGTTTGTGTAGAGACAGAGAGAGTAAATCTATTGGACCTCTTGAAATCACTCCGCAGTATTTGAACTTACGCTCTCCTTTCAGCAGCTCTACCCAGTCCTGTGAGCAGGAAACCTAGCTGTCCATTTCTCATTCAGTTCGGATGTCCTTCTGCAGCCTTCTCTAGGTTGCTATGTTTTATTGAGGCCCAATGACCAGAACTGCACTGGGTGGTGGGGCACAGTGTGGTATTTGACTACTTCCCTTTCTGATGATTTCTGGGATCCAGATCTCTTTCTGAGCCCTACCATATTCATCTCACAGCTCCAATCTACAATAATTTGTATACAAATTATACATATATGCAAATAATATAGCTACATAATGCAACCTTGGGTCCTATAGTTCTGGAAGTAAACTGAGGATCTTATATTTACATAATTCATTTTGTAGTATATTTCCAAATTTCTAACCCAATTTAAAGTGTCTTAGCTATCACCGTTTGTTAACGGAAGTTATTCCCCAATTACATTCTGCTTACCTTCAGGGGGTACAATAAAATAAAGTGCCTACATTTTTGTAAAATTAGGGTTTTTAATTCCCTTGTACCACCTTCAATTAGCCCATTTTCTGTCTTTATTCATTACAGACTTTTAAACTCTGATACATGTATTTCCTGAGTGGGAGATTTGGAGAATGTACATATGACTCTCTATTTCTGAGCTGTCATCATGGTAAATTGAATGTGCCCAGTAAGTCTTCTCCTAATTTCCTATTTAAATGCTTCAAAAAATATATAAAAACACAGAAACTAGCGATAGAGTTATCAACTACATTTGCCATGGTTGGGAAATTTACACCAACTGAATCACTGATGAAATGGATTGAGAAGCCCATTGTAGGATTACATATAACAAACCACATCCTGCTCTGTGAGAACAGGACAGGTACTGGCTGTGAAGGCTCTGTTCACGCCCACTGACCAGACTTGACTAGCCCTGCCCTGCCCAGGAAAATAGAGAGGTGCAACCCAATTAAACACAAGCTTCTAAGCCCAGAATCCTACTCTTCCCCACCCCATCAGCTGTTGTTTACATTCGGTCACTGTAACTCAAAGCTCACATTAGCCCGTGAAGTATTAGCTCTTGGTTGTCTAAGGAAAAATATTGCAGACAGGACTAAAGATGAAAGATTTATGAATGGTGGATGTTGTTTCAAACTGTGACTGTTTCTCTATGTCACGTCAAAAAAGCAAATATCAGATCAAGGCTCAACTGAACTTACGCTAGAAGAAGGCTATCTACAGCATATTGAGCAAGGGCACTGCATATCAAACTGAGCGAGATGCAGGCGTGCCAGCCCCCAAATGGGCAGTAGAAAGGTCTAAGGAGGTCTGAGGACTCAACCTTTACTGTTGATTAGGAACTATCCCTGGAGAACATTTTCTGTCTTTAAGGATGAGTAAAGAATAGAAGGAAGGAAAGCAGGATAGAAGGGAAGGAAAGAGAGAAGATGACAAGCTCCAAAAAGCAGAAAACAATAGATAAAAGCCTATGGAGTATTAAAGGTTAAAGTTTATGGGCCGGGCACGGTGGCTCACGCTTGTAATCCCAGCACTTTGGGAGGCCGAGGCGGGCGGATCACGAGGTCAGGAGATCGAGACCATGGTGAAACCCCGTCTCTACTAAAAATACAAAAAAAAAAAAAATTAGCCGGGCGTGGTGGCGGGCGCCTGTAGTCCCAGCTACTCGGAGAGGCTGAGGCAGGAGAATGGCGTGAACCCGGGAGGCGGAGCTTGCAGTGAGCCGAGATTGCGCCACTGCACTCCAGCCTGGGTGACAGAGCGAGACTCCGTCTCAAAAAAAAAAAAAAAAAAAAAAAGTTTATGATACATTTCTAAATCCGGAACTCTATTTATATGTGAAAGCAATAGAAAGAAAATTCTAGAGATACCTCAACAAATAAAGTACACCACTTACATCAAAATTAGAAACTCAGGAATCAGGTAGTTATAGAATAGTATGAATAGTGGTAGGCTTTGAAAACACTTAAAGATATGTGGAACAAGTGCTCTCATTCTGAGTATATATTTTTACAATTGTCAAACAGGTTCCTGCTTCCACTTTTTATCTCCTAAATCAGAACCACTGAGAGATGAAGCCTAGAGTTTCATCTAGTTTTCAAAAACTCCTCAAAGGATTGTGATGCAGAGCAAGTTTGAGAATCATTGTAATAAATGGACAATATCTTTTCTTGAATTTGAGTTTCTTGATCAGTGATAAATTTTTATATGTTTACTGCTATTTTTGTTTCTTCTTTTGTGAATTATCTTTCTGTGTCTTTGACAATGTTTCTATGAATGTACCAGTATTTTTCTTACTGTTTTAAACATTTTTATTATATGTTAGAATGTTAATAAGCATTTGTCATAAATGTGGCAGTTATTTTCCTATAGTCTGTCATTTGCCTTTGAACTTTATTAAAAAGTCTATACATTCACATTCATAGTCACAGATTTTAATTATTCTGGGTTTTCTGGGTCGCTGTAATATTTAAAATTCTTACATGTCTTTTCCTAGTGTCTGGCATTCATACAGGAAGAAAGACAAGGGGAATATGCACTTCTGTAGGACAGCCATAAGCACTACACATAGAGAAAATGCAGTATGATGTGGTGGAGACATTCAAAAGGAATTGGGACAACAGGAAAATCAATATGCAGACATTAGGATTTCTTCATTTTTTTTTTTTTTTTTTTTGTATTTTTAGTAGAGACAGCCACGGTAGAATCCACCATGTTAGCCAGAATGATCTTGATCTCCTGACCTCATGATCCTCCTGCCTCAGCCTCCCAAAGTGCTGGGATTACAGGCGTGAGCCTCTGAGCCCGGCTAGACATTAGGACTTCTAAGGCCATTCTATGCTAAAGATAAGGAATATCTTGGTCCATTTTCTGTTGCTTATAAAAGGGTGCAAACTGGGTAATTTATAAGAAATGAAATTTATTTCTTACAATTCTGGAGTCTGGGAAGTCCAAAGTTGATGAGGTACATTTGGAAGAGTCCTGAGGTAGTGCAGGACATCCCATGGCAAGGGGGCTAAGCAGGCTAACCTGCTTACTCAGGTCTTTCTTCCTCTTTCTGTAAAGCCACCAGTTCCCCTCCCATGATAACTCATTAATCCATTAATCCACGAATGGATTAATGCATTCATGAGGGCAGAGCTCTCGTGATCCAGTCACCTCTTAAAGACCTCTCTCCATACTGCCACACTAGGGATTAAATTTCAACATGAGTTTTGGAGGGGACATTCACACCACAGCAAGGAAACATATCAAATCCCTGCTCAAACATAGAAGAAAAAATAGCAACTTTAAGGCCATACTCCCACATAGCTCACCCAATTCTGATTGAGAACTTTCTTTCTAAACCCTTGGAGAAAGATCCACTGATCTTTTTTCTCTTTGGTTTCTCATTTGTTTTCATGTTTAGAAAAGCCTTCTCTAACCAAAGGTCATTTAAAAAAAATCATCTATATTTCTCCTAGCTTTATAGATTATTTTTCACCTTTAGCTCATTAATTCATTTTTGCAATTGGTGTGTTATTATTACCCTTTCCATTTTTCAGATGACAACATGAAAGCTCAGAAATGATTTTAAAAGTTTGGCGCTCCAAGTCAGATCTGATTCTGAATCAGTTACCCTAGGATATGAATTTGATTTTCAATCATGGTAGCTTCATACAAGTCCTGCCATCATAGGAAGTAGGCTGTGGCCTGGCATGGGCCAAAGACAAGAATGGGAATAATGTTTGACACAGCAAACCCCCCTCCAGCCAGTGCAGCCACAGTGATTGAGAAATGTTCAGACACTGGCCAGGGAAGCGAGCTGTGTCCCACCCTAAGGACAAAGCAGGGGCCACCATGTAGGTGTTCAAACTTCAACAGAGCCTTTTCCAGGAGTGATCTGTGGAATCTTCTAATATTTTGTGTCTAATTATTTTTCTACTTAATGCATACCTTAGCTTTTCAAGAAACTATAGGACTAGTTGTCTTTCAAAGATAAAATCTTTCCATATACAGTGGGTACAAAAGAAATGAATCAATCTCAGTTGTATGAATTGAACATTTTATTCTAATGCTTGTTACAGCCTATTCAATAAAAAGATAATTATTTTCAGCTTTCAGAAGTGTGCTTCATTCAATGTTGGGAGATGTTAGGAAACATTATACCATGAAAAAAATAGGCTAGTGCCATAAGTTTACTTCTACATTTTCCAACATAATTTTGCTAACTAGAAATGTGGATACACAAGTACTCTTTGGTCTAAGAGTGACTCAATATTAAATGTGTCAATTTGTCAATACAGAGGCTTACAAAAGGACTGAGGAAGGATTTCTTTATGTTATTTGAAAACTGGAATTTAAGATTTTAATCAATAAATCTCTACTTGGTGTATTGGATTTTTATTAAGGAGAAGGAAAGTGTTGCCTTAATTAAAACTCAACTGTGCAACTGTTCTTTCTTCCTTGAGAATGGAAACAGAGAGAAGTAGTTAAACAGAAAGACTCCATTTTATAGACACCCTCTTGATAGTTCATTCATAAGAATGCATGGTTCTTAAGGTATAAACATAGGATACTCAGTTTTGCTTTGACTGTTTTTATTTTTCTATGGTAGGGATAAATTGCAAATTGTTTTGGACACTATCTCTTAACCCATTCCTGTGAGCAAAGCACATTTCTCTGTAAGAGGACTAAGCTAATTAAATTAGTAAAATATAACTTAACAAACATGGCCAGTGTTCCAAATTAATATGCATGGTCTGCAAATCACTCATTCATTCATTCATCAAACACTTAGCGAACATGTAAATAAGTCAGCCACTTGGCAAGATATGTGGAATACAAAAATTCAGACAACTGCTCTCCAAGAGCTCATAGCCTAATAAGATATCTTGATGAGTGAGATATGAAGTGATACATGCTATAACGGAAGCACATATAAAGTATTAAGACAGAATAGAGGAGGGAGAGGCCAATCTGCCTGGGGAGAGTCAGGGAAGGTTTTGCAGAGAAGATAATATTTGGGTTGAGACGTAAGGAAAGAGAGGGAGCTCACCAGTTTTAGCAGCATGATATGAACTTTCAAGGAACAGAGAACAATGTATTGAGAACTGAATATTCTTAAAAGACAGTGGTATGTTTGGAGAATAGTCAGTCTGGTTTAGAGTATAGCGAACTTTGGGGACAGACAGCAAAGGAGACTGAAAAAGTGAATTGAGGCCTATATCAGGGTTGGTAATGTAAAAATAGTAAATGTGGCCAGGCGTGGTGGCTCATGCCTGTAATCCCAGCAGTCTGGGAGGCCGAGGCCAGTGGATCACAAGGTCAAGAGATCGAGACCATCCTGGTTAACACGGTGAAACCCCGTCTCTACTAAAAAAAAAAAAAATACAACAAAGTAGCCGGGTGTGGTGGTGGGCGCCTGCAGTCCCAGCTACTCGGGAGGCTGAGGCAGAATGGTGTGAAGCCGGGAGACAGAGCTTGCAGTGAGCCGAGATTGTGCCACTTTACTCCAGCCTGGGCGACACAGCAAGACTCTGTTTAAAAAAAAAAAAAAAAAAAAAAAACAGTAAATATTTCTGGCTTTGGGGAGACTTATTCAACTCTACCCTTGTATGAAAGCTGTCATAGACAATACACAAATGAATAGGTGTTGCTATGTTCTAATAAAACTTTACAAGAAGAGTTGGTGGGTCAGATTTGGCACATAGGCTGTAGTTTGCCAATCCATTGCCTAGAATGTGAAGGGTCTTTTAATGCTATGTTACAAATTTAAGTCCTATCTTGTGGGCATCTTTAAGCATAAGGTGATCAAATGTATTCTCTAGGAGCTTAACTGTTGCATCATCATGGAGTCAAAATGGAAGTGGATATGGATGTTAGGACAATGAGTGCTGGGGGAGAGATATGGAGGAGGCAGAAAAAGAGCCCTATGTTTGAAGTATGTAGTTCCAAAGTAAGATGGGCAGGTATTGAAGGTAGAGTGGGGAGGGAAAGGCTGACGTTAACTTTTCTCTGAAGTCTTGCCTATGTGTCTTGATAATCAATACAGAGAGAGTGGGATTTTTCACTCCTACTGCCCAATTATTTTTGAAAGTATTTTAAAGATAAAACCAGTAAATCAGCCTGAAAGGTCTGTATCTAAATTAGGAATTATCTGGGTTTAGGCCTTCGGTCTTATTCCAATGATTAAGCTCCAAGTTAGGAAATTCTTGGAATTGGCCTCAGATGTGGCCAAGCCAAAGACCAGCAGATCAGTTTCCCTGCTGAATCACTGACAATAAACACTGTTTTCTGAAAAGTCCTTTGTGATCTTGGAAGCTAAATAGTTGCTATAAAGAAAAGACAAATTTCATTGGCTTTTGTAAAATGCTTTTTTCATTTACATTCTTGTTTTACAATCTTATCGTGGATATTAAATGTTCCAAATGGTTGTATTTTGACTATGAGATGTCCAGAGTACATTGGAACTTAAAAATAAATCAGTGACATTACTCAGAATTGAAATTAGCATATCATAAATTTCTTAGTAATCTGTCTGTCCCTGGGCACCTGGCCTTGTCATCATCTGTTTAAATCCTGTGATTTACTCTTCACCCCTCCTCTGCTATCCCGCCTCCACTTTTGTTTTAATAGACAGCAGTCAACTCTTCTAGACAGGACATTTTTGTTCACCATTAATGTTTTGGTTTAGTCTTGTAGACACAGATCAACTCAGAGGTTTCCCGAAACAGCTTTTTTTTTTTTGATGGAGTTTCGCTCTTGTCACCCAGGCTGGAGTGCAATGGCGCAATCTCAGCTCACTGCAACCTCTGTCTCCTGGGTTCAAGTGATTCTCCTGGCTCAGACTCCTGAGTAGCTGGGACTATCGGCACGCACCACCACGTCCGACTAATTTTTTTGTATTTTTAGTAGAGATGGGGTTTCATCATGTTGGCCAGGCTGGTCTCAAATTCCTAACCTCAGGCGATCCACCTGCCTTGGCCTCCCAAAGCACTAAGGTTACAGGCATGTGCCACCACACCTGGCCCTGAAACAACTTTTAAGAACAGAGATATTTGACTTTGGTCATTGTTTTTAAAATGTGACTCATCAGTCAGCCTCACTTGAGCACTTTTACCTCTGTTTTTGTCATTACCAGTTGCTGGCTTTAGGACTTCAGTCTTGGGTTCCATTGTGGTGGCCATCTTGCTTTGTGGGATTTTTGAGAGCCCAAGACTTCTTTGTCTCCTGAAGGTATCAACTGGTGACCCTGAGAACCTGAGCTTCACAGAGCTACAGGTGGGTGTGCTTGATTACTTTGTCTTCTGTTCCTTGGGAGGTACAGATCACCTCACAACTTCAACCTAAGTTACAAACACTAAATAATAAGTGAACATAGGTAGAATTTATGCATGGAAATCTTTCCTCTGTAAGTTACCCGTATGTCAATAAGAAAATTGTGGCTTATGCATTCCATGTATGCACTGTTTTCTTGATGAGATATATACGTAATTCAAGTACTTTTTTCCCAGGGACTTTCAAAATTAAGGAAAGAACAAATACTAGGCTGGTTTGTTTGTTTGTTTTTTTTTTTTTAGACGGAGTCTCACTCTGTTGCCGAGGCTGGAGTGCAGTGGCACAATCTCGGCTCACTGCAAGCTCTGCCTCCCAGGTTCAGGCCATTCTCCTGCCTCAGCCTCCAGAGTAGCTGGGACTACAGGCGCCTGCAACCACGCCCAGCTAATTTTTTGTATTTTTAGTAGAGACGGGGTTTCACCGTGTTTTTTTAAATGGTTTACTTTAACTCAAAATCTTATATAATAGAAAGACTTTTAGGACAATGTACTAAAAATATTTTACAGAGAAAGACCCAAATGTAACTAGTGTTAGGAGTTAGAGAAATAGGTTCTTGTTTCAATCACTACCAAAAATTGTGTGTATGGCAAAGTATGTAATTTCTTATTTGCATGATAATAAGGTTGGAGTCCCAAACAACTCTTAAAACATTATTTGTGTGTATAATTACAACTTTTAAAATTTGATAGTGCACTTAAATAACTGTTCATACTAATTGTGTAGCAAAAGTCATCTAAAATGAAACCTGATTGAGAAATTCAATATTAGGCTGCAAAATTATTCTAAGCTATTTCTGTCTTATGGATAGAAGCATTCTAAAACCTAGTGCTATGCAAAAAGGATAGATGGTCCAGTAACAACTTCTTAAGTCTTACGATAGATTACATTATTGCTTCTTTTCCTATTCCTGCGATAAAGAAACTATTCAGACATTCAGATAACTAAGGTAGAGGAGTGAAATTCAGTGTTCCTCAGTGTTACCCTAAAACCACCTGCATTCAAATCACCTATCTATTTTTTTCACTGGATACTTCTGGCTCCCATCTTAGACCTACAGAGCTCAAATCTCTAAGAGTGGAGTGTGCGGCTTTGAATTTTAAACAAGAACTCCAGGTGATTTTTGTGCAAACTCAAGTTCAAGAACCAGCAGTTCAGTTGTAAAGGGCTAGAGTTAACTGATTAAGGGCTTTGGAGTCTAGTAGACTCACTGTAAAAACGACAATAATTAAACTACTAGAAGAAAACATTGGGGAAATGCTTCAGGACATGGATCTGGGCAAAAATTTCTTGAGTAAAACTTCAAAAACACAGACAGCCAAAGCAAAAATTGACAAATGGATTATATCAAGCTAAAAAAACTGCTGTACAACAAAGGAAACAATTGATAAAGTGAAGAGGCAACCTACGGAATGGGAGAGAATATTTGCAAACTATTCATCTGACATGGAATTAACAACCAAAATATGTAAGGAACTCAAACAACTCAACAGCAATAATAATAATTTGATTTAAAAAAGGGCAAAAGATCTGAATAGACATTTCTCAAAAGACATACAAATGGCCAACATGTATATGAAAAAATGCTAAACATTGCTAATCATCAGGGAAATACAAATCAAAACCACAGTGAGGTATCATTTTAACCCAGTTAAAATGGCTATCAAAATGACAGAAAATAACAAATGCTGGCAAGGATACAGAGAAAGGGGAATGAACCTATACTGATAGTGAGAGTGCAAATTAGTACAGCCACTGTGGAAAATGGTGTGGAGGGTCCTTTGAAAACTAAAATTAGAACTACCATATGATCCAGCATCCCTCTGCTGGGTGTATACCAAAACAAAGGTAATCAGCATATCAAAGAGATATCTGTACTCCCATATTTATTGCAGCACTCTTCACAATAGTCAAGATTTCCAAGCAACCTAAGTGTCCATCAACAGATGAATGGAAAAAGAAAATGTGGTAAATATACACAATGGAATATTATTTAGTCATTCAAAATAGTGAAATCCTGTCATTTGCAACAACATGGATGGAACTGGAGGACATACGTTCAGTGAAATAAGCCAGGCACAAAAAGACAAATATCAAATGTTAGCATTCTCATGTGGAAGGTAAAAAATTGATTCCATGCAGGTAGAGAATAGAATGGTGGTTACTTGAGGCAGTGGAGGGTAGTGAAGAGGAGGGAATAAATAGTGGTTGACTAATGGATCCAAAAATACAGTTCAATAGGAATAAGATGTAGGATTCAGCAGCATCGTAGGATGACTATGGTTAACAATAGTTTATCACAAATTCTAAAATCGCTGGAGGAGAAGATTTAGAATGCTTCCAACACAAGGAAATGACAAATGCTTAAGGCGATGGATATCCCAATTACCTGGATTTGATCATTCCACCCTGAATGCTTGCATAAAAATATCATCTAGGCCAGGTATGGTGGCTCACACCTGTAATCCCAGCACTTTGGGAGGCTGAGGTGGGCGGATCACTTGAGGTCAGGAGTTCGAGACCAGCCTGTCCAACGTGGCAAAACCCCGTCTCTACTAAAAATACAAAAAAGTTAGCTGGGTGTGGTGGCGTGTGCCTGTAGTCTCAGCTAGTTGGGAGGCTGAGGTGGGAGAATCACTTAAGCCTGGGAGGCAGAGGTTGCAGTGAGCTGAGATCACACCACTGGGCCACAGAGTGAGACTCTGTCTCCAAAAAAAAAAAAAAAAAAAATCACATGTATCCCATAAACTTGTACAACTATTGTGTATCCATAGGAATAATAATAAATGATAAACTCCACATCGTTTTTTAAAAACTCCACATCATATTTTAAAAATCACAGGGTTGGGAGGCTTCATGTGCCTGAGACATGGTAAATACTCAGTGTGTGATAGTTATTAATGTCATAATTTTTCATCTCATTTAAATATTCGACCTGATTCTCCATTTTCTAAATGGAGAAAGAACTTAGTTTTGTGTCATAAATCTTTATCATTCCAAATGATGCTTGATAACTTGGCATGCCTCTTCTGACTGTAGGTCTTCCTTCCTCAGAGTGAGCTTCTCAACCTAGCTCTGTCACCCTGTGATTTGTTGTGGAGGCAGAGGTCCTGTTACTCACTATCTGTGCAGAGGAGAGGATGCCCCCCTACCATTTTAGGGAACCTTCCTTTATTTATCTTCTTTTGCTGGATCTAGAGCTGAGAGACCACAGGAAATTAGGGGTTTGGCTAGTCATTCTCCTTTTCCTCACTCTTTTCTCCCTCATCTGAAGGATTGAATGGTCCCTGGGGCCTCTTCAACTTCTGAAATTCAAAGAGAGTATATAGTCTAATATTACTGAATCACAGTGTTTAAGAACTCGAACAGAATTTAGAGGTCAGATTCTATGACATGCAGTGACATACTATCTCTGTGAAAACTGGTTAAAGCAGAGAGAAAATGAGAATGATTTGGGACTATTAGACAATATTATTGAGTGTCTTAGAACAGCAGCCCTCATTTCAGTCTATATTCTGCTGGCTTAAAGTGTTTTCTGTGACAGAGTCTAACTAGAAATGACTATGTTGTGCTATTATATAGCAGTGACAGGCAATGTTTTCTCTTAGGAATAATCTAGTCAGGAAATTTGACACTGAAATGTGTTCAGTATCTTAGGTTGGGCTTCCTAGAAGCAGAAATCTGAGTTGTGGTTCCTCGTTCAAGTGACTTATTGAGGGATTGCTCCCGGTCAAAACTTGCAAGGGAGTGGGGCAATCAAAAGAGGGCAGGGGAAGCAGGTAGGCAGAGGTGTGGGTTGAGTTGACACCTGGCCACTGCCCGACCCCACAGGGAGCTGGAACCTGACTGGCATCTCACAGCTGTCCCTCCTGGAAGCAATGGAGCCCACCTGTTCTACTTCTACCAGCCAGTCATTGGCTGTGGGCACCATCTCAGATCACCCTTGCCTTATCCTTGACCTTCAAATATTTCATCACTCAATATGTTTGTACTAGGTCTTGAATCCTTTTCCTTTTTTAATCATAGTTCACGGTATTTTTCTTCTGTTCCTAGTTTTCTAAGAATTTTATTTTATTATGTCACTATTCTGAATTTTATAAAATGCATTTTCTGTTTCCAAGATAATTGTTTTGTTTCCTCAAAATTGTTAATGGAGATTAATCATTTTTCTTCTGTTAAAACACCCTTGCATTTCAAAGACTATCCCTTCTTAGGTATAGTATTTTACTTTTCATATGCATTGTTGTATTCAAGATGCTTATGTTTTGTTTGATAGTTATAGATCTGTTTTCATAAATCAATTTAGTACAAAGGTTGTACTAGGGTCATGAAATGAATTATAAGCATTCTCCTTAAAAAATGTAGAATAGTTTTTATAATATTGGAATCATTTGTGAATTTATTTCCTGTGGGTGCTGTAACAAACAACCATGCACTGGATTGTTTACAACAACAGAAATTTACAGTTCTAGAGGCCAGGCGTGTGACATGCAGGTATCAGCGGGGTCATGCTCCCTCCAGAGGCTCCAGGGGGGATTCTGTTCCTAGCCTACTCCAGCTTCTGGTGGATAGCGGATGCATCCATGGTTACATTGCCTCTTCCTAGTCTATGTGTTTCTTCTCTGTGTATCTTTTATGAGGACGCACCATTGGATTTAGGGCCCACCTGGACAATCCAGGATGATCTCTTCATCTTAGAATTCTTAACTCAGTTACATCCACAGAAGTCCTTTACCCAAATAAGGTAACATTCACAGGTTCTGGTGATTTGATGTGGTCATATTTTTTTGAGAGGCCACCATTAAACTCTACAAACTGTTTCTTGAAAGCATAGTAGAATTTGTTCCTGCAGGGGATTTTAGGGTTACATTTCTGAATACCGACTCAATTTCTTTAACAATTTTAGGACTATTCATTATTTCTTTATAATTCTCTTCTGGTACTTTTTCTTAAGTGTTATTTTGTCTACATCTTCAAATTTAAGGGTGAAGTTGTACCTTGAATTTTTTAAAGGTTTTCTAATCAAATATTTTGTATAAGTATGTATGTGATCTAGTACATTTCTAATAATTACATGCGTATTACTATGTATATATTCATATGCAATATATACTACTATTATGTAATATATATTGTATTATTGTATAAATAGTTCTGTGATCTACTTCAGTGCTAATGTTGTTTCAGCATGCAGTATTGCTGTCCTTTTATTAATGTTTGATCAGGTTGTCCAAAGGTATCTAATTGTATTCATTTTTTTAAAGAGTCAAAGCCACCTTTTGAGATCTTCCCTAGCCATCACCTATAACATTTTACCTGACAGTCTCCAGGCAACGTCTGTATCTGATTTTCCTGCTTTCTTATTTCTCTCTAATATATATCATCATCTAGCATAGTATACATTTTATTTATTTGTCCCTCTCGTCTGTCCCTCAACTAGAATATAATTTCCAAAGAGCAGAGATTTTTGTTCATTTGGATCATTACTGAATCCCCAGTGCCTGTATCAATTAATAAATGTTTTTTGAATGAATGAGCCCAAATTTATTTTTAATGTGTCACTCTCTGATTATCATTGTTTTGTTTTTTATTTCATTAATTTCTGCTTTTTATTAGTTGCCCTTTCTTTTCCTTACATTTAGATTCTTTTTCTTATTTGTTCCAATTCTTAACTTTTGGGTTGAATCATTCATTAATTTCTAGTCTTTTTTTTTCCCCTAATATAATCATTGAGAATAAGCATGTTTTGGAGAAGGGTGTAACACTCTAGTGTTATCCTAAACTTTTGTATTTGGAGAGTTTTCACTGCCATTCAGTTCTAGATGTTTTATTGTTTCTTTATGATTTCCTCTTTTATTCATGAATAATTCAGTAATCTGAGGGTTATTTTTAAAGTTCTTGAAGAGAAACAGCTATTATTTTATTATTTATAATTTTATTCCACTTTGGTGGAAAATATGCACCTATAATATTAATGTACTGAAATTTGTTGAGATTTGCCTTCTGGCCTAGTAACATGTAAATTTTTATAAATGCACCACGTGTGCTGCGGTATTACAGATATGGAAGATTCTCTATTACTTTACTCTCCCTGTACTGGCACATGCGATTCTCCTTAGTAACATTTGTGTTACAAATCTTATAAACATTTCTTCTTATCTCAGAGACTTTTCTTCTTAATATCATGGTCATGGCATTGCAATTTATCAAAATCCACTCACTATAATGAAAACAATTTTTTTTTTGCAACATACATGAAAGAAAGTTAAGTTGTAGTTAAATACTGGTCATCAGGCTATTGATGTCAACAGTATTAAATACTACTCCAAAATGTCAAACTTATATTTCAGAAAACATGTGCCTTAATATTTTCTCACAGTATATTCTGAAATATCCAAAATGTTTTTCCTTACTGTGCCAATTGGAAAACCTCTTATAAACATTATTTCTTCTATTTGATAAAACCAGGGAATTAAAAATGAATAAATCTGGCTATCTATATATGTACATAGTGCTCTTTTTAAAGCTTAAATAAACTTTTAAAAACTTATTTTACATTTAAGAAGGTTACTCTTTTCTTGGAGAAAGATATTTTCATGGTAAAATAAGAATTTTTAACTTAAAAACAACATTGCCTCCAATTTAAAGAATATTTTTGTCAGCCCAGAGAGTCAAAATGAAATGTCCAAAAAACTAAACATCAGTAAATGTCACCAGCACCTAGGGACCCAAAATTCTTGTATTTGAATATATATGTACATATCATGATATTTAAGATAGTACAGGAAAGCCTCAACTTAGAAAAAAGGCTTTTGAAAAACCTTCTTTATAAGCCAGTTTTTGAAACTTAAACTACAGTGGCTTTCAAATAACATTAAAGAAAGAATAAGAGACTAGGCTTGCTCCTAATGATCTACTGAATCCAAGTGCACCAGGAATACAGTACTATGTGATCTAATCACTGATTAAAATAATGTTTTGAAGGAAAATATGTTTAGAGTTCCACCTTGGGATGTCAGGCATCCATCTTCCCATTCAGCAGATTGGTAGAGATGTCCCTTCCTGGGCCCCTCTCAGCCTCCAGCTGGCGGGGAGGGATTACTCAGCACTGGGACAAGATCAGAGTTTGCTTAGAAGCTTGGGCTCACTGCTGATAAAATATCCTCCCTTCCTAGTCCCAGCCATGGTGCCCTTCCCTCTTCTTTTCTTATCTCACTGCAAGTACTAATTATGAGTAAGTTGGAAAGCCTGCGCTGAAAATAGCAATGGAGACCAGGAGAAGGGCAACGTCATCTCCTGATTGCAGTCTTCCCTCTGCCCCTTGTCCAGTCTCAGATTTCAATGTACTCTGTCAAGCAAAGGAGGCTTCTCTTTGAACAGACTCTTGTACTCTTGGACCAGACGATTTTTGAGCTCTCTGCTAGTTCTTTGAATTAGAATTCTCTCCCTGTGAGTTTATTTCTCCTAGCTTGTTTTTGTTAGCCCTTCATGGCCACATTTGCGAGAATCAGATTTCATCAAATCTAGAGTGAAGCTCTTGCTTCTTGGATCTATCCAAATGAGAGCAGCTAGTCCATGCTTCAAAGCACTGCAATATTTTGGTAGTCTTCAACTTTTGGGAGGAAATTTTCCAACTCTCCAGTTGAAATTTGGGGGCAAATCAGGGATTCAATGTTTTTCATTTGTGTAGCTCCCTAGAACCAGTGCCTGACATAAAAACAGTGGTAATGTCAGTTGGCAATGCATTAACTACTAGTAACAAAAAACCCAACGGCATTTGCTTTCACAAATAGGGATTCGTTTTTCTCAGATAAGCAGTCCAGGAGTAGGTGTCTGTCCATGTTGGTTCAGCTGTTCACCATGCTGCTGGGATCTGGACTTTTTCTCCTCCATTCCCCATAGCATATTGGATTTTTGTTCTCATACTTTTTAGCCATGTCCACAAATAGCTGCCTCAAGGTCCTGGCATCACAGGGCAACAATGCTAGTCATCTCCTTCCTGACATCCTGCAATGATATCCAGCCCACCTCTCTGCTCCCATTCTGCTGCCACCACCAGGTCCATTTTCCATGGAATAGCTAAGATGATGTTTAATAAAACAAAATCAGACTGTATTTATCCATCACTTAAAACCCTTCAGTGTCTTCCTAGAAGATTTAGAAGAAAATCCAAACTTTTGACCATAGGCTTCAATGTTCTAGACATCCAGCCACTGTCCCACCTTTGAACCTTATCTCCTAGCATTCATCCTCTCTCTCGTTTTACTGGACCACACTGCTTTCTTGTTTTTCAGAGATACACTGCTTACTGTACTCTAGGCCCCTTGCTTGCACTTGCTATTTCCTCTGTATGCAATGCTTTGCTCATTACCTATATCTCAGCTCAAAGGCCATATATTTATTGGAAGCTTTCCTGATTGTCCAAAATAAATCAGCAGTAGTGCCCCCTGCCCCATACCTCCCTGCCACCTAGCCATTCCCTTTTTCTTTGACATCCTGGTTGCTTAGTGATTCTCATTCCATGACTCATGTTTGAATCATGTGGGAAACTTTTTAAAAATACCGCATTCAGTCTCTATTCCATTGATTCCAGTTTAATTGGTCCAGAATGGTCCCCAAGCATTGATTTTTTTTTAAGTTCCCCACATGATTCTACTGTGTAGCTTGGATTGAGAGTTACTGGGCTACATGGTTAAAGGTAAGAAACTGTTCACAATAATTTTAGATAATCTCATAATGCTGACCTACTATTTTCTTGATGTGGCTTAACCTGAGGAAGAGGTATTAAGAACATACCTATTCCTGGTATATATTCCCTACAGAATTTAGTGGGTATTTGTATTCAATCAAAGCTTGAATAAAATAATTATTTTCTTGCAAGAAGATGATCCAAATGAGAAAAATGTGTGTGTGTGTGTGTGTGTGTGTGTTTTGCCATCGAGAGCACGGTTTCTCAGCTTAGCTCACCCTCACCCTCACCCTCTGCACCCTGTCTTCTAACTGCCTGGAGTTGTCAGTCAGGTTTGGGAGATGGACTGTGGAGCCAGGGACCTCAGAGGCTCTCAGGGAGCACAGATCCAGCTCAAGTGGTCCGTGAGACAGGAAGGCATGGGTCAGAGGCTGACAGATGGTCTTTCTGCTGCACGGACTGCAGGCAGACGGTTCTGACAGTTTGGACAAGGCCTGAACGTTGGGCTGCTGAGGCAGAGCTCTAAAAAGATGCTTGAAGAAGATGCCATGACATCCCTCTCTTTTGCAATGAGCAGACATTGAGCCTGAGGATGAGCAGGAGGTGAGGAGGAGAAGCAGGAGAATGAGGAAAGGTGAGAGCACACTCTCTCTAGGAAGGCCTTTCTCTTACCCTCCACTCTCATGCTGAGGTGCCTGGAAGGGAGACCAACCCCCGGGCCAGGAGGCCATCAAGGTAGTAGTTAAGCACCCGGGCTGTCCACATGTGCAGCTCCCTCAAATTCCAATTCTGCTGCTCTCTACGGGCACCTCTGAAGGTCACCTGACATCTTTTAATTTCTGTTTCCTCTTAATAATTGAGTCTAACTCCAAGCTTGGCTTTGTAGGGGCAATGTTTGTAAAATACTCATCATAGGGCCAGGCCCACAGTAAATGCTCCTGACTCATGTAGCACAAGGCAAAAAAGGAAGTAAATCCAAACCATGGCTTCATTATCAAAACCTCTGACGTTTTTACTCTTGTTGTGTGACAGCAATGTTTTCTGTTCCCACCATGTGCTTTTATTTTAATTTACCAACAGTTTAGATTTCTACTGATAGCAAGGAGGTGAGGTGGATGAGAAAGCGGAATGAACAGCAAGAAGGCTTATCCCATTTTTACCTCTTTTTAGCAGGGGGCCCAGGTATGTTGCTCAACCCTTCTGCAGCAATTGTTTGCATTGTACAGGATTTTTTTTTCTTCCAATTATCTCCATCAAGGGCCCAGTGAAGCTTTTTATGCCTCTCCCGCTTTGGTCTACAGACACCTGGGAATGGCTGCTGCGGTCAGCACGCCTGTCCTCTTTTTCCCCATGTACCGGATTTTGCAAGGCCTTTTGGCACATGCCTACAGTAGACATTTAATTAACATAAAACACTATGTAACACCATTAAGACAGAAGCTAGATTGGGAAGCTGGCAATTCCCCAACCCCATGCAGCCAAATTCCCAGACACAGGTACGTCCTTCAACTTGCTCATGGCGGTTAGAGTCACGGGAGGTCTTTCCTATTGCAGGCCTATCGCCTCTGAAACTTCCCCACCATTTTCTGGCAGACACTTTTGGATAGAAGTTGAGGACACTACTTCGCCCTCTCCATTCATTTATCTTTTGGGACTCATCATGTGCTTTGCAGTCACTGAGACTCCACAACTCCATGCTAAGCAACCTCTGAAGTCTGCAGGGCCACTTCAGAACCCAGTGGACTTCAGAGTCTTACCATCTTGGCTTGCTTGCACATTTATCTTCCTCAAAGCTCATTCAAGCCTCCACTCTCCAGCTTTCGCCCTTTCTGTGGCCACAACCTGATGTCCCTTTGGAAGTCATCATGTCACATCTAACTTGCATATCACACTGTATTCTCCAGTTTATTCGATCATCCACATTTTAAGTCATGTTGCACGTAAAACAGGAGTTTGTTCAAGTAAAAAGTAACTGGGCACGTGCTGTGTGTCCAGCAACTAAGAATTAAAGGCTGCATAGGGTATAGATGTGGCTCGTAGAGCTGAAAGGACTTACGGTCTGATAAGTCCCACACATTCCCCTGACTTTAATGCCATATAGGAGAATGTACAAAATGCCTTGGAAGCAGAGACAAAGGATTGACTATTCCACCAGACAGGAGTAGCGTGATGAAAATCAGAAGACAGCAAAGGGTTCTGAAGCAACAGTTTGAGCCAAGGGTCTATGATGGTCACACCCAGCCTTCTTCTTTGCTTCAGGTACAAGTCTCAGCCTTTGCAAACACATAGAGTTGAATGATTAGGGGTGTCAGAAAAAAGGGGGCCTTGCAGGGGCTCTCCCTCTGTGCTCTAGCCTGTATCTGAGATGTCAGCATTTGACAATTTTCTTTTAATTGTCATCATTTAGGAAGCAAATACTCCCTGAAAAGGAAGCACATTCACCCCACAAGATGCTGTCCTTTTGGATCAGTTTATCCTACTCTTCCTCTTTTGTTTCTCTTTGGTTGTTCTTTACTCCTAGAAGCACTCTGATGAAATAGTATTGGAAGACAGAGGTGTGAATAAAAGTTTGCTTAGAGTTAGGCCTACATATGGGCAAATTTCCTGTTCCCTTTAATTCAGCCAAGAAAATTGTATGATTTTCTGAAAGTTACTTTATTATAACAGAAAACCAGTGACTAGGGTGGGAGTGGTGGGTGAGGGAGGAAATGTTGCAGATGGAAGCATAAAGCCAAAGCCAGAAATAGTAGTCTTGACAAAGACATGATGAGTAAGGAAATGATGATTTTGAGTATGGGAGGCCTAGGTTGAGGTCTTTGTTTTACGACTTACTGGCTTGTAATGTCTCTGAGCTTTAATTTTCTCTTCTGCACTGTCTGCCTTCTGGTTTCTTTTGCAGGTCAAATTCTATACGGTTATATGAATGACCACAGTTGACTAGATAGGCACAACTTTTTCCCATAGATCTTATTCAAAGTGTGGTCCATGGACCAACAACATGAGCCTTACCTGGAAGCTTGTGAAGAATGCAGACTTTTGAGCTCCACTCAGACCTAATGAATCAGAATCTGCATTTTAACAAGCTCCTACATGATTTATTTGCACATAAAAATTCAGCCCTTGTCTAGACCGCTATTTCTCAAATGTGTCTGCCCGTGAGAATCATTTACAGAACTTTAAAAAAATACTGGAGTTTGAAGTTCCTCTCCCAGAGACCATCATGTAATTGTGATAAGGTCAGCCTGGGTGTCAAATCTTCTAAAAGCTCCCCAAGTGGTTTTAACATGAAACAAATTTTGAGAACCATTGCTCTCCACCAAGGCTCTTCAAACCATCTCCAGCGCATGACCATTCTGCTTGTTAATTTGCAATCCTTCCGGTTGCAAAATTTAAAAGAACCACACTCCTTGGCTATAGCAGCAATGTCAAATTGGTATAAAGGCTGATAGATGTCTGCTCTCTATTTGCGCCTTAACTTGTCACAAACTTGTAACAAAGGATTCCAGGAACAACAATGGTCCTATCACCACACTCTGAGTGGCACTGTGGTCTAGATCACCTTTCACCCTGACTAGGAAACTAGCTCACCCCATCCCAACCCATTCCCTCTGGCCTCTCTCCCTCAGCTCAAGGGTTAGATTTTATTTTATTGAGCACATGCATAGAGTACTTATTTTATGCCAGGTACTGTTCTAAGGGTTTTTAAAGGAGTTGACTTTTATCAGTATTGAGCTAATTTTTCTTTTCTTTTCTTTCTTTTTCTCTTTTTTTATTTTATTTTATTTTTTTGAGATGGAGTCTTCTCTATTGCCCAGGCTGGAGTGCAGTGGCGCAGTCTTGGCTCACTGCAACCTCCGCCTCCCGGGTTCAAGTGATTCTCCTGCCTCAGCCTCCCAAGTAGCTGGAACTACAGGTGCCTGCCTAAGCTAATTTTTCATTACCCTTTTCTCTTTTATGGGAGCAGAAGCAGATGCCCAAAATCACTGAGTTGGTAAATGGCAGCAGCTGGATGACCTCTGAACCCAGATCACCTAGCTCTTAACCACTGCTGCACTCCCTCACCCACAGGTACTTGTGGGAGGAAGGATTAGGCTCCCATGTGCACCACATCTCATCGGTGATCTGTCCCTTTGACTTCTAATGTATCTGCATCCCGCCCTTCCTCTTCATCCCCCTCTTCCTCTTCATCCCCTTGCCCTTTTCCCACCCACTGCTTCCATCCAGGCTCTCAGCATCTCTCTCATGCATCATTACAATAATCTCACCTCTCCCTTCTCATGGATCCTCAAAACCTTTATCAGGGTGACCTTTCCAAAATGCAAAGCTGAGCAGGTTCTAAATCCTTAAATGACTCTAAATCTGTTGTCTGTCAGTAAAGTTCACATTCCTTAGCACTGCACACCAGCCACTCTGCAACAGAGCTCTACCCCTCCAGCCTTCTTTCTTGCACCTTCCCCTTCTCTCACTCCAGCCACACAGGGCCACTCTGGTCACAGGCTTGGCCTCAGCCTTTCATGCATCAGGACCTTCATGCATTTGGCTTCCTGGATGGAGGTCCTCTTTCTAAAGGCAAATCATCCTCTAGAGCTTAGCTCAAGTATGGCCTCCCTCAGAAAGTCTTTCCTGAACACCACTTCCCGCTCCTGTGGCTTCTCCTTCCCCCTCGATGCTTCTTTCACAGCATCCACGACACTGTGTCATGGCTGTTGATTTCTGTGCTAGCATCCCTCTTGATTATGAGCTCCTTGTTGCAGTGACTATGTCTCAACTTTGTATCCCTAAAAGCAGTATAGATCCAGGATCACAGCAAGTGTTCAACTTATTTGGAGTGAGTGAATGAATTCAGGCAGTCATTATACCTCTTTAGAGACATGGTAGTTTGTCCTCTTGTTCCTTTCCTCTCCTCCTCACTTCACTCCCTCACACCCCTACCACCCTCTGCCTTTTACCAGGAAAGCTCTATGTCATCTTTTGGCTTTGCAGAAGCTCTTCAGGCTATGTCAGCTTAGGGAATCTGCCCCTTCCTCCTGAGAGCATCAGCCGCTGGGCAGCCAGCACCAAACAGTGGTCTAGCTTCCTCTTATCGCTTCCTTGCTCTGAGTGCCCTGGAGAGAATATTAAATGTGTACACAAAATACATGCTAAAATATTCATGAATACATTTGGAAAGTTTTTTTTTTTTTTTTTTTTTTTTGCTTAAGTCCCCTTTGTCTGAAAATAGAACAGAAAAGACAGACAAATGTGAGACACAAAAGCGTGGAGAGAAATATATGATAAGCAATAGTTGGAACTGATTACCTTGCAAAGGTTTGTCTAAAGACCATTCTTAAAACATGCCACGTGAACATCAAAGAAGAGGTATCCATCCATCATTGGAAGAATATGCTTTTTAATGAATGGCTTCCTCCCACCTTGATGACCATGTGATCTGTCACAACCTTGCTCTGCCTTCCTCCCCACCTTGCTAACGTCTGTCCCATTATTTCTTAAGGCAATCAGGCCTTAGTAAACATGGAGAAGTGGGTCAGTGTGGGTTCTTGGCCTCAGCTTGCCTGATGTTGTGCATGGGTGGACCACGGAGAGCCCTTAGGGCAGGCAGCTGGGCAGTGACTATGGCTGGTGCTATCAGGTAGCCTTAGGCAGAAACAGGAATGGGCATTCTCACTTGAATTGGGGGCAGTGGGAGTGGTTCTCTGTCTTTAGGGGCCTCTCAAGTGTACTCTTTGTCTTGCTGGTTCCCACAGAGAGACCCACTTCCCACATCAAAGCCTTCCCAGTGAGCCTTGACTATAGGCATGTCTCACCCTTCTAACCCCAGTAATGGAAATCACCTTTATTACTCATTTTCTTTCTTCCTTATCTCCTCCTTTTCTTCCTCCTTCTCCTCCTTCCTTCTTTCTCGCCTGGCTTCCTTTCTCCCTTCCTTCTGTTCCTCCTTACCTCCCTCTCTGAAGAATTATCTATCACTGCCATAATAAACTTGGAATAATAGATATATAGCAACTGCTCTTGCAACGTTCATTAAATGGATTGGAAGTTAGTTCAGTGAGGAGACTCGAAGTCCATTGCCCACTAAGACAGAGTTCTCTTTGGGAACTACTATGGTGAGACTTGTGTAAAAAATGACCATGGTGACATAAAACTCTGGCTTTGGGAAACATACTGATGTCAGGCTTGGGACCGAGTCACCAGGTTATGAGGGCGAGGCCGCACTCTGGGACTGAAGACAAGGGTGGAATTTCTCCCAAAGAGTGTGGGCTCTTTTACTGTGTCTCATCCTGGAAGAACAGTCTTAGGTCAGGAAATGAGAACTTGGAAGGCAGGACTTAGACTACTCTGAAGAAAAAACAACAAATACCCTCCTTTTCCTGGCACAGGGGTTGGCTCAGCCCAGATTCTAAGGCCTGGGGCAGTTTCCACGTTATGGGGTGAACTGCCCCCAGCAGAGAAGGCAGGCAGCAGACTCAGGAGAAGTCTCAGTAGTTGGCATGTTGCTCTGTATCCTGTACATCCATTCCACTTTCCTCAGCTTTCGGCCAGTTCTCACTTGGACTTACCATTGGTCTCTGTGGCAGAGTGAGGAGACAGGGAAAGGGTTTAGGGGCAAGCAGGGTCCTCTCTCCCGAGGCCAAGGGTCAGGGTAGAAGCAGCTCCATCACACCTAGCCAGGGTCGTGGGCAGCCAGCAAGTGAGTAGTGAGGCATGAGCCAGGGCTGCAGAGAGAGTCCAAGTGTTCAGACCCTGCATAGTGAGAGGCACGGTCCAGGGCAAATGCTTGAATGCAGCTAAGGGCCCCTTGAACAGGCTTATTTCCAGCTCCATCTTGTCAGGGGCTGCGCCTCCGTCATTTGTGATCAATGTGGATTTGACATTGGGTAACAATAGCTCAAACTTAAAGGAAGACTGAGCTGATAAACTGGATGGAACCAGGACCTCTAAGTTAGGGAGAGCAGGGTTTGAATTCCAGGCCCACCACCTTAAGTTAATATTCTACTATCTTAATAACAGTGATTACAGAAAGTTACATAATCAGTAACATATAAGAATTCAGGTTAGTATTAATGAAATTCAAACAAAGCAAAATAACCATAGAGCCATGCGTGTATTATTATCTGATCTAGATGATCAATGTATAAGAGTTTCTTTTCTTTTATATCCAGAATGGCAGCTATAGGGCACTTCTCTTGTCCTAATGGTAGGTATCCTCAGTCATACTTTTTTCATAGCATCCGGAAATTCTTCATAATCCTCAAGAGATAACCAGATAGCTGCTGCTAACCCATGAAATTAGTGTGAGAGATGGACTTTGCCATTTTGCCTGCAAATAATACTATTTAAGCAAGTGCTTGGTTCCCATGTGAATTGCTGAAGCCATTTCTAAGCTTTTTTGCTTGTAAGAAATGTGGCATGCAGGATCTCCTACTTCAAAGCTCTGGAGGCTGAGGATACTGAGAATAGTCCCTGAGTTCTGCAGTCTAGTGGCAAGGACAAAATTTCACATTGTATGGTACATGCTGTGGCAACAGTATGGATAATGTCTTAGGGAACAGCAGCAGGGAGTGGGGTGGGATAGCCAAAATGCCTCCTGGAGAAAGTAGCACCTGAGCTGAATATGGAAAGGAAAAATGAGAATTGGCCAGATGAAGAAGGGGGTAGGCATGATAAGTAGGTAAGAAGACATTCCAAGCAGAGGAATGGGGATGAAAGAACATAGCATGTGCAGGTGTACTGGAAACTACCTGAAGAATGATGTTGCTGGTACATAAAATTCAAAGGAAGGAAATGACGTTTGAGCATTCTAAGGAGCTAGGTCATAGAAAGCCTTAAATTTCATGTTAAGGAGCTGGTAACTTCAGCCATAGGCAATGGGCAGCCACCAAAGGATATTTACCAGGGGAAGAACACGATCAGAATTAAATCTTACATCTGGAGAGGGACATGTGGACTGGAGAGAGAAAAGATTGGGCCAGTGAGGCTGGGAGCGTGGCTCACGCCTGTAGTCCCAACACTTCGGGAGGCCAAGGCAGGTGGATCACCTGAGGTTGGAAGTTCAAGACCAGACTGACCAACATGGAGAAACCTCGAGTCTACTAAAAATACAAAATTAGGCAGGCATGGTGGCACATGCCTGTAATCCCAGCTACTCAGGAGGCTGAGGCAGGAGAATCACTTGAACCCAGGAGAGAGAGGTTGCGGTGAGCCAAGATCACACCATTGCACTCCAGCGTGGGCAATAAGAGTGAAACTGTCTCAAAAAAAAAAAAAAAAAAAAAAAAAGGTTGAGCTAGGAAAATGAGTTTAAGAGGAAGCTATTGTCATTTGGATGGGGGTAGAGAGGAGGGGACTGATCTGACAACTATTCAGGAGATAAGGAGTGCATGACTGACAAAAGGTCGCAGGAACAAGTCTTGAAAATAGAGTACACAAAGGGCCTCCGGATTCCTGCCTGCCTGAAGGCAGTCAGTAGGAGATCCTTATAAGCAGAAAACTTCAAAGTTGTTAAAAGTGGACCTTGAGCATCCTGACAAAAGAGAATAGCCTTCTTCATGTGGAAACTCAGAAACTCAGGGAATAATTCTTGCTACATACAACAAGGGAATTAAGAAGGGGCCGAGGAGTATTATTCTGTGGTCAATAATCTGTCAGAATACGGGCCCTGTGATTGCAGGACACATGATATGTTCTGTTTACCTTAAAGGTAGTATTGGCATTAAATTTTTTGCCAAGACTTTACCATCACAAAATCTATAAGCATGATATTTTAGAGCAAAAGAACAAAAGAAAAGCAAAGAAAGGAAGGAAGAAAATTGAACCTGTATCTGCTCTGTGTGAAATGAGGATATTTCTACCCATCTTCCCAACCAGGCCCATTTACATCCACTCCACTCCTAGACTTTGCATTCCCTACAGGGGAGGAGGAGTTGATGAGCTGGTTGATCACAATGCAAAACATTCGTGGGGCTACATTTTACCAGCAAACATGGTTACTGTGCCTTAAAAGGCAAAACCCAGGGCTCCCCTCTTACTCTTGCACTCAACTTCCTCTTTGCAGTGGAAATGGAGTGGAATTGGTAAAGTGAGACAGACACAGCCCCTCGGAGGTCTCGTGTCCCTCTCTCTTTTGTTTCCATATGGCTGGGTGGATAAGTTGACCCTGGCCATCTCTCTCCATCTTCACAGCCTCATGTGAAACACACTGGTCCCATAGTATAAGGGGGCCTGGGGATTAGGAGAGGGCTGGAGGTTTGTCCACTTTGGCTTCAAGCCTAACCCACCTGCTGTAACAAGGGTTTTTATCAGCATTTTAGTTTGGGAGTTGGACTGTCACACAGCTATCAATGACCTGGCACCTTCATTCCCTTTCTGCTATTGTGTCTCCTGTGTACAACAGTCTCAGGATAGAGAGTGGATGGAGAGGATAAGGAAGAAGGATTATCTGGAAAGGATATAGCTATTCCTGGGACTCTGGTCAAAACAGTATCATAGTGGCCAAACCCTTACCTCAGTCCATAACAATTATGAAGAGGAAATCTGTCCAAAGTAAAGGTGAACACCATTGTGGAAACTTGATCTAGAATTGAAGTTTCGGGCTCCAACTTTCCTTTTGGATCAGAGGCCATGCTCTTTCTGGTGTGTAGAGCTATTTGTCATTCTCCCTTTGGCCTATGAAGCCCCAGGTCATGCACTGCTCAATACCATGTTCTGACCTTGAAACCATTTCACTCAAAGGAATATATTAGGAGACCGAATGTGATGGCCAATCCTGCTTACTTTATTAGGCCCTGTGGTTAATAAAGGTTATGGTCTACTCAAATCCTTTGAGCAAAAGAGAACAGTAAATAATATATGAATAAAAAGAAGCAGAAGGAAGTTTATGTATCAAGTGCCTATTATGTGCTTGGCATATTATTATTTTATTTATATCCTCTCATTTAAAAGTAGTATTGGAAATGTGCTTTGTGTATCACAAGGCATCAAACTGATGTCAAGTATTCCTATTATAATAGAGAGGAAAGCATGGATTCTAGGGGGAAAGACTTGAGTTTAAATCCCAGGTCTGTCTCTACTCATCATGGGGCCCTGAGCCACTTCCTCATTTTTCTGGATTTCTGTATATCCAGAATATCTTATATATCTTTGCCATATTAAGTGTTCCAACCCATGAAGGCAATACATAAAAATGAAACAGAATGACAACCTATGTTGCATGAGATAATATCTGCAAAAGAACTCTATAAAATAGAAGCATAATGAAACATTTTAGAATACAGAGTTTGTTCCTTAGGTTTTTGGGGGTCTTGCTTTCCCTATCAACTGGCATCCAGTGAAGGGGCACACAGAGAAAGACCATTCAAAGCCATGGTGTCCACAGGGTCCACAGATGATTCCTACCAATGTGTTCAGCTGCAAATGAGTGCCCTGGCCTCTAAGCTCCAGATTTTGCTAAGTCATTTAGGAGTTACATGCCTGCCAAGGAGGTGCCAGAGGAGCATAACTTGCTACACTGCTCTTGTGAGTGTGAACTACACTTCTCAGGTACGACAGGGCTGGCAGGACTATTATAATATTTGGTGTGATGTTGCCTTCTATTATCACCCCCTTGCCCGCTCCCCTTTTCCCAAGCTGTGAGAATGGGAGAGGTGGTATATGGTTCATATGACTGTGCTGTATTTGAGGGATTGGAGAAAAGATATACATGCCTTGTATCTTAACAAATTATCCTTAATGTTGTTAGGGTCTTTTCAGAGTTTGGTGGTACTGGGACCACCTACAATTTACCAAAAACTAGAATATGTATTTGTTTGGGTTTTTTCATCCAAAGACAAGTGCTATTTGTGTATTTGATAGTCAGTAAATAAATGTTGGATAAGTTTCTTAATTGGACTTAGCCATTTCACCACTCAAAGAGTTATCCAGATGTCTAAGAGTGACGTCTGTTATAGAAAATCACCAGTAGGTACTGGTAATGCTGAGAGTGGTGGCTAAGATCAAGTAGAAGGCCTGAAACCAGTGGTTCCCAACCCTGGCAACATGTTAGAATTACCTGGAGAGCTTTGGAAAGATGATGGTCCCTAAGCTCTACCCACAGAGATTTTGGGTTAATTTGCCTAGAGAGGGCTCTCAAAATTGGCGTCTTTAATGAGCCACCAACCATGAGGGCTTGGTTTTGCTTAAAGCAGAGGTTGTCAACATTGACTCTACCTTAGAATCACAAGGGAAATTTTACAAACTGGTGAAGCCCCAGCCCCGCTCCCAGGGGTTCTGATTTGATTGTTCAGATGTGGCCTGGGCATCAGGATTTTTAAAGCTCCCTGCTTGTTTCTAATGAAAGCCAAGGTTCAGAACCAATGACTTAGAAGGCAACACAAGCATCTGTGTCTTTCCTTACAAAAGTACAACTCATAATTAAAACAGCCAAATATAAATACGAAGATATATAATGCTACACCTATATTGTTCAGTGTTCAGTGTTCATTGAAGTATATTTCATAAAAGCTATTTTTAAAAAATCAAATACCTGGATCTCTTGCATAAATCCTAGCCCTGAATATAACCTTAGACTTGAATAAATTGCCTCTTTCTTAAGTTAAATCTTAGTTCAGACTCCAACTGAGATGACTCATGACTTTTAGTCCAGTTTGCTGTCAAAAGTCTCTGGAAATTTATTCTCAACCTTCTGCCCCATTTTTTTGTCTCAACCATTAAGAGCCTATTGCCCCCTTTTCGTATGGATTTATAGAGCTATTCAAAGGCACCATTTACCTCGCCCTTCTGTCTGAGTTTCAGTTAGGAAAATCAATTACTTCTCTGATTCCCCATGGTCCCCTGTTCATACAGCTATAACAGATGGTTCCCAGCCATCTACATTTTTGTATCTACTTTTAAGTTCAATCCAAAATCCTGTCTGGATTTTGACTGGGATACATTGAATGTATAGATCAATTTGGGAAAGAATTGGTATCTTTGCTGTATTAAGTGTTCCCAATCCATAAAGGCCATATATTTCTCAATTTAGATCTTCTCTATTCTTCAATAAAGTTTTATAATTGGCTCTGAAAGGTCTTGAACATCGTTCATTATGTATATTTCTAAGCACAGGTGAGTCTTCAACAGCATGGGTTTGAATTGTAGGGGCCACTTATATGTGGATTTTTCTTCCACTTCTGCCACTCTTGAGACAGCAAGACCAACCCCCTTCTTTCTCTTCTAACTCCTCAGGATACTCAATGTGAGGATGATGAAGATTAAGGCCTTTATGATGATCTACTTCCACTTAATGAAGAGTAAATATATTTTCTCTTCCTTATGATTGTCTTAATATTTTCTTTTCTTCTACCTTTATTGTAAAAATACAGTATATGACATAGTTAACATATAAAATATTTGTTAATCAATTGTTTATGTTATTGATAAGGCTTCTAGGCAACTGTAGGCTCTTAGTAGTTAAGTTTTGAGGCAGCCAAAAATTATATACAAATTTTCAACTGCACAGAGTGGTCAGTGCCCCAATCCCTATGTTGTTCAAGGGTCAACTCTATATTGCTGAGGCATTAATTGTATCTTTTGAAAACATACTTGTTGCTAGTATGTAGACTGCTAGTGTGTGATTTCCATACATTGATTGGTCGCTGGTATTCAACAAAAATGTGAAATAAAAATGGTAATGGAGCCATCTTTATGTTCTCTCTATCTCAAAGGAAACCGTTCAAGTGTCATAGCTATGTATGTTATTTGTTGTAGATTTTTGCTTACTTTATATAGATATCCTTTATCAGTTAAAAGAAATTTTCTTCTATTTCTGATAAATTGCCTTATTATTCCTAACTTTTCACTTTTCCCTATGTCCATATCTTTTGCCATGTGACATTGCAATTCTTTTTGTTTGAGATGGCATATATTTCTCTACCTCATTGACAAATGGGCTTGTCTATGTGACTAGTGACCAAAAGAGCATCAGTGAAAATGACTGTATACCACTTTCATCCAAACTTTAACCTTAGAGATATCCTGTGCTTCTACTCACTCTTGTGTTGCTTCTGCTATCCTCATGAGAAGAACATGTCACTTGATAGTCTGATATAAGCCCTCCATATCTGCAGGTTCTGCATCTGTGGATTCAACCATCCATGGATGGAAAATGTTTAGGAAAGAGCAATAAAAAATAATACAACAACAAAAGTACAGTACAAATTTAAAAAAAATAGCATAGCAACTATTTATATGGCATTTATGTTGTATTAGGTGTTATATGTAATTTAGAAATTATTTCAAGTATATGGAAGGATGTGCATAGTTATGTGTAAATACTAGGTGATTTTATATGAGACTTGAGTATTAGTGGATTTTGGTATCCATGGGTTAGGGGTCCTAGAGCTATTCTCCTGTGGATGTATATTTTGTAACTACCATATAATTAGCTTTTAAAAGTCCATTCTGATTTATCTTTTATCTGAAACATTTAGTCTATTTACCTTTAATACAATTGCCTATATATTTATATTTACCATCTTATTTTATGCTTTTTATTTGACCCTTCTACCTGACCTTCTTTTTCGTTATTTTTACTTATTCAAGTTTTCCTCACTTTTGGAATTTATGTTCTATGCTTCTCTTCTTTAGTGGTCACCTGGGAGATTACAATATGTATATGTAATGTATTGAAGGTCAAAGTTTATACCTCTACCTTCCCTTAGGACAAATCAAGAATCTCAGAAGAGTTAAGTTTCATATCTACTCAAACCTACTCCCCAACTTACAGGCAATTGTTATAGTGTGTTCTGATTCAGAACCTTATTTTAACCCTTCAGTAAATGTGTTAGTTAGGTAATGCTAGGGATTCTAGCAGTTAAATCCTGGAATCTCGGTGGTTGTATTATAGAAGTTTATTTCTTACTCATGCTTCAGTCCAATGGGGGATATTTCTGGTTGAACAACCTTTTATGTGGCCATTCAGGGATCCAGGCTTCTTCCAACCTATGGCTCTACCTTCATTTAGTTCTTGGAACACTCTTCATTAAGCCAGCAAATGAGAAGAGTCCATGGGAGAAGGCACAACCGTTTCTTTACTTCTTTATTCCAGAAGTAACCCACATTACTTTTGCTCAGACACTAATGGCCAAAAGACAGTCACATGCCTATAACTAACTGCCAGGCACCCTAAGAAGCCTCACTCCCTAACTAAAATGAAAAGTAAACAGAGCTTGAACAAATGCACAGGAGTGGCTGCTACATAGTTATGATTAGATTTACCTGTGTATTCACTGTGTACTTTGCCTTTCATGTCTTCCTGCAGCACAGAACTAGCATCTGGGATCATTTTCCTTGTACATGAAGTACATCCTCTAGAATTTCTAGCTTTCATTGCTGTTGTTGAAAAATCAGTTGTTAGTGTCACTATTGCTGTTTAAGGGTAACTTGTCTTTTCCCCCTAGATGCTGCTAAAGTCTTTTCTTTGTATTTGTTTCTTTTGCATTTCATGTTTATATGTCAAGATGTGAATTTTATTTTTTTATTTATTCTACTTGGGATTAATTAGGTCTCTTGAAACTGTAGACTGGTGGGGTTTATCACTTTTGAAAGTTTCTCAACTATTCCTTCATCTAATAATGTCCCTTTCTAATGTCCTCTCTCTTTTATTTCTGGAATTCATTTAGTTGGATGTTCAATATTTTCACACTATTTTTTGCTTTTCTTAAGCTTGTTTCATACTTTCTATTTGTCTTTCTGAGTTACAGTCTAAATTATTTCTTCAAACATATAATTCAGTTTATTATTTATTCAACAGCTTCTAATTTGGTGTTTAACCATTTAATTGATATTTATTTTCAATGATTATATTTTTTATTTCTAGAGGCTTAATTTTGTTCTGTTGAAAATCTGCTTGACTATTCTTTAGAGTTTCCTATTCAAGAAAATTAATATGTATATTAAACACAGTAAACATGGCTATATTAATTCTGTGTGTGACAATTCCAGTATTCAAAGTCTCTTTTTCTTTACTGTGATATTACCATTTGTCAAGAAAATTATGTGTAGGACTCCTTTGAGGCTTAGGACAAAAGATCAATTTTTCCACAGAGAATTTGCATCTGCTTCTTACAGGTGCCTGGAAAATCTACCACCTAGGTCTCCTTTCAGCTAAATTCACAGCTTAACAATTTAAAACCATCTAGGTAATGTAAATTTGGGCTACAAATAAATTTTAGGAGTGACTCATGGTGACAGCTTCTCAGGAGCTTTTTTCATCATTGCTCAGCATCAGTGCCACTTTTCTTGCAGTTGGTTGAGGTTTGAAAGTGAAGTGGATTTACTTTTGGTTATCTCTTTCATGAAAGATGTAACTCTTAATGGTCTTAGCTTTGTGGCAGAGAGCTCTGCTCTCAATCTCTTCATATAGAGGCACAGGCTATAAAATATGAAACTCAAGTTCTTCAGTTTTATTAAATACTCCAGGGCACAAGTTCCTAAGTGCAGTGATTATCTGTCTGAATTCCTACCTTCGCCTAGATTTTGACCTTATTCTCACAAAAGAGTTTAAAATGTTTTTAAACTAGCATTTGTATTGTTTTCAAGGGTAGGCTTTGTCTGGAAATCTAGATACTATATTAAGAGAAGCAAAATCTGAACTTAGGAAATATTTTTTGAAAATAGAACCTATAACATGTCAGATGAGCTGAATCTGTGTGTAGGGAGGCAGAGTGTAAAGCAAAGAGAGGTATTAAGGATGTTTCCGAGGCTTTTGTCCTGAGCAACTGGGTAAGCGGTGGGGCCTATGACTGAATTGGAGAGGACTAAGGGAGAGGGCAATTAGGGTTTGGAAGAGGGTATCAAGAGATTCATTTTCATGTTAAGTTTGTAATGGCTATTAGACAATCAGCTGGTAGGCTGTTGTATATACAAGTCTGGAACTTGGGGTTGAGGTGAGACCTGAATCTATAAAATTGGGAGTCACTAGTATATTTAAATAATGGCATTGAAAAACAAGATGACTTGACAAGAATACCTAGAGACAGGAGCTAGAAAGAAAAGTGACCTGAAGTGTGAGCCCAAGTACACTCGAATATTTGGAAATTTTCAGGGAAAAAAAAAGGAGAATTTAGCTAAACAAGTGAGATCAGTGGCTAGTAAAGTAGGAGAAAAAGCAGAAGAGTAGATATCCCAGAATATTTCAGCAAGGGAAATTCTTAAGAATACTTCAAGAAAATTGAGTGGGCACTGAGAATTAATCATTAGATTTGAACATCAGGGCCTTGGCAAGAGGAGTTCAGTGGGTGGTAGGAACAAAGACCTGAGGCGAGGAGACTCAAGACAGAATGGGAGGTGCTGGAGAGGAGATGGATGGTCATTACAGATCACTCTTTCAGAGGTTTGCTACAGATAAAACTGTAAATAAAGGGGATTTGGACTCAAAGGGATTATGGTTGGTTTGAGATTGCAAATATGGAACCACAATGGTTTGCCTGTGAGGAAAATCTGGGATATAGGGGAAATTTTAGTTAGGAGAGAATATGGGCCATCGCAGAAGCAATATCTTCAAGCTGACAAGTAGGCATATGATCTGGGGCTGAGCAGAGTGTCTAGACTTGAAAGCATGAGAAGATAGAGAAAGTTTTCTTTAATTAAATATCTTTCTCACTGATATAAGAGGGAAGGTCATCTGCTAAGCCTAAGGATGGGATGGGGTGAGGTAGATATAAGGAAACTGGAAAAGGTATAAAATAGTTATCTAGGTGAGACAAAGCGTGAACTGACTAAGGAAATATGTAAAATTTGTGGTCATACATTTAAAGTGTGACCAATCAACAGTTTTTTCCTCCAGCCATGCTCAGGTTCTCAGATGCAGATATGGAGTGTGGATATCAAATTTAACCAGAGGTGAGGATTTTCCAGGTAAGCAAGAAAATGGAGAGAAGGGCAAAGGGTAGATGAGGCAATGTGCAAGGGAGTGATGGGTCATGGCACCTAAGTTAGGTAAGAAGAGATGGGAGGGCATGTGGACAGTTATGGGCAAGGGGTTGGATCAACAGATTAGAGGTTCAGGGCAGTGAAAAATGACCGAAATGGGCATATTGAAGAAATCAAGCTACAAAGACTAACGGGGGTGGTGTGAGCCGAGATGTCTGAAATTGAGTTTTCCAAGCTGGTACCATTATTCAAATTGTAAGGTTTAGGATTTGACCATGAGAATAGGTTGGTGAGGTTAAATGTAGAAACATACAATAGATACTAAGGTCACCAGTATCTAAGAGTGGTTACAGAAGTGGTGTTAAAAAGAAACATGATAAACTTGGGGCTCATGGTTTTAATGAAATAAATCAAGCATACAAGAGAGGAAGTCATTATAATTAAAAGGTGTGAGTGGTGTAATTTGATGACATGTATTTAAAAGAGCATTTTTAATGGTGGGGTGGTGCCTGGAAGCAGCAATGATGAGTAAGGAGGACCCCGCCTCACCCCAGGGCCTGTAGTATATAGGGTAAGAGAAAAAGGAACTTCTCCTAGTATTGGGGGCCGGCATGGAGGCGAGGTCCAGAGGGGAGAACCAGGTGTTAGCAAGAAAGTGGATAAATTATTCAAAGAGGAGATTTCATTTATGCCAGACCCTGGTTCCACAGATCCAAAGATGTATACAGTTGTAGCGTACAAGAAGAGTCCAAAGGGTCCATTTGAAGAGGGAGTCTAAGAATTTGAAGCTGGGAGGCACATACTTCTGTGGAAGTGAAGGTTCCCGAGGATATAAAGTGTGATAGTTTCCTTATTGTCTCTTAAGGGGAGGTGAAGAATCTATTCTAATTATAGCCTTTGTCCAGAGACTGTCCTCCCAGGCAGTTGCAGGGGCTCAGTGTTCAGTGGTTGGTGGGTTAGGCAAAGGTAGGTAAAAAGAGGCTCAGTGGTCATCTTCCCAGGAGCACAAGGAGCTCTTAAAGCCTCTCTGACATTAAAAGAACAGATGCTCCTCAACTGCAATGGGGTCACATCCCAATAAACTATCATAATTTGAAAATATGTCCAAAAATGCACTTCCAACGATATTTTCAACTTGCAGTGGGTTTATCTGCACATAGTCCCTTCATACATCAAGAAGTGTACTGAATGTCTATTGTTTTCATACCATTTAAGTTGAACCAACCTAAGTCAGGGACCATCTGCAGACTCTTTAGGAAGACAATCCTTCAATGCTAGGCAATGCCAGGAAGCCTTTCCCAAGTCCTCCAGTGCTTACTTATTTTCTTCTCCAAGCTCCACATCTAAACCATACCATTTGCATTTATACAAGACACCTTACATGGCTCTCTACTTGTTCTGTGTGAGATAGTGTTTTCTTAACTAACTGGTGACTTCCCTTAGAGCCATGTACCATGTCTTACACTTAATTTATCATCCCCAGGCCTGAAGCTCAGAACACTACACAGCAGGGTCTCTACGCCTGTTGTTGATGAAGCCTGAGATGCTTTTTTCTAATCCTTCACACTTCTTAACATGGTGCTGAGTGCATACAAGACACTCCATAAATTATGTTGATTGATGGATAAGTATACGTTTAAATGAAGGAGCTGTAAAATGTCAGATAGTTACAGATAGAATGGACTAGAATACCATTAATTATATGATTTTGGGTTTTAATTCCCTGGGAATTCACCTTTTTAATTTGTAATATCTTTTTTTATTTTATTTTTCTTAATCAAGTGTCCGAACTTAATGTCATGAGTCTCTTTTAACTCTAAAGTTTCATAATTTTGTGAAATTTGGGGGTAACAAACATATTAAGTTTTTACTATGTGCCACCAGATTCATTACATAATTAATTCACTTAATCCTCATGACAAATCTATGTGGCAAATAATATTATCTCAGCTTTTTATATAAAGAAATTAGGGCTCAGAGAGTCTATCTAACTTGCCTAAGATCACCCAGTTAAGTGGAAGAATTAGAATTCGTACCAGGGGCCCACAGAAACCAAAGAACATATTCTCCCTGTTTCCCCATTCTGCCTCATAAAAACCTCTGCCTTAGCAGTAATGGAAGATTTCTATCAGATTTCCTTTAACTGCTTTTCCTCTAAATGAACTGTCTCAGGCTTAACCATGTCAGAGAAAATCCTAAGGCTATTAGATCAGAAATCCGTCTCTGGCAGCCCTCCTTGCTAGGTACATGTGTGGCTCACTTTAATTTGTCATTCATTAAGCCTGGAGCAACGGAAGGAGAGACGTCTTTGACTTTGCAGGAGCCAGGAGAACAGAGTTATTACCCATCCTCAGTGTAAGCAGTTTGGTTTCATTTGGGTTTAAGATTTTGGCAAAAGTTCAGAGCTTTCCATTTTCTGTGAAGCCATTGCCCATTCCTGTCGGGAGATCAGTACATTTTGAAAGAGATTCCAGGGCTGATGGATGAGTCAGACATCCGGACTCCATACAGCCTTGCTTGCACAAATGAAGTGACCAGATAAGATCCTGCAGCTTCTTTGTGTTGCATGGACATTTGCCATTAAACACAATATAGAACTGGGCTCTTAATACCCATGGATGGGAGGATGGAAAATTGTAAAAGGGACATTTAGAGAAGTGTCCAGAGTATCTCCTGAGACTTTGATCTGACTGCACTTTAAGATACTTTCGAATGCTGTAGAAAAATCAAGGGTGTGTCAGACAGAGCTCAGGGTAGGGAGTAAGCATGTGGGATTTGGAACAGGCTGGCTTGGGGTTGAATACTTGCCCTAATACCTATTCATGAGCTTGACCAAGTTGCCTAACCTTTCTGAGCTCCAATTTTCTCCTCTGCAAAAGGAAAATAATATCAGTGGAACAGGCTGTTGTGAAAACAAAATGAGGCGACGCATAGGAAGAAGTTGGCACAATTCAAAGCACTCAGTAAACACTCCATAGATGTAGGATCCTTAAAAATGTTAAAAGAGCAGGTTTGGAAAGCCTTCAAGATCATGTGGTTCGTATCTTTTTTGGATAGCTGAGGAGACTAGGGACCAGGCAGTCACTTCCTTTGACGAGTATGGCAGAGGCAGGATGAGAATTGATGTTTCTTGATACACAAAATATCTTTCTTCTCTTCCTTGACTGAACTAGCTGGAGAGGTCTGCTATCTTCCTTCCTTCATTAGTCCATTTGGCCTGACAGAAACAGAGAACAGGGTAGTGAGAAGAGCATGTGTCTCTGAGCTATTGGAGGTCTCTGTCAGGCTGGGCTTGTTAGAATTTAGGGGACTTTGACTTACCACTTCGTACTGTTCACTTGTCGTTGTTTGATCCCTGTAGAAAATGGGGCTGCAAACGTTCTCTGAGGGGAACTTTGGGAGAGAAAAAGTGTCTTTCCGATTGGCTCCTGGCCATCAGCAGCCTGGGCAGGCCCCTCAGTGGCTGACATTTTCAACCTGGGGCAGAGCTGAGAGGCAAGTTATGTTTGCACTGGGAGAAATTGGCTTCAGTTGTCAAAACTCCACAGAAAACTAAAAACTGCCTTAAAGTTTCACCAAAGCATCGGAGGAAATGCCACTGAAATCCAAATTCTAGAAAATGAGCAAAAATAATAAGGACACTTCAAATGTTGGATCTGTTTTCAGACTTTCTCATCACAGTCTAGGGTATCAGCTGAGGAAAACATGGCTAAAAGGACTGGCTCTTTGCTGTCAGGTTTGACCGCAGAGAAGGGGCACCATTGACTGCGAGTTCTGCCTCTCCACGAAGCCCTCTTGGGTCAGTGCTCCCTTTACTCAGCGTTCAGTGTCAGGGCTGCCAGACAACTTCAAGAGAAGTACCAGGCACATTACAAAAAGCCATCCGTCAAAACGTTGCTCCCATAAAATATGAGAAATGCATGGATGATCTACATGACAGCTTTTATTTCAGATTAGATTTTATGGTTTTTTCAGTTGTTATCTTTGTGTGTGTGTATTATATATAAGTTGCTTATAGGGGTGTGTGTGTGTGTGTGCGCATCACAACGTCCACTTCAGATTGATTCATTATTCATTCAATATGTATCAGAGGTTACAATAGGCCAGGCACTGTTCTATTCAATCTGTTCCTATCTTTGTTTTATAGATAATCATGACCCCAGAACTTCTTCCTCACCATCAATTGACAGAGGAATTAAAAGAGAATATTAAACTCATTTTGAATAAATTTGGTAGAAGAAGATTCTCTGCTGAAAGTTAATATTTCCACTTATCAAGAGGTGTTCTTTCAAATGACAAGAACGTTATGTCCAAAGGACAGCTTCCTCATAAAGAGATGTTTAAGTGGATTATGTTTGTCCAAGATAGCAACAACCAGATTTCTAATGATTAACCAAAATTAAGTATTCAAGTCATGGCATGGCAACTTTTCTAAAGGAAATCACTTCTCCAGATATCCAAAGGCTCCTATGAATCCATGTATTTCTTTTAAGGGTACTTGATCCACTAAGCGAACTGGTAAATAATTGTTTCATAATGGAACTATAGGTGAAATATGTATTAACTTAAAAAAAAGAATTTATGTGCTTAATTCAATTTTCAATCTTTTTAAAAACAAAACTGTCAAACATTCCTAACCTTAAAAAGAAGATTGTGGGATAAAAGGTAGATGAATTCCAGATGATATCAGTTTTATTACACTGTGTGCTTTAAAATAGACATATTAAAAATAATTAATATTTATTGAGCATTTATTATGTGCCCAGCATTGTGCTAAGTTCCTTGGATTCATTACTTCATTTAGCCCTCACAGTATCACAATTACACAGGTACTATTCTAGTTCCCTTTCCGCAGATGAGGAAAGTTAGGGATACAGAAGCTAATAACCTACCCACAGTCATAGAGTCAAGAGACAAAGCCAGACTGTCTGTCTCCGGGCCCTACCCTTTCCTGAAACAGTAAAGATGGAGCAGAGGAACATATGCCTTTGTAGACAGGGAACATCTGGTGTTAGAATTCTGATTCTGCCACTTACTGGATGTGTGACCTTGGGCCACACTATATATTCATCACTGCTATGTTGCAGACTTCTTGGCTGGTGGACAACACTATATTGATTAAGAATTATGCCAACTGAGTCGCTGTGTAGTGCTGCATACAAGATACCTGTATCAACTCATCAATGAAGCCAGGGATGTGCTAGTAAATGTTTCACAATCTGCCCTCCAAAGAAAGGAAGTTTCCTAACTTATAGTGTTTGCTGATTTCTGGAGTGTAAATACTCCCCCCATGGCTGATTTCAGTGTGATTTCACTGGATGCTAAGTGTAAAAAGGGATGGACACCATGAACTCTTACAAGTTAACAGAAGCCAATCTCACACACCACTGAATGAGACTTATACTCAGCACCAAATAGAGTATCTTAGTGCATAGTTCAGGTCTTGAGAGGGAGTGAGAACATCTGGACATCAGGCAAGTCATGGCATGAGTATAACACAATTTACTTATATACCCACAAGGATGTTCATCACAGCATTGCCAAAAATAGCAAAAAATGTGGACACAAATTAGTGACATGATGTAAGAGATTAGGAGGTACTCAGTGCAATGCCGAAGCACTCGCAGCATTCACTAAGTTTATATCAATGTGTAAAATTCAATTTGTTTTGCAACTGAGGGACACACTGTCATGGATACATTCAATAGGTGAAATGCTGTATTGGGTGGACACATGAACTAGAAATAGAAAGATACAACTTTTAGAGGTAGAAGGAGTAGCCAATTGGGCAAGCCAATTCCAAAGGAAAATTTAACATTTACTATAATACAAGAGAACTTGGCCTAATTACAATATGAAAGAACATTGTCATGGCAACTAATGTTACTCACATAGATATACAGTGATAGGGACCAAATAAATAATGTAAAGCTCAGCATGTTGCTGGGCAGGTGGTAAGTGTTCAATACACATTAGGTATAATTATTGTTGTGATAAATTACAATATACCATATAAGAGAATAATAATTATTAGAATTTTAGAAGATATGTTGACATGAAAAGATATACACAATGTGTTTTAAAGTTGAAATAAGTTTTGTCTCCTTTTTGTAAAACATGCTTGACTTGGTAAAAAGGAAATGTGTGAAATATAAGTGGCATAATATTGGACAACTTTAATTTCTTATTTGTGTTTATCAATATACTCAGATTTTCTATAGTGAATACCCATCATTGTAATTATTCAAAAACAATTTGTTTAAATTTAAAAATGAAACATACCTATATAAATATGTATTTCCTTGTTTCCCTAGAAGAAAAATCAATACCTGTTCAACACTGGACAGCTAGCAGGTTTTTTCCTTCTTAGTTTCCTTAAGTGGCAAATGACTGGTTAATAAATAAACAGAAGGTCTGGATAATATTTTTGGTCCTTTACTACTCCCATGAAACTACATGACTGAAAAACAGAGCAGGCCCAGAGAACGGGAAATAAAGCCAGAAAAAAAAAATACAAAAAAAAAATATAAATAATTGCCTCATATCATTTTCATTTTTTACTTTTAAACTGTATCTTTATATTAAAGTGCATTTCTTTAGACCACATATAATTGCTTTTTTATCCAGTCTGACAATCTCTGTCTCTCAGCTGGAGTATTTTGAGCATTTACATTTAATAAAATTAGTAATGTGTTCAGATTTAAATCTAATATTTTATTGTTTGTTTCTGACTTATCCCATTTGTTCTTTGTCCCTTTCTTCTTTTCCTTAATTCTTTTGGACTAATAGAGTTGTTTAATAATTCCATTTTGTTTCCACTATTGGCTAATTAGTTGTAACTCTTTGTTCTTTTTTTTTTTTTATTTTAGCACTTGCTCTAGGATTTACAAGATGAGTTTTTAACTCTGTCCTTATCTTTATACCATTATAGCTGAAAGCAGAAGTCTCAAATCTATTCTTTTCAGAGCATAGATAGTATAAAGCAAATACGTATCAAAATCAATTAAAATAGTGAGCAAAACATGACAAACAAAAATACAATCAATGAATCTGTAACTGAGATAGATTATGAAACTACTTTTCAACGTAGGAATATCTGTATTGTCTCTGAGCAGATAGTCTGCACAGTTATAAGATTTTTTTCTTCCTTTTCCTTTTGCTCTAGGGTTCTAGCAAAGCAGCACAATGTAATAGAAGGAGGGTGTGTTTTGGAATCAGGCCCTCTAAGATTACTCTAGACTACCACTTTCTGTTGTGTGATTTCGGGCGAGTTAAAATTTATAAACCTCAGTTTCCTCAGCTGTAAAAGTGGGTAATATTTACTTTTTAGGAAGTTTATGAGGATTACATGGTATCATATGGGTAAATGCTTTGATAATGGAGAGCATATGCTTAGTGCATAATACTTTTAAACTAGGAAGGTGTGTACATCTTCATTTAGTGATTTTAAAATAGCTTCCTTTTGTCAAATTTATCTTGGAGTTAAAATAAGTTGTGATTTATTTTAATATCCCTTCCCCCACCCCAAAAAAGTTAGCCTTTGATTCTGTCTCTGACACTTAACAATACGAAATTGTACAAGTCACAAGGTGTTTCCTCCTCTGTGAAATGGACATAATTTTGTCATAACTGTTTCAAAACGGTATTGTGAGAATGAGTAGCACTCTCATTTTACATGGTTCTAATAAAATGATATGTATATCACCATTCAGATATAAGATACTATTGAAAACTGGTACAAGACAAGGATGCCCTCTCTCATCATTCCTGTTCAACATAGAATTATAAGTCCTGCCCAGAGCAATCAGGCAAGAGAAAGAAATAAAGAGTATCCAAATAGGAAGAGAAGAGGTCAAACTATTCCTGTTTGTAGATGACATGATTCTATTTCTAGAAAACCCCATCGTCTTGGCCCAAAAGCTCCTTCAGCTGATAAACCACTTCAACAAAGTTTCAGGATCCAAAATTTAATCTACAAAAATCACTAGCATTCCTATATACCAACAACAGCCAAGCTGAAAGCCAAATCAGGAATATAATCCCATTCACAACTGCTACAAAAAAAATAGGAATACAGCTAACCAGGGTGGCAAAATATCTCTACAATGAGAATTATAAAATACTGCTCAAAGAAATCAGAGATGACACAAACAAAAGGAAAAACATCCCATGCTCATGTATAGGAAGAATCAATATCATTAAAATGGCCATACTACCCAAAGTAATTTATAGATTCAATGCTGTTTCTAGCAAACTACCAATGACATTCTTCACAGAAATAGAAAAAATTATTTTAAAATTCATATGGAAACAAAAAAGAGCCCAAATAGCCAAGACAACTTAAGCAAAAAGAGCAAAGCTGGAGGCATCACGCTACCCGACTTCAAACTATACTACAATTCTACAATAACCAAAGCAGCATGATATTGGTACAAAAACAGACATATAGATGAATGAAACAGAATAGAGAGCCAAGAAATAAGGCCACACACCTACAACCATCTGATCTTCAACGAAGCTGACAAAAACAAGCAATGGAAAAAGGATTCCCTATTCAATAAATGGTACTGGGATTACTGGCTAGCCACATGCAGAAGATTGAAACGACCCCTTTCTTATACCATATACAAAAATCAACTCATGATGGATTAAAGACTTATATATAAAATCCAAACCATGGAAGACAACCTAGGCAATAACATCCTGGACATAGGAACAGACAAAGATTTTATGACCAACATGCCAAAAGCAATCACAACACAATCACAACAAAAGCAAAAATTGACAAATGGGATCCAGTTAAACTAAAGAGCTTCTGCACAGCAAAAGAAAGTATCAACGGAGTAAGCAGCCTACAGAATGGGAGAAAATATTTGCAAGCTGTGCATCTGTCAAAGGTCTAATATCCAGCATCTTTAAGGAAGTTAAACAAATGTACAAGAAAAAAGCCACCCCATTAAAAAGTGAGCAAAAGACATGAGCAGACACTTTTCTAAAGAAGACATACACACAGCCAACAAGCATATGAGAAAAGTTCAACATCACTGATCTGAGAGAAATGCAAATCAAAACCACAATGAGATACCATCTCACACCTGTCAGAATGGCTATTAAAAAGTCAAAAAATAATTGATGCTGGTGAGGTTGTAGAGAAAGGGAAACACATATACACTGTTGGTGAGAGTGCAAATTAGTTTAACCGCTGTGGAAAGCAGTATGGCAATTTCTCAAAGAGCTAAAAACAGAACTACCATTCAGCAATCCCATTATTGGATATATACCCGAAGGAATAGAAAGCAGTCTACCATAAAGACACATGAATGTACATGTTCACTGCAGCACTATTCGCAATAGCAAATACATGGTATCAACCTAAATACCAATCAGTGACAGATTGGATTTTTAAAAAATGTGGTAAATATACACCACAGAATACGATGCTGCCATGAAAAAGAATGGGATCGTGTTCTTTTGCAGGAATATGAATGGAGCTGAAGGCTACTATCCTTAGCAAACTAACACAGAAGCAAAACAAAATGCTACATGTTCTCAAGGCTTATAAATGGGAGTTAAATGATGAGAACTCATGAACACAAAGAGGGAAACTACAGACACTGGGGCTTACTTGAGGGTGGAGAATGGGAGGAGGGAGGCGGAGCAGAAAAAATAACTGTTGGGTACTAGGCTTAGCACCCAGGTAATATCTGTATAACACACCCTCTTGACATGCAATTTACCTATATAACCTTCACATGTTACCCCCCAACCTAAAACAAAATAAAAGTTAAAACAAATGTAAGGTATTATTAATAATACATGATGGTGATGATGATGATGGTGATGTTGGTGATAATGATGATAAAAAAAAAAAAAACTTGAGTTTGTTACCATGTGTTTATCCAAGACATACGGCACTTATTCTTTCTTCAGTGAACTTCAATCTAGTTGGAAGAAAAGGGTGAAGATTCAAAATGTATGTAATCATGTCTAGTAATAATGGATAGCATGTCATTACCAGATGAGGGGCACAAAAGGAAAGTTGCTGATCTATTTCAGGAAAGGGAGAAATTTGTGGGCCCAATGGACAAGAAAAAGCTTCCATCTTGATGAAGTACAACATGAAGGTCTCAAAGGTGGATAAGTCATATGAGTAAAGGGGAGAGGAAGGAGAGGCCAGATGGAGGAGACGACTTCAGCAATGGGTGAGGGGTGAGAAATGCAGAGGCTGATACGCTCATGCCCAGAGCAGAGAATCCACCAGTGTGGCTGGGCAAGGTCTTATAGGGGCAGATAGTGCTAGAAATGTACACCAGGGCCTGGAATTCCTTAGTGAGAACCTAAACATTTTTCTGAAACTAAATGTATTGGGATGGGTATAGAATAGAAAGGGAATTGGGTACTAACTGAAAAAAGTGGTGTAAAATTTAGTCAGACCCTAAATTTGGCTACATAGGAGAAAAAGAGCGTCTTCCCATTAAGTTAACATCTAGCAACCCACGAATATGATTTTGTAAATGGAGTAATTTTTCAGGAATATTTCAAAGCATTTCTATATAACCCTAGTCAACTAGTTTTAAACTAAATATATATATTTTGCATAATAAGACAAGAGAATGTCATGCAGAAAACAGTATGTATGTCTATAAACACTATTCCAGTATGAAACACTGGAAATGCTGCATAAGTGCCACACATTCTTCGGGGTTAGAACAGGGAACCTGGGAAAGGGACACTTTCCTCCCAAGGCTGCCTTCCCATAAACTACAGACACTGGAAATGGATCACTCCAGGGCAGAGTTTGGGCTTCGATATAAAAGACAATCACTGGGGGCCAGGAGCGGTGGCTCACACCTGTAATCCAGCACTTTGGGAGGCCAAGGTGGGCAGATCACCTGAGGTCAGGAGTTCGAGACTGGCCTGGCCAACATGCAGAAACCCCGTTTCTACTGAAAATACAAAAATTAGCTGGGTGTGGTGGTGTGCGCAACTATAATCCCAGCTACTCAGGATGCTGAGGCAGGAGAACTGCTTGAACGCAGGAGGTGGAGCTTGCAGTGAGCTGAGATCACACAATTGCACTCCAGCCTGGGTGACAGAGCAAGACTGTCTCAAAAAAAAAGACAACCACTGGTATTTCTTTTTAACTGTTTCCTCTCCACAGCTTTTTTGTCCTATTCTTTATTGACTAGTTTCCTCTTCATAATGGAAAATCTGGATAGCAAAGTTTTGCAGGTGAAGTAAAAGCTATTTTTAGTCTTTTTTTTTAATAAACTACTGGGGAAGATTGCATTTCATTTACCACATGTCATAATGGCTCTAGATAGAATGGAAAACTATTAGACCTGAGTAACTTGAAAATTCAAGTCAGTAATATAAATTCTGTCAATTCAAAAAAATTCAAGGACAATGCTCACTAGAATAATTTTACTTAAGCTATAACTAGTTCGATTAACTTGTCAGGCTTGAATTCAGTTGAAATTCAATTCAGGGCTGGGCGCAGTGGCTCACGCCTGTAATCCCAACACTTTGGGAGACGGAGGTGGGCCTATCATGAGGTCAGGAGATGGATACCATCCTGGCTAACACGGTGAAACGTGTCTGTACTAACAATACAAAAAATTAGCCAGGCATGGTGGCATGCACCTGTAGTCCCAGCTACTCCGGAGGCTGAGACGGGAGAATTGCTTGAACCCAGGAAGCAGAGTTTGCAGTGAGCTGAGATTGTACCACTGTACTCCAGCCTGGGTGATGGAGCAAGACTCTGTGTCATTAAAAAAAAAAAAAACAACTCAAGCATGCTGACAGAATTAACTAGTTTAGTTATCTGACGAAAAATGTCTCACTGTGTGAAATGATTAGGCAGTTTAATCAAAATGTTCTAACTGTGCATGCAGATGGAAGAGTAGACAGTTGAACACTGTCTCCTGGCTATTCTTTATTAAAAGAAATGGCAAATACAAAGAGTTTTTATAAAATATAAGTAGCAGATTATATAAAATGGGCCAGAAAGCAAGCAGTTTCTGCCCTGAGATTAGCACTCAGCAATCTCATGCACGGAGTTTGGATCCTCTAAATATATTTAACCAGATTCCTCCTCAAATTCAAGTCCCATCCTGGGCCTTCTTGCTTATCCTCTGTGCTATTTCTGTTCACTTCCCTGAACAGCTAACGTATTTTGGGGATCTGCTCTGCTCTGAACACCCCCTTAGACTTTACTCCTTATGTGTACGGAGACTACCTTTTCCAATTAAGAGGAACAAACAAGAGATCAGATTATCTGTAAAATGCTCTAATAAGAAACCAAAATATTTTCTGCCTAGAATGTATAATTGCAAAATTTTTGTGTCAAAGGAAGGAGGGGGCGATGGAGGAAAGGAGGGAGGAAAAAAGAAAAGAAATATTTTGCATATAAGAGAAAAATATTAAGTATAATCAACATCATATAAGTGAGTTGGAAATTGGACCAAATTAAATTATGGAATTTCAGCTCCCTTCTAACCTTGAGAACCTCTGCATCTTTAAAACAAAATCATTCCTTAGCATAACATTTCCTCTCCCCTTTTGCAGCTTGTTATTAAGATGTTATGGTAGGCCGGGTGCAGTGGTTCACACCTGTAATCCCAGCACGTTGGGAGGCCGAGGTGTGCAGGATCCTTTGAGGTCAGGAGTTTGAGACCAGCCTGGACAACATGGTGAAACCCCGTCTCTACTAAAAATACAAAAATTAGCTGGGTGTGGTGGTGCATGCCTGTAATCCCAGCTACCCAGGAGGCTGAGGCTTGAACCCAGAGGCAGAGGTTGTAGTGAGCCAAGATCATCCCACTGCATTCCAGCCTGGGTGACAGAGTGAGACTCTGTCTCCATAAAAAATAATAATAGTAATAAAATGTTATGGTGCTTCTATTTTAAACCACAAAAAAGACAGATTTTTAAGGATGCAGAATATATTCAGTTGCATGTGGGATCCTAGAAATTAGAATCCTAAATACTAAGCCTGTATGTTACTATCTTTTGGGAAATGGCTTCAATAGATGAATTCTTTTTATTGTGGTGAAAGAGAAAAGTTGAACAATTTGAAAACTTCTTAGCAGTGAAACCCCACTCTGAAAGCCTTTGAGGTGAGTGAAATGAATCAGAAACATATGGATTACATTTTGCTTCGAGTGCCTCAGGGCTCAGGGTGTTTGGCTAAGTACATTTTAGGTTTTTCCCAATACAGAATTGAAAAAAATACTGTTGCCTGAAGCATTTTCCCAAGCCCAACTTGTACTAGGATTCAGCTCCTGGAATGTCTTGCCTCTTTTCCATTAGAAATGCAAATGAGCCCAAAGCATCCATTTTTTCAGAATGCTCTCAGGGAATGCATGCCTGATCTGTAGAAGGTGGCTGCATAGATGGTATCATTTATGAAGGAGGGAGGGTAAGGAGGGAAGGGAGGAAGGAAGGAAGGAAAGGAAGGAAGAAAAGGGAAGGGAGGGGAAGGGAGGGGAAGGGAGGGGAGGGGAGGGAAGAAAGGAGGGAAGGGAGGAAGGAAAGAAGAAAAGGGAAGGGAAGGGAAGGGAGGGGAGGGGAGGGAAGAAAGGAAGGAAGGAAGAAAGGAAGGAATGAAGGAAGGAAGGAAACCCACCGTCCCTTCAACTATTTCAGACAATGAGTCATAAAATTCAACTACTAGAAACTTCTCTATTTGTGCTAAAGCATTATTTATATCCTGTTCAAATGCCTTTTATGTTGAGCAAAGGCAACTCACAGTGCTGTATTAATTCTTGAGTGTGCAAAAGGGCATTAGGTTCTTTCCAGTGCAGGTCACTGGAGAAGACTGGTCAAGAGGATAATACCAGAAATCTCTCAGATTCTCCAAAAGAGATGAGAATAGACATTTTGCTGAAATTGATACAGGATACATATTCCCTCCCTACTACAAGGTCAGTGGTGGCAGGGGAACTAGATTTCAGTGGATTAGTCTAGAATTCTAAGGATGATGATGATGATGATGTTAGATATGTATCTTATATGGATAATCTAATTTCTATCAGTTTTGTGACTCCACTCCTCTATCTTATTATTTAGTTTTCTGGGATGGGATAGGGTATGAATATTTAGTGTGCAAGAGAGAATCCCTTGCCCATGTGCACCAAGAAATGCATTTGAAGTTTGTTGGAAGTCGCATTCTTTTTGTAATTAAAAAACAAAACCTACAAAAATTAGCTGGGCATGGTGTCACATGCCTGTAATCTCAGCTACTCAGGAAGCTGAGGCAGAGAATTGCTTAAACCCAGGAGGTGGAGTTTGCAGTGAGCTGAGATTGTGCCACTGCACTTCAGCCTGGGTGACAGAATGAGACTTCGTCTCAAAAAAAAAAAAAAAAAAAGAAAAGAAAAGAAACGACTCAAATATTCCTAAGTAGCAAAATGGAAAAATGAATTACACTGTATTTATACAGCGGAAATTTTCTACAGCGGTAGAAAAGTTCTGAACAAACCGTGGAAATATCTCAGAAACATATTGCGTGGCTACTCCCACTAGAACAACCACCCCTGTTGCCTCTGGAGACCAGAAGCAGCTGCCAGCTCTGGCACCTGCCATCATTGAGACAGATTTTGGCTTCCTTAGGGAGAGTGTATCTGACTGGCAGACTTGGCCCATGCTGCAAGGCAGCCGGGGAAAGCAAATCTCTGTTACTTCCAAATTCTTTCATGGTAAGCAAGGTTTAGATTATGAGGTAGAAAATTTCCAAACTATAGAAAGGGGGATGAGAAAGGGGACAACTGAAAAGAATATCAAACATGACCATAGACCCCTACAAAAAGACAGGAGCTATAAGAAGCAGGTGAGCCAGGAAAGCGCTTAATCTAAATAAGCTGTTCTTAATGTTTTAAAAGTAGTAGCAATAGAGAATTGAATTCTCAGATAATATTTTATGGGAGATGAAGAAGAGATAGAGAATCAAAAACATTCTGCCCTTTGTCCAGTTTTGAGGAATAATACAGATAATGATTAGCTCTAGGCATTGAAAGAAATATATCTAAATATTTCATTAAAATGAAAAGATAATCCCTTTGGGGCAGTAATATTGGAATTGGAGGGAGAAGGGTTTCAGGGGCACTGGTAATGTTTCTATACTAGTTACATTGGTGTGTGAAAATTTATCAAACTGTACACTTATGTGCACTTTTCTTGTCTACATTATACTTAAGTTTTTTAAAGAGTAATGTGGGCACATGGTTAAAAAAAAAAAAAAAAACACTTTTTTTTGACCAGGCGCAGTGACTCATGCCTGTAATCTCAGCACTTTGAGGGGCCAGGGTGGGTGGATCATTTGAAGCCAGGAGTTCGAGACCAGCCCAGCCAACATGGTGAAACCCTGTAAAAAATTAGCTGGGCATGGTGGCACGTGCCTGTAATCCCGGCTACTCGGGAAGATGAGGCACAACAACAATTGTTTGAGCCTGGGAGGCTGAGGTTGCAGTGAGCCAAGATCACGCCACTGCACTCCAGACTGGGTGACAGAGCAAGACTCTGTCTCAAATTAAAAAAAGTAAAGAAAACCCCACTTTTTTAACGTATAGAAAGACATAGTAAACAGTTAAGTCTCCCTCATACCTCAGACCCACAATCTTCTGTCTCTTACATAGAGGCAAAGCTGTAACAGTTTCTCCCAAGTCTTTCCAGAGCTGTTTTAGGACTATGTGTATTCATATTTGAGTGTGTGTTTGTATTTATGAATACATGTATGTATATTTCTTTTTTCTGCATCAGTATTCTAGTATACTCTATGTATTGTTCTGTACCTTGCTTTTATTTTTTTAGCTGATTATGTTGATCAGATTTCTTCTCTTTAATTATTGCCCAGAAATCATGAATTCCACTACATGTTTATACCATGATCGATGTATCTAGTCTATGGCTACTCAAAGCAATATAGCAAAAATATCTCTTTAAATAAGTAATTGCATGTGTATGTAAATATATTTAAATCATATATGTATGAATATATCTGTACATCAACATGGAATTACTAGATCAAGTGGTATATGCCGTTCTAATTTTGATAGATATTGCTAAATTGCTCTTTGAAAACACTATACCATTTTGCATTCTACTAATAATGAAAAAAAGTACTGTTCCTCCATGTCTTTACCGGCATGATATATCATCAAACTTTTTCAAAGTGCTCAATCTGATAGGTGGAATGTACTACTTGTCCATTTTAATCTATATTTCTTTAATTATCTAGTTCATTTAATTATTAGATAGAACTCCTTTCATATGTTTAACAGTCATTTTTACCTTTTGCACACTCTTATTTTGCTCGTTTTTATGGATTGCCATTTTCTTTTTTTAATTGTGGTATAATATACATAATGTAAAATTTACCATTTTAAACATTTTTAACTGTTCAATTCACTGGCATTAAGTACATTCACATTGTTGTGCATTTGTCAGCATTATCCATCTCCAGAACTTATCCATCATCCCGAACTGAAACTTTATATCCATTAAACAATAATCTATTTCCTCATTAATTTTATGAGCTCTTTATATATTAAGATAATTTGTGATTTGTCGTATAAATCCTCACAATAATTCCATGAAGTTGACAACTGCTTTTGTGATTCACTCCAGCAGGGCTTTTACCCCCAGCACTCTACTAAAACTGCTCTTACCAAGGTCATCGATGACCTCTACATTGCTAAATCCAATAATCAATTTTAGTTCTCATCTTACTTGTCCTATCAGCAGAATTTGACACAACCGATCACTTCCTTCTTCTATTAAAACTTTTTCCACTTGGAATCCAGGATGCCACAATCTCATGGTTTTTCTTTTACCTCATTTGCCACTCCATCTCAGTCTACTTTGTCAACTCTTCTCAAAGCCTTCTAAACTTCAAAGGCCGTCAAGTCTCAGTCCTTGCATTTCTTCTCTTCTTTATCTATACTCACTTTTTTGGTGATCTTCCCCAGTGTTATAACTTTAGATAGCATCTATATGTTGATCCCTACCAAATGTATAGCTCCAGCTCAGGTCTCTACCCTGAACTCCATACTTGTATATTGTAACTGCCTACTGTGTGTTTTAACAAGAATGTTTAGTAAATATGTCAAGCCTAACATGTTCAAAACTGTATTCTTGCTTTTGATACTAGTAGAAAACTTGGTTGAATTATCCCTCCTGCAGATAGCAGTTTTAAATGTGGACAAAATGTTTTTAAAACAATTTGAAAATACTGGAGAACAACCAAGTGTAGAAGGAAACTGTAAGGCATTTTTGACCCTTGAATGACAGGAATTATATGTAATAATGTGTGCATCTTTGTAACTTTTTGCCTGAGGGCACCCGCATTCCACATGAGGCAGGGCTACAGAAAGCCACAGACTTGCTGAATTGAGATGTCAGAGGAAAAAGTTTTGTGCAGGCAGAGTCAGAGTGGCTTGAAAGTTAAAGGAGAAATACCTGAAAGGAGGGAGCTGCAGAAGGGTTGAACCCCTCAAAATATGAAGATAAAGTCCTCTAACTATTGACTAGTCATTGAACTGTGCACATTCAAGGGAGATTCCAGGACCCCAGCAAAAACAGCATATGGAAGCTAAAAGAGCTGAGATGGAATCTCAGCTTATTTTCACTACAGGAAAGACAGAGTTTGGAGTTTGAGTCAGTACTCTTCATTGTAAGACAATACATTACCACAAAGCCCAGAATTAAATTTTAAAAAATTACTAGACAGATGAAGAAACAAACAATGAGACCCAGTTAAAAAAAAAAAAGAGCGGTCAAAAGAAAATAACCCAGAGATTTTTTAGATGTTGAAATTAGGAGGCAAGACTCTAAAACTGCTATAATACCTACCTTTTCCTAATTGGTTTTCTACACTGTCTTGCCCACTTTTGAGTGCTTTCTTTACTTTAAACTTTTTTGCATACTCACAAAACAATTAGCATGCACTCCCCATTCTGAGTCCATAAAAGGCCCTGGACCAGTCACACAAGAGGGAACCTCCCCACCTTCAAGTAGGGGAAACACCCACTGTGTCCCTTCTCTGCTGAGCTTTCTTTCACTTAATAAATTCTACTCCACTCACTCTCCAGTATCCATGCACTTAATTCTTCCTGGTTGTGAGACAAGAACTCAGACCTAGCTGAGCTAAGGAGCAGAAAGACCACAACCCAATATTATAGAATTTATGGTTTGTGTAGATATTTTATATATTACAGAAATAGCACAAAGAATGGGGGATAAATGGAACTATACTGTTACAAGATTTCTATATTTCATGTGAGGTAATGTAGTATAAACTTATCTACCATCCTTGTTTTTTCTTCACAGTACTTACCACCTTCTAAGATGCTATGTGACTGATTATTTCATGTATTTTCTGTCCTCCTATTAGAGACAGAACCCTGGAAGGCAGGGATTTCAAGTCACTGCTGCTTCTCCAGCACTTAGAACAGTGTCTAGCACATACTAAGTGCTCAGTGTTTGTTGAATAAATGAATGACCACTTTACAAATGAGAAAACTTAAATGATTTTCCCATGATTGTATGGCTGGTAAATAACAGAAGTGGGATATGAATCCATTTTTACTCACCACAGAATTTAAGTTTTTAAGCATTGCACAAAAATGCCTTTATAATATGAAAAACCTGGCTCCTCAGCATAAGCACTATACCTTCTGTGACACTGAAGATATACTTTACTTGCCAGTTTGGCCCAGGCTGAGGCTAAGCCAGCTCAGTAACAGGCTATACTCAATGTTCTTTTGTCCTATACACACATTTGGATCCACTAAAATACCTGGCCTTTATGACAGATATGGTGACACTTGCCAAATGAGTCCAACCTGATGACAATGGTTATCTCAGCCTTTGAAGTTGCTGTGGCTTCCTGTTGTTCGCATGTATCATCTTTATCCTCATACGCTCACCAACAGCCTGATGAGAGTACTCACATGACTCCTAAGAAATGTGTTCATGGAGGAAAAAAAGGAGAGAAGGGAAGAAGGATGTCACATCTGTATTAACAAAAGTTGATATCAGAAGAAACAACTACATGTTTGGCAACTAATGACATTTTTTAAGCAAAAAAAATTTGTTTGACAGTAGGAGCCAAAGAGACAATTGTGCAGAAGAAAGAAAAGGCTAGATTCCTCCTTAGTAGAAACACAAAGCTAAAGACAACAAAAAGCAGCTAAACCAACAAAAGAGAAGAAGCTATGTCTGTACATTTGGCTTAAAGCAATTGGGGGATTGGATGAGAAAAAAAGAATAGGACAGTTTAGGCATCATTCAAGTCTCTTCAAGTGCAAATAAGGATCTGGAAATTCCTTAATATGATAAATATCTAGGCAAAGAATGCCAGAGCTTATGGCCCTATGAAAGTGTAAGTCATGGCAAGCACCACTGAGATACCATCCATAGACAATGGTACTAATGTAGGGAGGTCCATGGGAGATTCAAGGGCTGAGTCAGCGCTGAGGAAGTGTTGACCAGGGCCAGCCAGAATTGTGGCTGAAGAGGACACAAGATCATGGTAAAGTAGAAAATGGTGAGGCTCAAGACTGAAAAGTAAGATAAGGTCTAAGGGGGGAGAATGAGCAATGAACTTGGAAGGTTATATCTTTCAAGTTATGTGGGAGTAGATGGAAATGTGATCTATAATGAAAGCCACTGGTTCAGAATGTAGGTTGCAAACAGGAGTGAGCTCTAGTGCCCCTGCTGAGTGAGAAAGACATTCAGCTGAAGAAATTCATGCAATTCTGAACAATGGATTGAGAAATGCAGACACACACACACACACACACACACACACACACACACACACACCTGAACCCAGGGCAACCTGCTATAGAGACCATCTGTTATTTTCATCTGACTTGCATTCCTTTCCTTGGACAAATGCCCATGCCCAAGTCCATTAGGTCCTAAAGAGGATGCTAATTACACAAGCTATCCCTTTGGCTATAGGAAAAGACATATGACCCTTGCCTGGCTAATCTTAGTACACATGACCCTTGGCCATGATGATTGGCTTAGGAATGATCTCATGCCCAGTTGGGCAGGATTCTTCTCTGAATTTCAAGTAGAGACTAAGGGAGACAAGCTCTCACTTTCTCCTGGGCTTCCTATTCTAGAATAGTATAAGCATGACTTTGGCCATGATCCCCTCCTCTTGCCAAATGGAGGAAGCCTGTGGATGGTACCAACAAACGAGGCCCAAACCCAGTACAAACTGAGAATGAGAGAACCCTGATAGCACTGTCTGAATTGTCGGGAGCCTCCAAGCCTAATCCTATCCCTGGATTTCCTTGTCATTTAAGTTATTTCTAGCCACCACAAAGAGGGTACTGACCAACAGACTCATCCTTCAAAAATCCCATTTGTCTACTTCTTAAATGTTTTTGACAGTGTGCTAAGTACTATGAAGAGAAAAACTGCCAAGAACCCAGTCCTCTAGGAACTGAAAATACAAAACATTCAATATTAAATCTTGGGATTCTGAGAATCCTCCCTACTGTGTCTTGGTAAAGCTCAGGATAGCTTTGTCATTGAGCCATCCTTAGCCATTGGTTGAACACAAACTGGCACAGGAATAAGGCCTATCAGATCTTGGCAGCATAGAAAGGTGGAACAAGGGACAAAATTTGATAACACCAAGTCCAAGTAAACTTATGTAACTACAGAGTTGACCCTGAGAAGAGCAATAAGCAGACCATCTAAGGGGGCTGGATTTGGACCAGCCTCAATATCAAAAGTGTTACAATATAGGAAAGAAGCAAAGGGACAAAGATATACCTAGAGGATGAATCGGTGAGTCACGAGAGAGAGAGGAGAATTGTTGTTCTAGGTGATTGATATATGGGAGGGAGAGTGTCAGCAGTAGTGGGAATAGGGGAGATGGTGCCAAGTTCACATTGGCCAGAATTTGGTGGAGTTCCAGCCTAATAGGTTGTAGGTCTGTTTTGAATATCTGGTTCACCTATTCTATGTGAACAAGACACTTATCAGCCAACCAGTCAAGGTTGGTGTGAGAACCAAGAGCTCCAAATTCGGTCAGCTCTGGATTTTTACCCACAACAGCCTGGAGAGGGTGAGCCAGATGATAAGTGTAAGCTACAATCCTAGAAAGGGTCAAGCTAGACACCAAAGTTTACTATCCAAAAGCTTGTGGGGGAATCCAGACCTGGAATTGCATTCAGACAAGGCAAACACATCCAAACCACAGGAGCAGAGCAGGAGGCAGGAGAAGAGATGACAACAAAGTGAATATTTCCAAGAAAATTTCACAAAGGAGTTTGGTGTGCTCCCAGTGTGTTTTTAATTAATGAACTTCCAGATGGGATGCAAGTAGATCAGCCTGCTTTATGTGGGAGACATCAGGGAATAGAGGACATCGGGGAATAGATGAAGCCCAGGCAGAGGCCCTTGATGAATGAACACTAGGCGAACAGCAGTGTTCTGGGAAAAACCCTATCAGTGGGTGTGCAGGTTGCCTGGGTCACCTCCCTGTATAGTACTGGGATGGGGTATTGGCACTATTTACTGGATTTATAATCAGGTCCCAGGAATAGCAGGATCCTGTTCTGCCATCTACCCCATTCACTCCAAGAGAAGAGTATAGTATATTCAATATGAAAAGTCTGCCTGGGTTTAATTCCTGCGTCCACTGTTAACTTTCTCTGTGACCTTGAATATAGTTATTTAATCCCTAGACCTTATTTTCCTCATCTGTAAAAAGGAGACTGTTTTGGTAGTACTGCATAGGACTATTATTGTAATACTAACATTAATTCACATTAGGCACTAGGAACCATGCCTAGCAAGAATTAAGCACTCACCTAATGTTAGCAATTATTACCATCTCTCAAGAGAGAAATACATAGCAACAGTAAGCAAATGTGAAACAACGAGACTTCTTTGATTTTAGTTTGCAAGAGCACCGAAGAAGCCCAATGCGAAGCTCTCATAACACTCTTAAGACCAAAGAGCAAACGTCTTGGATTTAAAATCTAAGGAGTCTTCATCATTCACTAAAGCTTCAATCCAAATCTGGAATCTTACCAGATTCTGGCCTGGCTCATTATTAAAAACTGAAGGGAATGGCCATAATGTTCAGGAATGTGTGAAAAAAGAAGAGCAAGACCTTAATTTACTTAGTCATTAGCTGCGTTGAAGAGAGAATAGCAAAATAAAGAGTGAGCCTGGGTTCATGCAGAGAGTGACAATGCCCCTTTGTAAATGTAGTACAATGAATGCTCCAGGATGCCAAACATATTAGTACCATGTTTCCCTACACAGGGAGTGATGGTTTGGAAAGTGGGAGTGAGGTGGTAGCAGGAAATAGTGATGCATCTCTGTCAGGAAAAGAAAAGTATGTACGTTCATTCCTATACATGGATACCCAGCCAATTGTAATAAAGTTGCTTCCAGAATCCACAGGCTGGTTGGTTTGAACTTATTTTTAAAACTCTGTCTGCCATTTTTAGGATTTCCCCAGGCACTGTCTAGGATAAGAAGCAACTTACCGCAGCAGGGCTGACTGGACAATATCACAATTGACTGGACCTTCACCCTTTACCATATTTGTATAATTTCTAACAAAGAGTATACAAACTTGGATTGGCACTTTACATAATGATGGGTTGATATTTACTATATTTTATTTTCATCTTTTAAAGAAGCTGCTTTTACTACTAATTGGCTCAGTTAATGCAACTGAAGAAATGTAAACAGTGATTTCTCTCAGTGCAGGGTCTGCAGCACTCTTCAATAATTTCTTCCAGCCTTTAGCACTACTGCAGGCTGCTTTCAAACTTATGGTTTCTGATGACACTGAAGGCAGCACTCTCAAGCAGAAATTATATAGAAATATGGCATTTCCTTGGTAGGTACCCCAATTTGAAAGGATGAGAATAGATAGGAATGCATGAGGGAATATTTAAAATCATGTACAATTAATATGTAAATGAATGATGAGATAGAGGCATCTACTAGAGTATAATGGTTGTAGCTGAGAAGTGTTGTTACCTGTGAATCCCAGTTTTCCTTCATTTTTTGTAGATTTGATCCTATAGAGAAGCTTTGTGGCAAACCTTGAATAGTAAAATATTGTTGTTAATCCTAAAAGATCAGAAATTTTATTTTCTCTTCCTCTAAAAGAGCAGAAATTTTATTTTCTCTCTCTCACATCTCTCTCACCCAAAAATAGCCTCTTCTGATTAGATATGAACAACTTTCACAGAATCACAGCACTTAATCTCTGGAAGCAATTTCTTTGCTCATTCCTTTTTAGATACATATTTTCCTTCTAGAATCATGTTTACTTTTCTTAAAGTACTCCTTTAAATATTCCTTTAGTGAAGATCTGTTGTTAGTAAACTTCAATTTTGTCTAAAAATGTTTTTGTTTCATCTTCATTTTGGAAAGATATATTTCCTGGGTATATATTTATAGATATTTTAATCTGAATTTTGAAGATATTTCAGTTTGTTTTGATTTCCATATTGCTGTAAGGAGTCTTATGTGAGTTCAATTGTTATTTATTTGAAGGTAATCTTTTTAAAGCTGCTTTTGCTGTTTTTTATTTATATTTTTTGTTCTGTAATTTTACTTCTAGATATATAATTTTTTTGTTATTGAGGTTTGTTTTGGTTTCTGAATCTGAGAATTTGTGACTTTCATCAATTCTGAAAATTCTTGCTATCATTCAAATATTACCTGCTCCTACTTTCACTAGTCTTTCCTTCTGAAGTTTTGATTAGATGTTTTCTAGACTGTCTCTTTCAGTAGTCAGTGTTTTTCTGAATTATTCTATTATACTTTTATCTTCTTCTTTAAACATTAATTACTTCAGTATGCAGTCAGCATACAATAAACAATTTCTTTAGAGCTACTTTCCAGTTCACCAATTCTTTCTTTAACTCTATTCTGCTTTTCAATCCATCGATTGAGTTGTTAATTTTTAAAGTTGTGATCTTTTTTATTCCTAGAATTTCTCTTTTTTTCAAGATGTCCTGGTATTTTTTTCTTTTTTTTTTTTATTGTACTTTAAGTTTTAGGGTACATGTGCACAATGTGCAGGTTTGTTACATATGTATCCATGTGCCATGTTGGTGTGCTGCACCCATTAAGTCGTCATTTAGCATTAGGTGTATCTTCTAATGCTATCCCTCCCCCCTCCCCCCACCCCACAACAGTCCCTGGAGTGTGATGTTCCCCTTCCTGTGTCCATGTGTTCTCATTGTTCAATTCCCACCTATGAGTGAGAACATGCGGTGTTTGGTTTTTTGTCCTTGTGATAGTTTACTGGGAATGATGATTTCCAGTTTCATCCATGTCCCTACAAAGGACGTGAACTCATCATTTTTTATGGCTGCATAGTATTCCATGGTGTATATGTGCCACATTTTCTTAATCCAGTCTATCGTTGTTGGACATTTGGGTTGGTTCCAAGTCTTTGCTATTGTGAATAGTGCCGCAATAAACATACATGTGCATGTGTCTTTATAGCAGCATGATTTATAGTCCTTTGGGAATAAATCCAGTATTGGGATGGCTGGGTCAAATGGTATTTCTAGTTCTAGATCCCTGAGGAATCGCCACACTGACTTCCACAATGGTTGAACTAGTTTACAGTCCTACCAACAGTGTAAAAGTGTTCCTATTTCTCCACATCCTCTCCAGCACCTGTTGTTAACAACAGGTGCTGGTATTTTTTTCTTAATGTTTCTTGATCATATTTTCAATTCCCTCTTTTATTTGTTTACACATTTTAAAATACCAATTTTGTAGTATTTTTCTGACAATTCATATTAAAATCCACAGGAGTCTTAAATCTTTTTAAGATTGTGGTTTTGTCAATCTTAATTCATTTTGGTTTATTTCTCAGAGTTTTACAACTTTGGTTTCCCAACTTATTCATTTCATGTGAATTCTGCAGAGTCCATTTTTTTTTTTGAGACGGAGTCTCGCTCTGTCGCCCAGGCTGGAGTTCAGTGGCGCAATCTCGGCTCACTGCAAGCTCCGCCTCCCGGGTTCACGCCATTCTCCTGCCTCAGCCTCTCCGAGTAGCTGGGACTACAGGCGCCCGCCACCACGCCCGGCTAATTTTTTTATATTTTTAGTAGAGACGGGGTTTCACCGTGGTCTCGATCTCCTGACCTCATGATTCGCCCGCCTCGGCCTCCCAAAGTGCTGGGATTACAAGCGTGAGCCACCGCGCCCGGCCTGCAGAGTCCATTTTAAGAGTGATTCTTTATAGGAAAGGTTTGCTTTTGTTTCTGCCACATGCTTATGCTACGGTAATTATAAATCAATATCTAGGTGACTTCCTAGATCACCGAGATAGCACAGAGGTAAGCTTGAAATTCATGTGAACACAGATCTGTGTTCACAAATTCTCAACAGAGACATTTTTTCCCTCACAAGAGTTTACACCCAGATTAACAAGTTTCTCCTCTTGCTACCAAGCTAAAGTTTTCTAGCCCACCCTTTCACTGAAGTTAGGCTCCTTTGAAGGTCTTTGACTCTGTATAGGAGTCTTAATTTTGACCCCATACTGTGTACAGTTCCAAAGTTTGTCTCAGGTTCTCATATGCAGCCATCTAGTCCTTCAAGTCACAGGGACTGGCAAAGGCCTTGAAAGCAGCAAAAGCTTCCGTAGAGGCTATTATTCTTGATTCTACTCCTCTTAGCTTTGAGCCCCTCAGGTTTTCCCTTTCACTGCTGAAAACTTAGCCAAACTTAAAAAGACATTTTTACGTGTTATCCTATGTTTCTAGATGTTTTGGAGCTGGTGGGTTTTTCAAGATATTTGGTTTTTAATAATTTTCTGACATGAATCTCAGGGTTGACCTAGGTCAATGTGTTCTTTGTAACAACATAACTGTTATTTCAAATAATTTTCAGAAGCTCAGTATATTAGAATAAAATAAAAGCAGAACTTCTCTGGCTCTAGCTGGGAAGGCCCAGAATTCTGCATGTTTAAAGTTTTTCTTGTTCTTCATGGCAGTATCGAAGATACCTATGGGACCTATAGGACTATATAGGACACACTTTGAGGAAAAGCCTAATCTTGAACAAATCCCTGATTTTAAAATGAAAAAAAAAAATCCTAAATTTGTAGAGTTTGCCCTGTTCTGACTTCTCTCCTTAGACTAGGTCCATGCCTCATACTGACATGAGGAAAGGTGATAAACTCAGGATAGCATCTCTGCTACTGAGAAATTTGCTCCCTATTTATAAATACAAATGGGGTTTAACCTTAAGGCTAATGTATTTTTATGGCTCTATTAAGTTTAAGTGCAAGGTTACCTTGATTTCTGAAATAGCTATACCCAAGAAACATTAGATGTAAAGCCAAACCCTGTATTCTCACTTATTTTCATTGTAATATCAGAGCTATGGTAGCCCCAGGACCCAAAATTACCTTAAAGAATGTAGAAAATCTATTATAAGTGCATATTAATTGAAAAAAAATCCCTTATAATAAAATATTGTCTCTTAATATTAAGCAAAAAATGGAACATTGTAAATTAGATTGTAAATGAGATCTAGAAGAAAGAAGCCTCATTTCATTAATCAAGCACTCCAGGCTTTAAAAAGTTATATTTATTATCTCTACAAATCCCATCACAAGACAGCTGAACTGAGCATGCCTTCTCTGATAGTTCATTGTCTGAGAGCTTCTGGTTCACGCTTTCCTCTGGATACATGAAAATATTGTGGACTAAACAGCTGGCTCTAGACAATTAACTCTTTAATAAGAAGAGTAGATGCTAGATTTCTGTAACCAAAAACCTGTGGTGTAAAGCCCCCACTCTCTCTTTTCTGGTCATAATTGTAGGTCAGCATCTTCATCTTTTAGAGTAAGTCAGAGTCAGAAAAAAGATCTGTGATGGAAAAGGTTAGAAGACTGGGATTGAGTAGAACAAGCATAGGGCTTGGAGGTTTGTTTGCTCAGCAGGACAGCAAAAGCAAAAACATGAAAGTGAGTAGGAGAGAGGGAAGGGAGACAGGCTGAAGCAAAACACAAAACAAGATGCAAAAACCAAACTGCCTTTACTCAAGTGAACAAAGTAGAATTTAAGAAAGAGCACTTGCACACTTCAGCCCCTCCAGACTCCCTCAACTAGTGGCCATTATTTTCCATATTTCGTGATATGTCTTATCTTCCCTACTAGGCTCTAAATTTCTTAAAAGCAGGATGCCCATATGAAATTTAGTTTTTTTCTAATTCTGTGAAGAAAGTCAGTGGTAGCTTGACGGGGATAGCATTGAATCTATAAATTACTTTGAGTTCATGTCCTTTGCAGGGACATTGATGAAGCCGGAAACCATCATTCTCAGCAAACTAACACAGGAACAGAAAACCAAACACCGCACGTTCTCACTCATAAGTGGGAGATGAACAATGAGAACACGTGGACAGAGGGAGGGGAACATCACACACGGGGAGCTGTTGTGGGGTGGGGAGCTAGGGGAGGGATAGCATTAAGAGAAATACCTAATGTAGGTGACGGGTGCACCTACATTGATGGGTGCAGCAAACCACCATGGCACATGTATACCTATGCAACAAACCTGTACATTCCGCACATGTATCCCAGAACTTAAAGTACAATAAAGTAAAATAAAAGAGGAAAACAAAGCAAAAAGCAGCACATCAATAATAATTGATATATTTGTATAGCGCTTCAAGGTTTATCATGTGATTCTTACATTATTTCATTTATTATTCAAATTAAGGGAGGTATTTATTAACATCATCTCTATTTTACAACTGAGAAAATTGAGTTTCAGAAAGATTGAGAGTTTTGTCTAGGATAACATAGCTAGTAAATGATAAAGCCAGGAGTTGGATCAACGGTCTCTGATAAATCTTTCTATGTTCTTCCTACCAAACCAGCACTGGGTCTGCTTTATTCCTGAGTCATTTATCACATCGTTCATAGGACTCTCTACACATAGTGGAAGCTTCTTTAGTGAAGGAATAAATGTTTCTGGAAGAAAGCTAACTTCATACCGAGATGACTTGCAAGAGTCACTTGTTCATGTTAAATTATATCATGTCCGATTTGACTTTCCATTTGTATTGCATCTAATGTGTTACATGTAGCCAATTCATACAGCCTTTATCTTTCAAATGTCTCCAGACTTTTCTCTCACACAGAATGGGCCAACGATAGGAATACAGTCTCTTTCTGTAATAGTTTATACCTCAGGATATCTTCTTCTGGAAGGCCAGAGGTGGCTTACACCATTGGGAATGATGGTTAAACTGCTAGAACTAACATTTGTGAACCATCCACCAGAAGCCAGGTCATGTGCTTAAAGTTTGACATACATTGTATTATTCAGTCTCCTCAAAATATGGTCCTGTGAAATATGATCACAACCAAGCAGACTCAAAGAGATGTCCCAGGTTGCATAATTTTTCCAAGATGATTGAGCAGGGAAGTGGGTGAACAGGGATGCAACTGAGATCGACTTCATTCAACAAGTCAGTAAAGCCACCCTGTTCCAGTGTATTCAAATGTTAAATACTGCCTTCATGGAGATTTTATTTAGCTGGGGAGACACATAAGCAAGGAGGCAGAGGATTGCAATACTGTATGGTAAGGCCTGTATGAGAACCAAGGCCATTATGCTTGTATGGGATTTTGAGGAATATCAAAATAAGAGAGAAAGTCAGTAAGTCTTTCAGGAGAAGAGACCATTGTATTGAGTCTCTAGGGGTCTTTGGAAGTTAGTTATATACAAAAAAGGGCAAAACACATTAAAGACACTGGCTATGGGCTGGGCACACTGTCTGATGCCTGTAATCCCAGCACTTTGGGAGGCCAAGGCAGGCGGATCACGAGGTCAGGAGATCGAGACCATCCTGGCTAACATGGTGAAACCCCATCTCTACTAAAAATACAAAAAATTAGCCAGGCGTGGTTGCATGGGCCTATAGTCCCAGCTACTCAGGAGGCTGAGGCAGGAGAATCGCTTGAATCCAGGAGGTGGAGGTTGCAGTGAGCTGAGATTGCGCCACTGCACTACAGCCTGGGGGACAGAGACTCTGTCTCAAAAAAAAAAAAAAAAAAAAGACAGTGGCCATGGACAATTAACTCTTTAACAAGGAAGAGGAGGGGCTGAATTTCTGTAACCAAAAACCTCTGTCAGTTTGAAGCCCCCACTCTCTCTTTTCTAGTCATAATTGCAGGTCAGCATCCTTCATGTAAGATTCAGGAAGGGGAAACATCATAGCTCTTTGGACAGGATGAACACTCAATAGTAATAAATGAATTGACAAATGAAGAGATGGATGGCTAGGCTACTCAGGCACTGCCAGGAGAACCAAAACTTAAGATGTGTTGTGCTGTGAATGGAATTAAGTAAAAAAGGCTTTGGGTATCAAACTAAAGAGTTTGAATTTTGTTCTGAAGGTACAGTAAACCATCAGAGGATTTCGAACATGGTAGCAACATGAGATTTATGTTTGGGAAAGATCACTGTGGCTGCAAGTAATGTCGAGCATGGAAGGGAGGAGGGTGAAGGCTCCCAGCAAGGATAAGAGTGAGGAAGCTCTTGCAGTAATATAAGAAGATGTCATAAGAAGCTAAACTTCTATGGCAAAAAGCAGTAACAATAGAAATGCACAGGAAGGAACCAACCCGAGAAAATGCTTAGGACAGAAAATCTACAGGACTTGGGAATGATTGGATTTAAATGACAGGATCTCAGCTTGTGTGGTCTAGTAACAGTGCTCTCCTGTATTGAAAGTGAAACAGTGGGAGTGGCAGATTTGTGAGGAAGAAGAAAGGAATGATAAATTTAGTAATGAACACTTTGAATTTGAGATCCATCTGGAAACATGAGAAAACATCTGGTTGAGTATACAAGCCTGGCGTTCATGAGAAGTCACTGAGAAATGTTGATTTGGGTAAGAATTATGGGAAAATGTGGCTAGGAGGCAGGACTAATTTGCATCTCCCACTTGGACGGACAAAGCAGCATGTGGAGACTCACATTGTGAACTCTTGCTCCAAGAACTACCTCAGGAACATACCAGGAAAGCTGAGATAATCCACTTACACTTTGAAGAAGGTGGACTGCTGCTGCAGGCTCCATGGGACAGCCAAGGAACTGTGAGTTGGGGTGCTTTCTCAGCTGGGAGGCTTGTAGCCTGGGGCAAGTTCTCAGCCCTGCTCACTGGCTGCCTGGAAATAAACTCAATACTCTTGGACAGCCACGGTGAGAATGAGACTGGCCTTTCGGGCTGCAGGTTGCCTGAGAGCTAGGTGAGGCCTGTGGCTTCTGGCTTCCCCCACTTCCCTGATGACCTGTATGACACAGCAGAGGCAGCCATAATCCCCCTGGGAACATAACTCCATTGGCCTGAGAGAACCACACCCCCACAGTAAGCACAGCAAGCCCTACCCAAGAAGTCTGAGCTCATAATGCCTAACCCTGCCCCCAGCTTTTGGTCATCCCTTGGGGAAGTGAGAGAGCACCATATCAAGAGAGCACCCTGTGGGACAAAAAAATCTGAACAGCAGCCTTTGTGTCCCAGAGTTTCCCTCTGACGTAGTCTACCCAAATTAGAAGGATACAGAAAAACAATTCTGCTAATATGACAAAGCAAGTTTCTTTACCACCCCAAAAGATCACACTAGCTCACCAGCAATGGACCCAAACCAAGACAAAATCTCTAAATTGCCAGAAAAAGAATTCAGAAGGTCAATTATTAAGCCGATCAAGGAGGCACCAGAGAAAGGTGAAGTCCAACTTAAAGAAATCAGAAAACGATACAGGATATGAAGGGAAGAATCTCCAGTGAAATAGATAGAATAAATAATCACAACTGCTGGAAATCAAGGACACACTTAGAGAAATGCAAAATGCACTGGAAAGTCTCAGCAATAGAACTGAACAAGCAGCAGAAAGAACTTCAGAGGCTGAAGACAAGGCTTTTGAATTAATCCAGTGCAACAAAGACAAAAAAGAATTTTTAAAAAATGAACGAAACCTCCAAGAAGTTTGGGATTGTATTAAATTACCAAACCTAAGAATAATTGGTGTTTCCAAGGAAGAAGAGAAATCTAAAATCTGGAAAACATATTTGAGGGAATAATTGAGGAAAACTTCCCCAGCCTTGTTAGAGCTCTAGACATTCAAATACAAGAAGCTCAAAGAACACCCAGGAAATTCATCACAAAAAGATCATCGCCTAGGCACACAGTCATCAGATTATCTAAATTGAAGCCAAAGGAAAGAATCTTAAGAGCTGTGAGGCAAAGGCAACAGGTAACCTATAAAAGAAAACCTATGAGATTAATAGCAGATTTCTCAGTAGAAACCCTACAAGCTAGAAGGGATTGGGGTCCTATCTTTAGCCTCCTTAAACAATTATCAGCCGAGAATTTTGTATCCAGTGAAACTAAGCTTCATAAATGAAGGAAAGATAACAGTCTTTTTCAAATAAACAAATGCTGAGAGGATTCGCTACTACCAAGCCAGTGCTATAAGAACTGCTAAAAGGAGCTCTAAATCTTGAAACAAATCCTAAAAATAAACCAAAATAGAATCTCTTCAAGTCATAAATCTCACAGAACCCATAAAACAATAACAGAATGAAAACAACAACAAGGTATTCAGGCAACAAATAACACAATGAATAGAATAGTATCTCCCATCTCAATACTAACTTTGAACATAAATGGCCTTAATGCTCTATTGAAAAGATGCAGAATGGCAGAATGGATAATAACTTACCAAACAAGTATCTGCTGTCTTCAAGAGACTCAACATGTAAGGTTTCATATAAACTTAAGGTGAAGGGGTGGAAAAAGATATCCCATGCAAATGGACACCAAAAGCAAGCAGGAGTAGCTATTCTTATATCAGACAAAACAAACTTTAAAGCAACAGCAGTTAAAAAAGACAAAGAGGGATATTATATTATATAATGATAAAAGGACTAGTCCAACAGGAAAATATCACAATTCTAAATATATATGCACCTAACACTGGAGCTTCCAAATCTATAAAATAATTACTACTAGACCTAAGAAATGAGGTAGACAGCAACACAATAATAGTGGGGGACTTCAGTACTCCACTGAGAGCACTAGACAGGTCATCAAGACAAAGTCAACAAGAAGAACAATGGACTTAAACTATACCCTAGAACAAATGGACTTAACAGATATTTATGGAACATTCTACCCAACAACTGCAGAATATACATTCTATTCAGCACTTGGAACATTCTCCAAGATAGACCATATGATAGGCCACAATACAAGTCTCAACAAATTTAAGAAAATCAAAATTATATCAAGTAGTCTCTCCGATCACAGTGGAAAAAAAATTGGAAATCAATTCCAAAAGAAACCCTCAAAACCATGCAAATACATGAAAATTAAATAGCCTCCTCCTGAATAATCGTTGGGTCAAGAATAAAATCAAGATGGAAATTAAAACATTCTTTTAACTGAATAATAATAGTGACACAACCTATCAAAACCTCTGGGATATAGTAAAAGCAGTGCTAAGAGGGAAGTTCATAGCATTAAATGCCTACATAAAAAGTCTGAAAGAGCACAAATAGGTAATCTAAGATCACACTTCAAGGTACTAGAGAAACAAGAGTAACCAAACCCAAACCCAGCAGAAAAAAGAAATAACCAAGGTCAGAGCAGAACTAAAATTGAAAAAAAAATACAAAAGATAAATGAAACAGAAACCTGGTTCTTTGAAAAGATCATTAAAATTGACCATTAGTGAGCCCAAGAAAAGAAAGAGAGGAGAACCAAATGAGCTCAATTAGAAATGAAAGAGGAGATATTGCAACTGACACCACAGAAATACAAAAGATCATTCAAGGCTACTATGAACACGTAAACTAGAAAACCTAGAGGAGATGGATAAATTCCTGGAAATATACAACCCTCCTATATTAAACTAAGAAGATATAGAGACTCTGAACAGACAAATAACAAGCAGAGAGATTGACATAGTAATTAAAAAGTTACTAACAAAAAAATGTCCAGGACCAGACAGATTTACAGCTGAATTCTAACAGATATTCAAAGAAGAATTGGTACTAATCCTATTGACACTATTCCACAAGATAGAGAAAGAGGGAATCCTCCCCAAATTGTTCTATGAAGCCAGTATCACCCTGATACCAAAACCAGGAAAGCACATAACAACAAAAGAAAACTACAGACCAGTATCCCTGTTGAACATAGATACAAAAATCCTCAACAAAATATTAGATAACAGAATCCAACAACACATTAAAAAGACAACCCACCATGATCAAGTGGGTTTCATACCAAGGATGCTGGGATGGTTTAGCATCCACGAGTCACTAAATGTGATACACCACAAAAACAGAATTAAAAACAAAAATCACATAATCATCTCAATAGATGCAGAAAAAGCATTTGACAAAATCCAGCATCCGTTTCTGATTAAAACCCTCAGCAAAATTGGCATAAAAGGAACACACCACAAGGTAACAAAAGTCATCTATGACAAACCCACAGCCAATGTTATACTGAACAGGGAAAAGTGTAGGCCGGGCATAGTGGCTCATGCCTGTAATCCCAGTACTTTGGCAGGTCAAGGCAGGTGAATCAACGGAAGTCAAGAGTTTGAGACCAGCCTGGCCAACGGTGAAACCCCATCTCTACTAAAACTACAAAAATTGGCCCGGCATGGTAGTGTGCACCTATATTCTCAGCTATTTGGGAGGCTGATCTAGGAGAATCACTTGAACCCGGGAAGCGGCAGTTGCAGTGAGCTGAGATCATGCCACTGCACTCCAGCCTGGGCAACAGAGTGAGACTCCGTCTCAAAAAAAGAAAAAAGGGGAGAAAAAAAAAACCCAACACAATACCATGTCACTCCTGCAAGAACGGCCATAATCAAAAAATAATGGACGTTGGCATGGATGTGGTGAAAAGGGAACACTTTTATACTGGCAGTGGGAGTGTAAACTAGTACTATGGAAAACAGTCTGGAGATTCCTTAAAGAACTGAAAGTAGATCTATCATTTGATCCAGTAATCCCATTCCTGGGTATCTACTCAGAGGAAGAAAAAAGTCATTATACAAAAAAGATACCTGCACATGCATGTTTATAGCAGCACAACTCGCAATTGCAAAAATATGGAACCAGCCCAAATGCCCATCAATCAATTAGTGGATAAAGAAAATGTGATATATGTATACCGTGGAATACTACTAAGCCATTAAAAGGAAAGAAATAATGGCATTTGCAGCAACCTGGATGGAATTCAAGACCGTTATTCTAAGTGAAGTAACTCAGGAATGGAAAACCAAACATCGTATAAATTTCACTCATAAATGGGAGATAAGCTATGAGGACACAAAGGCGTAAGAATGACACCATGGATTTTGGGGGGCTTGGGGGAAAGCGGCGGATGTGAGGGAAAAGACTACAGATTGAATACAGCATAGGCTGCTTAGGTGATGGGTGCATCAAAATCTCAGAAATCACCACTAAAGAACTTATTCATGTAACCAAACACCACCTGTTCCCCTAAAAACCCATTGACATTTTTTTTACAGTAAAAAACAAAAAAACTAAAAATTTAAAAAATGTTGATTTGGGAATTATCAACATATAGGCAGAATTCTAATCATGAATTGAGATGAGATCTCCAAAAGGTAGGAGTGAAAATCCAAGATACAGCCCCAAGGAACTCTGAATACAAGAGGCAAGAAGAAAAGCCTAAAATTAGCCCAGGAGAGGTTGTCCGAAGCAGGAGGAAAACCATGAGGGAGGGAAGGAAATATGGTATGGACCAAGCCCAAGCGGAAGTAGTCATTTCTCTCAAATGTCAGTGAAGACACTCGAAATATATACGTTGTAAATATTTTCTCTCAGCCTACGGCTCTTCCTTTATTTTCATAATCATGTCTTTTGATGAGCAGAAGATTTTAGTCTTATGGACTCCAATTTATTATTATTATTATTATTATTATTTATTTATTTATTTATTTTTGAGACGGAGTCTCGCTCTGTCGCCCAGGCTGGAGTGCAGTGGCGCGATCTCGGCTCACTACAAGCTCCGCCTCCCAGGTTCACGCCATTCTCCTGCCTCAGCCTCCAGAGTAGCTGGGACTACAGGCGCCTGCCACCACGCCCGGCTAATTTTTTCTATTTTTTAGTAGAGACAGGGTTTCACCGCGTTAGCCAGGATGGTCTCCATCTCCTGACCTCGTGATCTGCCCGCCTCAGCCTCCCAAAGTGCTGGGATTACAGGCATGAGCCACCGCGCCTGGCCTATTTTTTTTTCTTTTATTGTTAGTGTTCTCTATGACCTCTCAGTGAAATATGCCTGCCTCCAAGGTCATGAAGATATTCCCTTATGCTTGCTTCTAGAAGTTTTCTCATTTTCACTCTAGATTTAAATCTATGATCCATCTTGAATTAACTTCTACAGATGTTGTGAGTTAGGAGTTGAGGTTTATATTTCCTATAGATACCCAGTGATCCTAGTACCATCTTTGAAAATACTTTCTTTCCTCCTTGAATTGCTTCAGTCCCTTGTCAAAATTTGACTGTATAAATGTGGGTTTCTAGCCTCCATATTCTGTTCCATTCATCTATTTTTTTTATCCATTTATCAGTATTCAGTAGTCTTCATTACTATAGTGTTATAGACTCTTGAAATCATGTTATATGAGTCTTTTAATGTGATTCTAAACTGCTCAATTTTTTTTTTTTTGAGACGGAGTCTCACTCTGTTGCCCAGGGTAGACTGCAGTGGTGCAATCTTGGCTCACAGCAGCCTCTGCCTCCCAGATTCAAGCGATTCTCCTGACTCAGCCTCCCCAGTAGCTGGGATTACAGGCACACGCCACCACACTTGGATAATTTTTGTGTTTTTAGTAGAGCTGGACTTTTACCATGTTGGCCAGGCTGGTCTTGAACTCCTAACCTCAAGTGATCTGCCTGCCTTGGCCTCCCAAAGTGCCGGGATTAGAGGCATGAGCCACTATGCCCGGCCTGCTCAATTTTTAAGTAATCATTAGTTTAACTGATTCACCATAATTATGGAGACATTTGCCATTATTTCCTTCTTCCATTCATTTATTTTCTTCATTTATTCAATAAATATTTATTGAATGCTAGCCTTGTAACTGTCTCTGGGAAAGAGTGATAAATTAAGTAAGCATAATTCCTGTCTTAAACAACTGCCACAGTGAGGAAGACATTACAGAAACAACTGTTATACAATGCACTAAAAGTAATCACTCAGTCAATAAATATTTATTGAGCACATACTATCAGCTTGGCAATATGGAACACTGAACTCATGTCGAATTTCAGCTTTGCCAATACAAGTGTAAGATTCTCTTCCCCGCCTGACGTCGCCCACATATCTTTTCCAAGCTACACATTTACTGCTAATTAGTTGGATCCCTCTCCTTTGAACATTTTCCACCACAAAAGCACAATAATATGAATAGTAATACCTCATATTAGCATAGTGCTTTCAACTTTTCAAAGTGGTTTTACATCCATTATCTTGTTTTTCTCTTCACATTTCTCCTGTGAGTTAGGAAAAGCAAATATTGTTATTTTTATTTGACAGAGAAAAGTAGATCACAGAAATGCGAAGTGGTTTGCTTCCCTTCATACAGCTAGGGCTGGAACCCTTCTCCTTTCCTGCCTCCCTCCCACCCCAACTTCCTGCTTCTTTTCCCATTACTCTCTCTCCCTCTTCAGCATCTTATCAGTACATACCTTACCGGGAAGGCTTCCAATTTCAGGTACCACTCTTGGGCTCTAAGTTAAGCTGCCACAATAGTACAGTATGTTGAAAGACTACAATAGATTGTCAGTGTTATCTTCAAGTGCTGACAGAGATTTATGAATGGGGATGGAGAAAAGTATCATGATCATTTTCACTATTATAACTGCCTGCAGAAGATTCATAAAATTTCTGACACTTTCTTCATCCTTTTTACCAGGCATCACCTGTCGGGGGAAGGTCGCTTCTTCCCACCCAGCTTTGGAATGAAGTGATAAATGTGTCAGAAATCTCACGCTGGGTGCAATCTTCTGCCTTGTAAACAGTTTTCATTGATATGTACATTAAACTTTGCTTTCTTTTTTAAACCTCCATAAAGATGCTTGGAAAACAGCACTGTCACTGATAAATGTCTCCTCTATTGTGGGACTTTTAAGGATATGGACTTCTTTAAAAAAAAAGGAAACAAAGATGTGTAAGGGGCTGGATATCTTGAGTCTTGTTTGACAATGGGCTGACCAGAGTGTCAGGGCTGTTTCTTCTACATGAGCAAGCCTACACCGGAGTTCTGAATTTTCATGACAGCATTCTTTCCTTCTAGCCCCTCTCTTGTTCACCTCCAATATCTTGCAAAAAAATTTATCAAGCCTCTAAAGACATGGAAATAGTGAATGCATTTTTTTTTAAAAAAAGGATTTTTAGATCAGTTTTTTTTTTCAGTATTTAATGCAGAATAGGGCCCCATTTTGCATTCCCATCGGCAATGTAGACAGGGTGAGGAGTGCGTAATTGGGATCGTGGCAGGAAGTGTGCTAGGGACTGAGAAAAAGGGTTTTTTGGGGTTTCTTTTTTTTTTGCAAAATTAGACTATCAAGAGGATATGGGGGGAAAAAGGAAGAATATCTCTATGGGTAGAATGCAAGATACAGCAAGGGATGGTGTTCAACAAAAGAGGAAAGAGGATACATTATCCCACTAAATCAGAAAAAAAAGAAAAAAAAGAAAAACCAGAGCTTGAAATGCTCAGTTGAGCTCCAGTCTTCAACTTTTATTATTGTTAGTGTTATTAAATCATGTATTACCCAACTCATTAAATGCTTATTGCCCATTCACCTTTATCCATCTAGCATCTGTCATGGTACCTGACACACATTAGGGATTCATTGAAGTTGAATTAAATACATCAATCATTTGGTCATATTTCAAATACAGAAACAACACCAACTGAAATTCATGAATTCCACCTTATAATAAAAGGAATATTCTGAATATTCTGTTTCTCTCTGTCTCCAGTAAGACTGGGGTGTAGTGGGTTCTTATGTAATGCATGGTCCTGCTGAAATTGTGCCATAATGAGGCATTTACTCTATTCATGCCTTCTTTTTCCTCGTGCATTATACCAGAATATTTTAGTTTTCCTTCATATTCATTCCCTTTATGTCTCTTATGGTTTCTAAAGCAGGCTTCTTCTGGAAGCACACCCATAAGTGCTTTTGAAAAAAGTGCTGTAGTTCTTCTGTGGAAGCCCATTTGTAATACAGAGAGGCTAAGTTTGACCACTTTAAGCTAAGGGTCTGAAAAGGTCCTAATTTTTCTGGCCTCAGGAAAGAGGCCTTCTCTGATTACAAGTGGAGATCCCTAATCTCTCTTTCTCTTAAACAGTATTCCTCAGTCTGAGGTACTGTAGGGGATGGTTTGTCAGAAACCTGAGGAAGGGGTCTTTCAAGTTTCAAGTAGTTATTTAGCATTTTACTTTTCTTTGTCTTTAAAGTTTCCACAGGGGCCAGTTAGTGTCTCTTTGTGTTAGGTGTGTGTGACATAAAACTGGCCAGTGAAAACATAAGGGGATACCTTTGCTCTCATCTGCCTTAGAAGATATTTCTTCTTGGTTCAGCACAGCAGAATTTCTGAAATCTGGTGATGTGCTGCAGTGTTTAAATATAGGGAGAGATAGAAAATTGTTCCAAAAGTAAGCCTTCATTAAGAAAACTGTAAAGGCTGTGAAACCTGTAGTATTAAGCTGGAATCAGAGGTATTAGTAGGAACTCATGGTTTTGTAACATATACATGAAATGATAGATATGGAAATAGAGATGTATGAGTATGCATGGGTGAAGATACATATATGTATTTCCTAGCTTTGTCTAGTGAGAGGGCCTAGAAGAAATAGCATCCTAGTAGCAATATACACATCTAGTGACCAGATTTTGGTTTCTGAATGCCATTTTCTAATAAAAAGAATCTAGGCTCCTTGGAGAGTTGGTTGATTCCAAGACTGGGCAGAAAAAAAGTGAGTTGAACCTGGCACATCCATGGTGCTGCAAAGTGAGGAGTATTTAATAAAAGGACTAGGGCATTTCAAAAGAACACAGGAGTTGTCAGTGGCCAACTCCAGAGCAATTTGAACAAGAAAATAAAAAAGATAGTATTAGATTATTGCCCAAATAATGAAATAAATATTCATGAGCCTACACTGATATAAATAAATAATTGAATAAATACATACGTGGGTAAGAAGGGGCAACTTTCCCTTCGGGTATAGTTCCAATTCATTTACTCCCCAAGAAATGTGAAAAACATAAAATGAATATGAGAACACCACTGTAATAATTGTTGCAGACAAGATCCACCAATGGATGCTAAAACTAGTGAGCAGAAGTTTGAGCAGCTATAGGATATTTGTATAGTCTAAAAGTATCTCTCCCAAGATATTTATTTATTACAAAGGGGAAAATAGTAAATTTACAGTGATGAAACCCAACCCACTTCATCTTTACCAAGTGATCAAGGTAGAGGTGACATCCTGTACCCCCTGGTATGATGCAAGGTGACAGACTTGCCCTGATGGCAACATTTGGCACATTTTGTCAAAAGTAAGTGACATTAATCATGATACATGAAACAAACCCAAATTTAGGAAAAATCTACAAACCAGCAGACCAGTACTCTTTAAAAGTACCAAGGTGATTAAGGACAAAGTTTGTGCAACCATCGCAAGGTTGAAGGATACTGTGGAGGCAGGACAACTAAATGCAATGTGGGATCCTGGACTGGATTCTGAAACAGAAAAGGATATTAGAGGAAACACCGGTGAAATCCAAATAAAGTCTGGAGTAAGTGAATAGTGTTGTGCCAATGTTAGTTTCCTAGTTCCAATCATTATACACTATTTATGTAAGTAGTTAACATTATGAAACCAGATAAATGGTATATGGGGGCTCCCTGTATTTTTTTATAATTTTTCTTGAAAATAACATTATTTTACATTTTAAAAAATTAATTGTAAGTAATCTAGCTAGGATACTTTTTACTGGCTAGGACAGTAAAATTTAATTAATTGGAACCCAAGTAATTGGAGCCTCGATGTATTAGAAATTTTCTTCTCTATACTTCTGTGTTTAGCAAAAGACCTGGCAAATAAGCTATTACCCAGGATTTATGCAGAAAATTACCTTCTAAGGGAAATTCTGGGGTTAGTGCAGATCCGTATAGTCTACAGTCCTGGATGCTCTGGTAAGCCCCACCAGAGCTCCCTTGCTAGCCTCTTCCTCCCTGGACAGCCCTACTCCCCAGCCAGTTTCTCAACATATCAGGCACTTCCATGTCCACACCTTTACCATGCTTTTTTCTCAGCCAGAAAGTGCTTTTCCTCTTCTACACACTAACTTTGGGATGAGGCCTGAACTGGTTTGAATGACGTGCCTGCCAAAAACTAGTGATTTGAGTCTAAGTGAGTTTGAGTCATGGAATCTCGGTTTCCTCATCTGTAAAACATAGACAATGGTCCTTATCCTGTGTTAAATTTGAGGTGTTTAGAAGAGCAGTTGATACACAGAGGACACTCTGTAAATGTAGCCCTGAGGTTGGTATGAATGATGGAAGGCTCGGTGAGTCCCCTTTTCCTGTGAAGCCCTTGATTTATTAATTCATGTACACATTCAGTAAACGAAGTGCGACTGAAATCTACTCTGTGCCAGGCACTATGCTAGGCCTTAGAGATACCCCAGGCAGCAATGCAGTCTGTTCCCTTCCCCTGCATAGCTGACGAAGCCTAATAGAGGATACAGATATCAAACAAGTCATTCAAATGAGAGCAGTATTAGAAGAGGGGAGATGTCGGTTTCAAAACCTGCTACAATCTCATTGATTAGAATCAACTACTCCTTCCTGTGCTTTCCAACAGCAAGGACAGATTCTTGATATTCACTGATGCTGCTGTTTAAGCAGGAGCAAGGGCAGGTGAAATTGAGATAGATTATTTGCAATTAGATAAGAAACAAGAGCTTTTTGGAAAACTTCATTTAAATAGAAAGTGCCACTTCCCATTCACTGAGTGTCCTAATTAATTCAAAGTTAACTTCAATTCTTTATTAATGCTGTTTGCTTCATGCATGTGTTCAGCTGAAATCTCTCAGGTGCCTAGTTTGTGGTAGGTAGTTTGTTGTACATTGCGGGGTGAGAAAGACTTTGGCCTCCATGAGCTCCCAGTTCAGTGGCTGACATCCAGGTACATAAACATTACATCACAGTATGATGAGTTAAAACCCAAAGGAAAGAATATTAAACTCTGCACAGGGAGAGAGGTCAGGGAAAGCCTAACCAAGGAGGTGATATTGATCTGGGCCTAAAGGAAAACAGGACTGCATTCTGTGAAAAGGAGCAGAATGTTCTTATGCAGACATGCAAAGAAGATACCACAGAATAAGAACAATTCATGAAATAGACAATAGTACATACCCAGACCAACAGCTGGTCACTTTACTTCTGCCCCACTGGCTTCTGTAGGCTATGAGGCAAAAACCAGCCAGGGCTCTAAGGAGTAGTCTTGATGTCCTGCGCTGTGGGCTGTCTCCAGTGCCATTTCTTTTGGAATAGGTATTAGTGTTGATTTTCATCAAGTTGCCACAGTTCTGAGTGATTCTATTCTTTGTTCAATTGTTAAGTTTCTTTTCATTAATACCTGCCTATGACTCGCTCCCCACGCTGTATCTGTTCATGCTTGTCATATCTCTTCCAGCCATTTCCAAACACCTTCCCACCTCTCAAACACTTCTCTGTTGTGGGTGTTTTTGCAGAGAGCAGGTCCTTCCCAGAAACCTCAGGCTCCCACGTCTGCCACCAAATACATCAGCAGTCTAACCACAGTGAGGACAGACATCCCTGCCCTGGAGGACACCAACACCATGGATGCTTGTCAGAGGTTCCATAAACTTAGTTTTCCAGAAGACTTAAGCAATGCTAGGAAGGGTACATATATATACTGCATCTGGAATCTTCTTCAGAGTTTGATTTTAGTTTAAAAGCACACGATGGGGAGGTTACAGGTGGGGTTGTAGAAAGAGCTTTATACTAGAGTCAGGTGATTTGGATTAAGCTCCAGTGCCATCTCTTTTAAGCCACTGTAAGTAAGCTGTAACTTCTCCAAATTTCAAAATCCTTTTCTATTAAATGGGGATAATAATAATTGAATACGCCCATCATCTTGTGAAAGTCAGATAAGATAACGAACATGAAGATCTTCTATAAACTGCAAAGACAGTATAAATTTGAGCAAGGTATTATTAATTTCAATGAGAATGTTAAATAATCCTGAATATAACAGAATCATTCTTGGTTGACATTTTGAGATTTTAAACTTAATCAGGGCCATTTTTCTAGACAGATTATTATGATTATCAGGCATTATTGGAAGAAAAATTCTGACTTATCTGAGGTTTTCTAGATAAATCAGTGCTTACTGTATAGTTTAGTATGTTGTATACTTTCATTATAAAATTTTAGTAAAATATGATGCCATTTGAACAATATCCCACCAGAGTTTGCCTCTGTAGTCACAGGGGTAAAAATGCATTAGAAAGCAAATTCAGTGCTAAGAGTTCAGACCGGAAGGGCAGGCAGATGAGGTTTGGATCCTGGCTTGGATGTATTGTAGCTAGGTGACCTGGGCACATTATTTGACTTCTCTGAGTTTCAGCTCCTCACATGAATAATTCTATCTCCTTCATAGATTAAATGTTAGAGAAAAGAATTCATGTGGAAAATTCTTTGTAAACTGTTCAGTGCTTCAGATAAATTTTAGTTACTGTCATTAGGTGAGAGACTTTGCATTTCTTTCTAGATTGACAGGAATCAATCATATCCCTGGGTGGTGATGTGTGTCTGACAGTGCTCCCTAGAGTCATGTGTTAGAACATAATGGAAAAGACCGTGAACTCCAGTCACACTTCTGAGTTCAAATCCTGCCTGGCTCCACTCTTACCAGCTCAGTAACCTGGGGCAAGTTATTTAATTTCTCTGAGCCACAGTTTTCGTTTTTCTAAAATGAAAATGACAACTGCACCAACTTCATAGGGTTGTTACGAGGAGAAAATGAGTAAGATAATAAATGAAAGGATTGACATGAAAAGGTTAATTTTTTTCATTATGATGTATTTTGTGTGTCCAGTGTTTCAAAGGCACCCTTCTTGCATGTGCAGAATGAAGACATGCCAAGAAAACACTTAAATATTGGTAATGAGAGGCAACCACTCCTATCTGGGAAGCTATCTTCTATCAGCTGGATTATTTATGCAGGTTTTCCATTTGAGAGGATTTGCTTTTCGTCGTCTCTCAGCCGGTGCATAACTGGCTGGAATATACAAAGACAAGATTGGCTTTTCCTGGAAACCTACTGTCATAAGATGAATCCCGAACTAAAAAGCCTTGCTCATATTTTTCTCATCACTGTTTGGACATTGTTGTTGTATACGGTGGAACGCTGGCCTGGGAGTCACTGGGTTCTGGTCCTAGCTCTGCCACCAACTTTCTGTTGCCTTGATTAAGTCATTTTAGCTCCCTGGCTTCTAGTATCATCCTGCGTACACTAAAGAGGAGACAATTACTTTTTTTGTTGTTGTTGTTTTTTGAGACGGAATCTTGCTCTGTCGCCCAGGCTGCATTGCAGTGGCTCGATCTCGGCTCACTGCAAGCTCCGCCTCCTGGGTTCACACCATTCTCCTGCCTCAGCCTCCCGAGTAGCTGGGACTACAGGCGCCCGCCACCACGCCCCGGCTAATATTTTGTATTTTTAGTAGAGACGGGGTTTCGCCATGTTAGCCAGGATGGTCTCGATCTCCTGACCTCGTGATCCGCCCGCCTTGGCCTCCCAAAGTGCTGGGATTACAGGCATGAGCCACCGCGCCGGCCAGAGGAGAGAATCACTTTAAAGAAATGCTCCAATTACCAAAATACTTCCTTCCTACATTTTTTATGTTAAATATGTTAATTTTTTTTAAACAAGACCCAACAACAATGATGATAGGAGTAATGGATAGGTTGCTTGGGGGTTGTTTCATTTTTATGCCCATTTCAGGGCAGAATTAAAGCTGGCAATTCTCTATGGCTGCAGATGTGCTCTTCTTAAACTCCATCTGAAAACCACCGCACTGGAAAAGAGATGGGGGCTGGCACAAGTCGTTCAGTGATAGCTGCCTGATCACTGGACCCCTGACCCCTTCCTGAGCCCACTGGAAGGAAGGACTTTTGGGACTCCACCTTGCTATTTTTTTAGGCAAGTTTAGATTTCCCTGCATGCTTTGGAAACATTAACGAAAATAAAATATCTAATGAAGAGTCACAAGAATAGATTATTGGTTTCTGTTTTTTTTCTCTTTTCTCCTATCTCCAGTCCCCCATTAACTCGTATTATATTGATCTGTCTCCTCTTTCTTCGCTTTAGACTGGAAGCACCTTCTTTTGGGGCAGGGATTATGTCCAACTCCTTTCTGTGTCCCTTGTAACTAGTATTTGACCCAGCAGATTCTAAGCATTTAGTCAACATTAGTTAAATGAGGGAATAAATGAATAACCTCTAACATCCTTCCATATTGCATATTCTGATTCCTAAACCAAAACATTGGCTGATTTATATAAAAGTGTCTTTTTTCATGACTTCTGGCATGGTCTACAGGCCTTCAGGGCCACTCTTAAAGTATAATTTATTAAATATCTAAGTACACCCTTTTTCCTTCCCTTTGCTTCTTCCTTCAACGTGCTGCCGACTCTGGGTTAAACATGATGGAGCAGACAGCCTTCACAGACCTCGCTGTTGGGTTAAGGAGAAAGGTATTAAAGAAATCATCACGAAATAAAAAATTGATCACAATGCAGTTGGTTGGAAAGCAGAGTGCATGAAGCAGAGGGAAAATGAGTGCTCCATACATGGAAACTCTGAAAGTCCAGCTGGGATCTTTCTGTCGGCGTTGCAGGAGTTAAAGTAAGCGAAGTTAAAGACTCACTAAAGTGTTTCTGCCGAGACCATCCCTACTTAAATTCATTTCTGCCAATCATAATGTCCTACCTACTCGTGCTTGCTTGGATATTGTCTCTGTCTCCGCAACACAATCTTCTACGCTCTCCTACCTGTGCTGCCATCTTATTTGTGTCCTAATGGATCACACTCCCCCCTCTATCTGAAGCAACATCATCTTGTTTAACTCCTTCGCTGGCCACCTCTCTCCTTCTCCTCTTCTTGTTTTCTAGTGTCGATGTTTTCTGCTTTTGTATCTGGCCCCTCGGTCACTTTTCCCATTAGCTAATGAATGGCAACAGATTATAGAGAAAAGAGCCTGAGCTCTGAAGAAGGACTTGAGTTGAAGTCTACCTTCACTAACGAATAGTTATGTGATCTTGGGCAAGTGGTCAGTGATTCCAAATGCCCAGAGAGAGCGAATAATAGGAGGAAACTGAGTTTCAGAAAATATATACCAATTGTTTTCATTCCATCTTGATTGGTTGCATGCCTTTTACAATAATAGCACTTATGATGTATTAGGCACTTTTATAAATGCCTTACATACGTGTGCTCATAAATTCTTCACAATATTCCTATGAGATGGGATAATATAATAATCTCATTCTCATCTTCATCCCCATTTTACATAGAAGAACACAGAAGCACAGGAAGAAAAAGCGAGTGCCTAAGGTCACAGCAGCTTATGAATGCCAGAAGCCTGATTTAAACCTGAGCATCTTGCTCCAGACCTGTGCACCATGGTACCTTCCTGTTCCTAGTTATACTTTTATGTTTTCTCACCTGTAAAATGAGACTAATGATATGCACTACATGGAATTGTCGTGAGAATTCAGTAAGATATATGTAAAATTCCTAGCACTCTGCCAGCCACTTAGTAGATTGTAAACAAATGTCTGCTCTGTGTCTCTCCTTTATTTTTTTAAAGTCTGTGACTTTTCCATGTGTCTTCACTGTGTTGACATGTGCTCCCTTTTCTCCACTGTGTTCTATCTTCTTCTTATTCCCTATTGATATCAAAAATGTATCATGCTATTGCTTTTATCCATATTCTTGTATACTCACTATTCTATATTCTCTCCTCTGTATTCTATATATTAAGACTCCTAACTGACATTCCATATCCTTTATTTAACAAAAAAATTATTTATATCAGTGTAAAACACATACGTGGTTCAGAAAGGCAAATGGTACTGAAAGGTTTATCCTGAAAAATATCACTACCCACTCTGCCCCACATTCAAGTTCTGCTCTTCAGAGACAACCAGTTTCAACACTTAATTTTTTCTCTAGAACTCACTTTTATATTTTTATGTAGTATATACATGGTCCATATCTTGATTTTTCAATGTTATTAAAAAGAACCTTTCTATTGACATATTACCATGGAAGATAAGGATCTGACAACCACCCACTACTGCCCACCAGCTGACACACACAACTGTCCCACACATCCTTGCATTTTAATTATATCTCAGTATTTAAAAGAGTAATTTTCAATCTCTATATATGTATGTTATATACGTTATAAACACTGAGTTAAATATATGTATGTATGTAAATAGGCAGGCAGATACATAGATGTGTGTCTGTGTATTTGCATAGCTTAACCAAGTAGTATACTATGATTACACTTAGTTTTTCATTCACCTTTTTGTTTTTCCTGGAATTCATAACTGCCTTTAGCTTTCTATGTCTTATCACTATATAGTCCCCAAATTTCTGACAGAAGAGAGCATCTACTGCCAGACGGCCCAGGGCAAAAGTAGAAATGGAAGCTCACATATCATATGTTTATTAGTGAAAAGTTAAAAATAAAACTAGTAAATTGCTACATAATTTGTTATTATGTAGACCTCCTGCCTTGAAAAATGTATCAAAATAAAACAAAACTATGTGTAAAATAACCAGTTCATAACACATAACTGAACAATAATGAAAATTCAAAATTAGTTTTCTTGTCTGTCCAAGAGCAGAGGAGGTGGCCACTCGCAGGGCTGGAGGACGGAGAGGAAAAGATTTTCTCTCACTTGCTACTTTGCTTGAGCTGGCTTCCCACATATCTTCTTCCCAGGTTCAGGAAACCTGCAGGGCCGACAGCACTTTCTCTTTTCTGTCCTGTTGGAGGCTTGGCTGCCCATCCACCAGCTCCCTCCAGAACTCCCAGAGTCATGGCACTTTGGGAAGCACTGGAAAGAGCCCAGGGGCCCTAAGGTTTTTCCTCCTACCACCCAGCCTGAGCCCAGCCATATCTTCTCATAAGATGCCCCAGCTCCCCTCTCCCCATGCCCACATCCCGCATGCCCACCAATGGCACGCTTTTAAGTTCCCCAAAGAACCTGAGTGTGGAAGGCCAAGTTTCAATTCACAATTCTCTGACACCCAGAGGCCTGCACAGAAGGGTGAGGAGCTGGGGACTGGGGTGGGTGGAGGGCAGGGTGCCCAGCCTTGTTCCTCAGCCTGTGGTCACCCCTTTTCTTCCCACCCACAGCTCTATCATATGCTGAGAGAGGCTTTGACCCACCAGCCTGGATGTCCAACCTTCACTCACACCCCCTTGCAAACAGTCACTCTTGGCCACCCCTTGTCATAGTACACACTCAGCATGATAGGGCTGGAATAAAAGGCTTGCACATGTCTCAGAAGGAAGCCTGTGGTTATTTGGGCAGGGAATTTCAGTGTCCCAAGTACCTAGAGGGTGACCTGTAAAGAGAGAGGATGCAGATTCCAGGTCAGCATCTCCTTGTTATATAATGTGGATCTGTGTCCCCACCAAATCTCATGTTGAAATGTAGTCCCCAGGGTTTGAGTGGACCTGGTGGGAGGTGTTTGGATCATGGGAGCATATCCTTCATGAATGGCTGAGCACCAGCTGCTTGGTGATGAGTGAGTTCATGTGAGACATGGTTGTATAAAAGTGTATGGTCTCTCTCTCTCTCTCTCTCTCACTCCTATTTCGACTTCTGCCATGAGCAAAAGCTCCCTAAGGTCTTACCAGAAGCCAAGTAGATGCTGACACCATGCTTGTATAGCCTGCAGAACCATGAGCCAATTAAACCTCTTTATAAATATCCCTGTCTCAGATATTTATAACAATGCAAGAATGGCCTAATACAGAAAGTTGATACCAAGCAGTGGGGTATTGCTACAAAGATACCTAAAAATGTAGAAGCAACTTTCGAATTGAGAAATGGGCAGAGGTTGGAAGAGTTTCAAGGGCTCAGAAGAAGACAGGACAATGTAAAAAGTTTGAACTTCTTAGAGACTGGTGAAATGGCTGTGAATAAAATGCTGATAGTGATATGAACAGTGCTATCCAAGCTGACAAGGTCTCAGATGGAAATGGGGAACTTATTGGAACTGGAGCAAAACTCATCCTTGTTATGCCCTAGAAAAGAGCTTGGCTGCATGCAGTTCATGCCCTAGTGCTCTATGGAAGTGTAAACTTAAGAGAGATGATGGCTGGGTGCGGTGGCTTACGTCTGTAATCCCAGCACTTTGGGAGGCCGAGGTGGGTGGATCACCTGAGGTTGGGAGTTCGAGACCAGCCTGACCAACATGGAGAAATCTTGTCTCTACTAAAAATACAAAATTAGCCAGGCATGGTGGTGCATGCCTGTAATCCCAGCTACTTGGGAGGCTGAGGCTGGAGAATCGCTTGAACCCAAGAGGCACAGGTTGTGGTGAGCCTAGATCGCGCCATTGCACTCCAGCCTGGGCAACAAGAGCAAAACTCTATCTCAAAAAAAAAAAAAAAAAGTGTGATGACTTGGGGTATCTGGTAGAAGAAATCTCTAAGATGCAAAAGTATTCAAGATGAGGCCTGTCTGCTTTTAATGACTTATGCTCAGATTCGGGAGCTAAGAAATTACTTAAAGTTGGGAGTTATACTTAAAGGGGAAGCAGGGCATAAAAGTTTGAAAAATTTGCAGCCTGGCCATGTGATAGAAAGGAAAATCCTGTTTTCTGGAGAAGAATCCAAGCAAACTGAGAAGCAACCACTTGCTAAAGAAATTTGCATAACGAAAAAGGAGCCAAGTGCTAATAGCCAAGACAATAGGAAGAAGGCATTTCAGAGATCTTCTAGGCACCCCCTCCCATCACAGGCCCAGAGGCCTAGGAGGACTGAATAGTGTTGCAGGCCAGGGCCTGGGCTCCAGTGCCTTGTGCTGCCCCAGGAAGCTACTTCCCACCTCACAGCTGCTCCAGCTCCAGCCTCAGCTGGAAGGGCCTTAGATACAGCTCAGGCCACTGCTTCAGAGGGTGCATGCCATAAGCCTTGGTGAATTCCATATGGTGTTAAGTCTGTAGGTATGCAGAGCGCAATAGTGAAGGAGGCCACCTAGATTTCAGAGGATGTATGGAAAAGCCTGAGTGCCCAGGCAGGTCTGCTGCAGGGGTGGACCCCTCACAGAGAACCTCTACTAGGGTAGTGCAGAGGGGTAATGTGGGTTTTGAGGCCCCACACAGAGTCCCCATTGTGGCACTGCCTAATGGACTTCTAGGACGGGTGCTGCCACCCTCCAGACCCCAGAATGGTGGAAACACCAGCAGCTTACAACCTGAGTATGGAGAGGTCACAAAGGCAAAGCTGCCCAAGGCCTTGGGAGCCCACCCCTTGCAGTAAGTGTGCCCTGGATGTAGGATATGGAGTCAACGGAGATTATTTTGGAGCTTTAAGACTTAATGACTGGCCTGCTGGGTTTCAGACTTGTGTGGAGTCTTAGCCCCTTTCTTTTGGCCAGTTTATCTCTTTTGCAACAGAAATGTTTACCCAATGCCTGTACTGCCACTGTATCTTAGAAGTAAATAATTTGTTTTGATTGTATAGGCTCATAGTTGGAAGGAACTCATCTCTGCAAGAGATGCTGGACTTTGGACTTGGGACTTTTGAGTGATGCAGAAACAAGTTGAGACTTCTTGGGGACAATTAAGCCGGGGATGATTGCATTTTGCAATGTGAGAACATGAGGTTTGGGGGGCCAGTGATGGAATAATGTGGTCTGGATCTGCATCCCCCCAAATCTCATCTTGAAATGTAATCCGCAGTGTTAGAGCTGTGGCCAGATGGGAGGTGTTTGGATCATGAATGGCTTATCCCCACTCCCTAAGCAACGAGTGAGTTCACAAGAGATCTTGTTGTTTAAAAGTGTGTGGCACCTCTCTCTCTCTCTCTTGCTCCCACTTCACCTTTTGCCATGAGCAAAACCTCCCCAAGGCCACACCAGAAGCCCAGTAGATGCTAGTGCCATGCTTGTACAGCCTGCAGAACCGTGAGCCAATTAAACCTGTTTTCTTTATAAATGACCCAGTCTCAGGTATTTCTTTATAGCTATGCAAGAATGGCTTAATACACCTTAGTTCTGAAGGTGCTTCATCCAATCAGAGGAGCAGGTAGGAGGAGGACCCAGGGCAGGGGCTCGACTGCCCAGGGCCTCAAGCAAATTCCCTCTGTGCATAAATAAAGCTAGGCTGCTCACGTTGTCTTTGTTTTTTCTCAGTACAGTATACATCCTCTCCAGAGCCCTCACCCTTCCATTCCAACTTGAACTGGCTTCTCTGTGCATATCAGCTGCCAGTCGGGTACAGCTTTCAGGCACCATGAATCCCTTTCTTGTCTCTCCTGGATTCTGCATCTTCTGCTTTCTTACTTTACTCCTTTATTTTGGTGGACTCATCTACAAGTAATTTTCTTTTTTATTTTTTGAAATGGAATTTCACTCTTGTGGCCCAGGCTGGAGTGCAATGATGTGATCTCGACTCACGGCAACCTCCGCCTCCTGGGTTCAAGCAATTCTCCTGCCTCAGCTTCCCGAGTAGTTGAGATTACAGGCACCCACCACCATGTTTTGCAAATTTTTGTTTTTTTAGTAGAGACAGGGTTTCAGCACATTGGCCAGGCTGATCTCGAACTTCTGACCTCAGGTGATCCACCCACCTCGGTCCACAAGTAATTTTCTAATAAAGCCCCATGTAAGGGAAAGTTCTGAGACTTTCCATGCCTGAAAATAGTTAGTCTATGCTTAGATCGATAATTTGGTGGACAAAATTTCTAGATTAGCAAACCTTTTCCTTCAGAATTTTGAAGGCACTGCCCCCTTAGATTCCACCATCCAATATTGCTGGTGAGCAATCATGTGCTATTTTAATAACTCTTATTTGTACATAACCTTCATCCTCAATCCTTTTGGGCTTTTTTCTTCATTATAGCACTTTGAAAAATCTAGCTGATGTGTTCCTTTGTGGGTCTTTACAATTAATTGCACTGAGCACTCAGTCAGCTCTTTCTTTCTCTCTCTCTCTCTCTCTTTTTTTGTTTTTTGAGATGGGCTCTCACTCTGTCACTCATGCTGGAGTGCAGTGGTGCAATCTCTATTCACTGAAACCTCCCGCTCCCAGGCTCAAATGATCCTCCCACCTCAGAGATGGGGTTTTGCCATGTTGCTCAGGCTAGTCTCGAACTCCTGAGGTCATGCGATCTGCCTGCCTCAGCCTCCCAAAGTGCTGGGATTACAGGCACTGCGCCCAGCCTAGTCAGCTCTTTCAATATGGAAGTTTAGGCCCTCCAGCTTGGAGCTGAGCACAACTGAACCATAGCCCAGCCAAAGCCAAGCCACAGCCAACTTGCAGACCAGTGAGCAAAAAACAAATGTTAGCATATGCCACTAAGATTCAGGGTTTGTTTATTGTCACCACACAATCTGACAAATACCCCTTGGCTGTCAGTTTGAGAATGATGCACGAAAATACTCTTTGGAAGCTCTGCATGTGTGTGTGCACATGTGTGTGTTGTGTGGGTCTGTGTGTCTATGTGCATGTGTGTCTTTGTGTGCCTGTACATGTGTATGTGTGTCTGTGTGTGTGTGTGTGTGTGTGTGTGTGTGTGTATCTCCATGTGTATGTATGTGTATGTGTATCTGTGGAGAGGGGTACTTGCTGACTGTGGCCCCCTACAGGAAGACTGGGCAGGATCTGGCTCTATCTCAAGGGAGCCCTCAAATATTAAGTCTTCTCTAGGACCAGTTTCTCCAGAGAAGCCTCTCCATCCATTCCTGGAAGGTAGTTCACTGGTTGGCCATGTTCCAGCAGCTGAGTAGGGGAAGAGACTTGGGTTCTGTATGTAGACTTTACCTAATGCCTGGCTTTCAGGACAGTGCCTTACCCCTGCCTTCTCTGTGCCTCCTGTTCCCAGGTCTGGAGCTTCTCTGGTCCAGTGTATCCACAGAATAAACCTCTGGTTCCTTGTCAGGATAGATAAGCAATAGAGACTTGACTGCATCCACTCAGGGAGGGTTTAGTGATATTAAGGTGAGTGGTTCTCAAATGGAGGAAATTTTGCCCCCAAAAGGATGTTTGGCAATGTCTGGAGACTTTCATTGTTGTCACAGTAGGGAGGTGGTGCTACTGGCATCTAGTGAGTAGAGGCCAGGGATGCTGCTCTACCTCCTATGATGCAGGATCACCCCCAAATCAAACAGTTATCCAGCCCCAAATGTCACTAGTGCTGAGGCTGAGAAACTCTGCTTTAGACAGAATTTCCAGCAGTCATTCTGATGGCAGCTCTTCTGCTGCCTTTAGAGGAATCTGGCATCTCTAATACCTGAGCTTTTCCAAGGTGCTAAAGCATGAATCATCTGGCTTTCCCTGGTACCTCTCTGTTCAGTCACTTATGTTCCAATTATCCTTCATCCATCAGTTTTCCACCTTCCAAAGTACTTTTTTAGGATCTCTGGTCCACTGTTTCTCCATTCTCCTTGTTTTTATAAGATTAAACTTGTTTTATTCCTTTACTGTCTTTTTAATTGGGTTTTGAGAGAGAGCCAAAATAAACATGTGTTCAATCTGTCACGTTTAACCAAAAGTCTACAGCCTTCCTAAAACTCCTCAAGTACTGCTTTCTCACTTTCCTTTTACAACCCAGTGTCATGAACTACAGGTTCTTCCTGTGTTTGTTATATAAATACTCTGAGGGGCACAGGACCCAGTGAATTGTCATATACTGGAGATGGAGTAGGTGTGTTTGATCCTCTGAAACTGTGTTTGCATTACTAACAGAAATAGTGATTGATGGGCACAAAAAGTGGGAATGCTAAGGCTCGAGAGCTGCAAGCCCTCTTGGAGATCATCTAGACCAGTGTTTTCTCCTTCAATCATATCACTTACCATCCTAGCCATAACTATTTGCCTCTTGTACAAATAATAGTAGAATCATGCATTGCATAATGATGTTTTGGTCAATGATAGGCACATATATGATGGTGGTTCCATAAGATTATAATAGAGCTGAAAATGTCTATTGCCTCATGACATCATAGCCATTCTAATGTTGTAGTGTAATGCATTACCTTTTCTATATTCAGATATGTTTAGATACACTAATACTTACTATTTTGTTACAATTGCCTACAGTATTCAGTACAGTAACATGCTGTGCAAGTTTGTAGCCCAGGAGCAATAGGCCATTCCATATAGCCTAGGTGTGTAGTAGGCGATCCCTGCTAAGTTTATGTGAATACAGTCAATGATGTTCATACAACAACAAAATCACCTAACAATGCAGTTCTCAGAATGTATCCATTGGTAAGTGACGTGTGACTGTATTCATTAGACATACTTTTAAAACTTAGATTTCATTTATTTTAAAATAAAACATTGTATTATTTGTATAAATGGAATAACAGGATCACTTGCCATAATTAGTAGTGACCTTAACATCAAATGCCATGGGAGGTGAGGGGAGTGATTTTTAAATTCCAGCTAGATACCGCTGCCTGCCAAAGGGTCTAAGCCTGAGGTTTGCTCTGTTAAAAAAGGAAAATCAGTAAGGGATTAGAAAGCTGTTGAAGATTGCTTCTCAAACATTTGGCTAAGATCAAGGATAGAAAGGTGTTAAGGACATACCAGCATAAAATTGAAGCTTTCTCCATGATATAATGCAAGAAAAGTACTGAACATAAATTGAAGAAAAGGATTAACATATCATTATGTGAGTCAATGTTATGGAATGTTCACAAATTCCAGATCACCAGTGTTAGGCTGTTTCTTTGGGAAGCCCAGGCCTAGTCCAAACCTATTTATTCCTCAGCTGATAGGTTGAGCTTGTTAACTATAGGACTGGTACACAGTTCCAGGTCTTCAGACCCCACAGTGTGTTTTCTCTCCACACGCCTCCAGTTTCCTACAGAAGCAGAAATGTTAATGAGGCAGAATTGAAAGAACTGGGTGACAAAATACAAAATCAGAAAAAGTGAGGCTGTTCTCTTTCCTCTCTTTCGATCTAATAAGCAGTAACACATAAGGAATGTTAAATTTATGTGAATGTGTCAGGGTAGTTTTCTTTTTTCCCCCTTCCTTTGGATCGTTTTTCAGTTAAGGATTGTTTCTCTTTTGAAAATATGTTTTAGCTACTCTTTTACAACATTATCCACACTTTACAGAAAGGAAGCTTATTGAAAGTTAAAAAGGAACGCAGAAAATAGCACCTACATTGCAACTGAACAAAAGAATGCATATGGTGGGAAAACTGAGAATTCTGCCTTTATTAATTAAATGACAGTATAACAGGTTCTGTTTTCATATACATTTTTAACCATACAGATTTAGAAATAGATATTGAACAGTCATGGTGCTGAACGTATAAATCATATTTTGACTTGGAGTTTCAAGAAAAATAAAGAGGGGAAGGCATTTATCAGGCATAATTAATTCAACTCACTAAATTTACAATAGAGATTTTCACAAAGAAACAAAACCAAGGAGACAAAGTAATTCCCGCAAATTCCTGGGATCTTTTATTTCTCCAGTATTTATTTTTGGATGCATTTCAAGGCCTACTTACATTTCCACGATTAAACTAATTTTTGCTAATTAGGATGTCCCATAATAGGGAAAGCCGGGTAGCCTAACAATTATTAAACCCACTTTTTTATGGAATGTAAGTGGATTTTCTTGTTTGTTTGTTTTTTAAGGAAGTGTGATTCATCTAAATCTACTACCTACTATGTATTTTACATGTCTTGTTTTATTTGCTATTGACATCAACCCTAGGAGATAAGGTACTGGATATGTTAGTGAAGATACTTATGCCTCCTGGGTCTCCTTTTATCTGAACACATGGAGTTCACTCTGGCCAGAAAAGCAGAGCTGTGCTGCTCTTTGCACAGAAGTACCCCCTGACTTGACCTGAGAAAGCCTTCTCAATCAATGGTCAGTAACCTGCTAGAAAGGGCTTTTCCAAATGGGTTGATAATAATGACCTAATCCAATCAGACTATCTCCTTCTGCAAACTGACATTCAGACAACAGAGCTTCACTAGACACACAGAAATGGAAATGCTGTGAGAGAGAAATCCTTTGGGTTATAGAGAGTTGTGGAGAGATCGGTGGACTTGATTCTGAACAGCCTCCCACTTCCAGGCTAAGCTGCCTGTATCCTTGCAATAATTCTCCTTTATAGAGTTGTCTAAGGGAATTCTGTTGCCTGACTGAAAACAGTAGGCATTAGTGTACCCATTTTATAAATGTGGATGCTGAGGCTATGAGGTCATCTATAAATGTCACTTGTATAATTCAAATTTAGACCTGCCTTTGTCCCAACCCAGTATTCTCTCCACTATTCCATGCTACTCTCTTAGATTAGTCATCTGAGGCCCAGACCCTCTTATCTCAATCCCAGGATCTCACACAAATATGGACATGTTCAGAAGAAGTGAAAAGAGACCTCTGTCAGCCCTACCTTCAAAATACATTCCCTCATCTTTCTACTTCTTCTTTTTTTTCTGACTCCCTCAGTTCAGACATGGCCCCATCCCCTTGCAATAGAAATTGACGAACCTCACTGGCCTCTGAGCTATAACTTATGGCCCTATCCAACCCCCTTTCCATACAGCAGCCAGAGCGATTTTTTTTTAAAATTATCAGTTCATCCAATTCATGTTTTGCTTCAAGATGGTGAACCCCTTAGAGCTACCTGCTATGCTCTGCCTCCTAAATCCCATCAGGCTTACACAATATAGAATGAAACACACTTTCTCAAATGTTGAGACCAGGAGTGGGGAGGTGTATCTATGGTAGAGACTTCGATAACTTTCCGGAGGAGTATAAAGGAGATGGAGTCATGTTAACTGATAAACCAGGGAAAAGGGAGACCTAAGGCAGAAAGGTTGCAAGGAAAGCAGAGTCTCTTCTTTGCATGCAGCCCCTGAGTGCATCTGGGACAGAAAGTGGCTGGTCAGTCATCCTGTCAAGGACAGAATCCAGGGAGAAGCTGGTGCTAACCAGTCTGCATACAGTGCTCTCTGGGGTCAGATGCTCAGCAGAGTCCTTTATTCATAAACATGGAAGATGACCAAGGACCACCAGACAGCTGAGCTAACCCAGCTGCAGGAAGGTGACCATTCACAACAAATTACCTAAGAGGGAAAGAATGAATCTGGGGAAGAGAAGATAACTGTTAAAACTTCTTATGAGTATCCTTAGAGAGAGAGAATATATTTCACTTATAATGCAAGAACAGGCCACCATGTAAAAGAATCAGCTAAAGGATAAGAACGAATTGATGGAAAGAAAAAAATGTATGCTTGCCAACAAATTCATTTGAAGAACTACTAAAAAACATTGAGGAGCTTCTCTAAACATGGAACAAGTACAATAAAAAAGATACGAGAGTAAGATAAGGAGGAAAATATGAGACACAAAAGTCAATCCAGAAAGGGCAACATCTATCAAAATAAAGAATAGAGAAATGGAGGAGGAATAATATAAAAATAATAAGAAAATCTTTCCCACAACTAGTGAGATACAAGTTTTCAGAATGAAAGGCTTCACTGAGCACCAATAAGAAAGAAGGAAAAGGTTCACACATCAATTCATTTTTGTCAATTTCAGAACATTAAAAAAAATCCTAAGAAAAGGGTAAATACTTTCAAATAAAGATATAAACACATAATATACACAAGTAGATAATTAGACAAATAGATATTATACTTGCAAACAGAAATATGAAGGCATGCATGCATACATTTGTGTGTATTTGTGCACTCACAAGAAAACAGGATTCAGATTCACAACATACTTAGCAGCAGCATTCAGTCCTGAGAACAACAGAATGGTGTCTTCAAAATTGTGACTTCAGTATTTTTCATATCTTGTCTCAACAACCCCACATAACAACCGTATGAGAAAGTGCCCAGGATATACAAAGCTAACTCCCGGAGCAAAGTAGCCTGTGTTTCTAATCACAATGACTATCAGAAATCACACCCAACGCACCCTTTCTGTGTAGGTGCCTATCCATAACAAATAAAATTGAAAATTAAAAAGTCAGAGCTGGATTAGAAAATTGGTTAACCATTTCTGTAAAATAGAAGCAGATGAGAAATTGAAAGTGATAAACAAGAGACAGGCCAGACAGGGGCTGCATATGTGGGGTAAATAAGACTAAAATTGCTCTATGCAAAGAAGCAGACCAAAGCCAAGCTCCTTTCTTGAAACCCAGGCTGGTGTAGGGGTGTCCTACGCATAAGAGCTGAAAAAAAGTGCTATTGACCACCACCTGGAGCTTTTTGCCTTTAGTAAGCTACAAGACTCTGAAGGCAGTAAGGCACAGATATTTTTCACAAACAGGATCTGACACCAGCCCTTCCCTTGCTCCATGAATGATTCTCCAGTGCTCTCAATATCACCTTAAAAAGGGAGCCCTGAAATACCATGATAAGACCCAGGTCTAAACTGAGAATCTAAGAATCCAAGAAGGAGCCACTGGAAATGCTAGATAGAAAGGGATGTGGACAGAGGGAGAAAGAGGAAGAAAAACAAACAAACAAACATAGGAACCAAAAATCCCAAATTCAAACTGAGCCTACACACTTAAATTCAAAAACCAATAAAAATCTAAGAGTCACCAAAATCAATAGTCAGTCATCAAAATATGACTTCATTCTGAATGAAATTAATCTTCCAATCTGCCAAGAGTTTAAAGTAAGAATGTTTAGAATGCCAAAGCAGAAATTTTAAAAATATTGGAATTAACAATATTAAAATAAGCATAAGAGATGAGATAAGCTTTAGATTAGACACAGTTTAAAGAAGAATTAAAAGAGAAAATGAAAGAATATTAACAGATAAAAAGATGCTCAACATCACTATCAGATATTTGCAAATTAAAATAATGGGGGCCAGGCACGGTGGCTCACGCCTGTAATTCCAGCACTATGGGAGGCTGAGGCAGGTGGATCACTTGAGGCCAGGAGTTTGAGATGAACCTAGCCAACATGGTGAAACCCCAATTCTACTAAAAATACAAAAATTAGCAGGGCTTGGTGGTGCACACCTGTAATCCCAGCTACTGGGAAGGCTGAGGCACGAGAATCGCTTGAGCCCCTGAGGCAGAGGTTGCAGTGAACCGAGATCACGCCATTGCCCTCCAGCCTGGGTGACAGAGGGAGACTCTGCCTCAAAAAAAATAATAATAATAAGGATAAAATAAAATAAAATAGTGGGCATTCCTTCACATCAATTTGGTTAGCAAAAATTTTGAAATCTTCAAATACTAAATGAGGATGAAGATGTGACTATAAATGGAAATCTCATATACAGCAGAAAAGTATAAATTGGCACCACCTCATTATTAAATATTTAGCAAGATCCAGTTAAGAGGAAGATGCATATACCTTATAAACTAGCAATTCCACTACTTAGTATCCTAAAGGGAATTTCACACATTTATAAAGGAGATATTCAGAAGGTCTATTGCAGCATTGTTTGTGGTAACTGAAAATTGAAAACAACTCTAATATACATCAACACAGGGCTGAATTTAGATATAGCCATACTGTTCAATACTTTGTATTACTTACCTAAAAAAAGAAAGAACTAGAGTTATCCATGTTTTGGCATGAATATATTGCAAAAACTCTATAGAAATGTGCAGTATGATACTATTTATATAAATTTGTGAAAATGTGCAAACTAATTCTATATATTGTTTAAGACATGTATGTGTAGTAATATTGTAATTAAACGTGTAGTAATACTATAATTAAATGTACAGTAATACTAAAATTATGGAAAGGAGTCAAAACACCAAATTCAGCATGGCAATTCCATCTGGGAAGGAAGAGAGGAGAATGAGATCAGGGTGAGTTACACAGGAAATTAATAATATCTATAGTGGTTTAAAAATTATGGAACATTTCATACAAATACAAAAAGTAGAAAGAATGATAAAATGTACCTCCATGTACCTAACACCCATCTTCAATAATTATCATTTTGCCAGTCTTATTTCATCCATTTTTTCTCCACACATATCCACTGATTTTTCTGGAATTTTTAACACAAATTTCAGACATCATGCTATTTTACCACAAATACTTCTGTGAGCATCTATAACAAATGTGGTCATTTTAAAAACATCGCTATATTATTATTATATGTACCAAAATTATTAATACTTCATGTGGTAAACTAAATAAAGGAGACACACACACACACACAAGGTCAGAACAGACTCAGTTCCAAACTAAGGCCCATTCCCAGCTTGGCCAATTCCAAGCCAGCTGCCCTTGGGAAAGTTATTTAAGCTCTAAGAGCCCTTGTGTCTTTTGAAGGATTGAAAGGATGACTTAAAGAGTTAAGGCCTGTAAAGTAGTGGGCAGATACAATGGGCTGCAGGTGAGCTGGTTTGCCTTCTAGGAATTCTAGCAGCAAGATGAATGTTACTCAGCTAGCTTCATGACTCAGCAGGATGAAACTCTCTAAAGGGTGTACAAGCTCAAGGTGTTGCCAGCTCAGAGAGGTGAGATGTCTATCAGAGAGAAACCCAGCAGTTTGAAGAAGACAGTAGGACTTGATCCAGGGTTTGCCAAGTTTGGGCTATGTGGGTTGAGAGAAAGCAGAGATGAAGCCATTCCAGGCTGGAGAAGACAAGGGGGAGGAGGCAGGCAGCAAGGAGGATGGTCCCAATGGTGAGGAGGTTTACAAAGAGCAATATCAAGCTCTTAACAATATCACGTATCAAGCGAGCACAAATGCAGCTCAAAACACTTTGCTCAACCACAGAAAAAGAGGTGAGGGTGGATGCTCACAGCCATGCCATAAGAAGCCCTTTATTAACCATTCCTTCATTCATTAGGCAAGTTTTAGCACCTACCATGTGCCATTATGAACGTCCCCTTCTCAGCTGCTACCACTTCTACAAAGACCTTTGGGCCCTGGTTTGTCTTGTGTTTTGGAATTCTGTCGTTTAAAATAAAATAATAAATCTTGTACAAGCAAAATTCATACGTCCCAGGCAATGGCATCATGACAGAGTGCAGAGTAGATTCAGGCTGCTGCCAGGAGCCATTTCACAATTCCTGCTCTGAACGTTTCATCAGTCCCCACCATTTCCATTTAATTTGGAGACCTGCACAGAATGTCCCACACAGAATTATTTACTGTCTTATTCACCTTCATGTCCGAGTTTCTGTTTGACCCTTACATCAGCATATATTACGCAGTCTCATACCCTTCATGGTTTTCCATTTCAGGGAACCAACTCCAGTGAAGCCACTCCCGGGTCATGTGCCCCCCAGAAATTGGGTGGGCAGACAGAAGAAGGAGGAATTGTTTCACCATGTTAATTGCTTCTTTCCTTCCTCCTTGCAGGCTGTTGCTTAGGAGAGTTATAGGGAATGGTGTTCTCAGTGAGCACTGAGAACCAGAACCAGAAACCCCCTGTGTATTTCAAAGAGAACAACATGTAATCCAAGAAACTGACTTATCAGATCACTGAAGGGCTGGTGGAGTGAACCCTAAGCTGGGCCAGATGACCCCCAGAGCACTGCAGACCTGACCCACCAGGGAAGCCACCTTTTCTGCCCCAATCAGAAGATTGCCCCCAGAGCTGCGGAACATTCTGCGATCACTGAGATCCAGCGATAGGAAGTCACTGCCTCCACCACTGAAGCTCCCCAAGTTGTACGATGCTGAGGAAGAGTTGCACATCCCTGGGCCGTGTTTGCCGGCAGAAAGAAGCCAATCTGCCCCACTTCCACCTTCCAAAACTCTCACAAGTGCCAACAATTCATAGAGCTAATTCCCAAGCTGACCCCTCCTCTCAGCCATGAAGAAGAGCTTCTCTAAGGGAGGCCAGAGGAGCCAGCCCTGCAGACATGGGCGCCTGCAACAGCCATGCCTCTATTAGGATGGTGCCTGCTCATTTTCTGTCCAAAGGAGTCACAGCCCCTTCTTAATCTTCATGGATCTCTTCCAGTGCTCTGAACAGCCTCCTCATTCACCTTGGTGATTAAACTTTTTAACTCTCTTAACATTTACTGGGAACTGAGACTTGATCAGACACTGGGCTACCTCTGGAGGAGATGCAAGGATAAATTAGGATCACTCTCAGACTAGTCAGTGAGGCAGATATGTTAACAAAACCTACAATGAAATGTAATGAGTGTATAAAGAGGATATCTGGGGCTGGGGAGGGATGGGGGAGGATAGGAGAGGCTCCCTGACTGCCAGGGGAGGTGTGGAGCACTTCTCAGAAGGGATTCCCTTGGTTGCCCGCTCAGCAGCTTCCCGTAGTTCACCATGTCCTCCTCTCCTTGAACCCTTACTCTTCTTGGCTTGTGGCACATTTCTCTTCCCTGACCTCCTCTCTCGCTGTTCCTTTCTCTACTCCAGCTCTCTAGGTGGAGGCTCTTCCTTCTTGGCCTACGTGAATCACCATGTGATTACTTTCATTGCCATGGGTTTAAAGGTCTGCTATGTGCTGACGATGTCCACACCTGTTTTCTGAATTCACAACAGCCAGCTGCCTGCTTAGCATCTCCCCTTGAAGATCTCAGGAACATCTGAAACTTAACATGTTCAAGGCAGAACTCCTGATCTCACCCTCATGTAAAATCTGTCCCAACCTAGGTTCCTCCATCTCAATAGTGGTGTAACCATCCATCTGCCCTTTGTCCTAAACATCCAACACATCAGCAAGTCCTGCCATATCAAGTTCCTGCATTTATCTCTAATCTCTGTGGCCACCACCTAGATTTAGGCCATTATCACCTCTGGCCTGGATTTGCAATAGCTTCCTATCTAGTCACCCTACCTCCACTCCTGTCTCTCCCAATCCATTCTCACAGAGCAATGAATGTGATCCTTTCATAATGAGAACTGCTTCGTATCAATTATCTGCCTAGACCTTCTAATGGCTTTCCAATGCATTTAGAATAAAACTCAAATTCCTTCCTTTTTGACCTGTGTCCATCTCCCCAAACTCTTCTCCTGCCACGAGACTAGGTGGTAGCAGGGAAGTTGCTTCACACCAGGATGTGGCACATGGCAGTGGTGGGAGAACTAATGAGCCAGAAGAGTCTCGAGGTCAGGATGGAGGCAGGCACATGGCCACCTGAGCAACGGCAAGATCCATGCTCCCCAGCAGTGGTGCCAGCAGCAGCACACCCATACCAGACAGACTCAGGCACATGATCCCCACGTGACCCCTCATGGGAGGCCAAGAGAGACCCCCACCTCTCAGAGGACAGGCACGCTAACTCCTGCACCATGGAAGAAGCAGGCAGGAGAGTCTCAAAGGAAAGACAAGTACTGATGGGCAGTTTGAACCTGGAATTGATTGAACATTTATTAAAAATGGAAACTATTTTAAGACAGCTTTTCTTGAGTAAAAATGCTGTTTTTCTTTTCTTTCTCTTTCTCTTTAACTCCATCACTTGGAATGCAGGCCCCAGAGCAAAGTGAAGGCAGTAAGTTTGAAAAGTTCATATTTTGGACACACCTTATTTTATATCTTATTTATACCTTATTTATATTAGCAGATATAAATATAGGCATGGATATAAATTGAAAAGAAACGAAGCTAAATGTTAACAGTAGTCATACCTGGGATGTGAGAATAAATATTTTTATTTTCTTGTTTATATTTTGTCTTTTCCAATTTTTTCTACAATAAGCATATATGAAATAGAATCAGAATAAAATAGTTACTATTTTTGGTGAGTTCCAGTGACTCTTCTGTGAAGACTTCCCTGGTTCTGGAGGCAGGACTGAGAGCCTTTCCTGGCCTTCCATTTCCCCACATCTGCCATGGAGCACCGTTCTCATCGTGCTGTCATTCATTGGCTTCCTTGTGAGGCTGCAAGCCCTTCAGAACAGAGAGGATCTTTTCATCTAAATATCCTCAGTATCAGCATAAGACACAAACCACTGGACATTTCATAATTGTTTGTTGAATGAAAAATTAACATTCCACCATGAGAGATTCATTCTTTTGGCTTCACACATTGTTTTAAGGACACTTTTGCTCAATGGCAAATTTCTGAGAGAATAAATCCTTTGTCAGTAGTTACTATTCAGTAATCTGAATTCAATATCCATCATAGATTTACTGAACAGGGCCTAGAAAAATGAGACAGTAGACAGTAAATTAGATTGTCAAGGAAGAGGCAGAGACAGGGTCATGGGCCAGTAGGCCCCATGAAATGACACAACACAGGAGACTGCAGGGCTGGGGCTTAGGTTAGGAGAGGGGGGCACTTGCCTCAGGTACAAAACTTCAGTGGGCTCAAGACTTAGCAATCAAGATAAATCCACATTTTAAGGCAATATTTTTAAAATCTAAATTTATGCAAAAAAAAATCCATGGTGAGCAAAATATCAAAATTGTTAAAATAAAATCACTCTTACTAATTTTTCCTTTTGCCTCAGGCTCCAATGTGGCTTGGTACAGCACTGTTACTGATCTCATCTTTACTTAAAATCTTGGTATTTTGTTCGTCCTGGATATTTTGCATTAAATTGTTGTGTTTAATATTGTGTTGAAATATTTATCTCAGTGCTGAGTTTCAGGCACCACCTTAAATTCTGCCCTGAGGCAAGTCTTCATTTTCTTGACCCTAGTCCCAGCCCTGGGTGATTGCCAGCCATGGTGGGGAGGATGATAACAGGTCCACATCTAGGGCAGGAAACGTGTTCTTGCCTGGGCCTAACACCGAGTTTCTTAGTCTTCCCAGAAACGGAGTGGTTAACAACAGAAATTTATTTTCTCACAGTGGTGGAGTCTAGAAGTCTGAGATCAGGGCACCAGCAGGGCCAAGTTCTGGTAAGCGCTCTCTTCCTGGTTTATGGAGGGCGACCTTCTCATTGTGTCCTCTTGTAGCAGAGAAAGAGCAAGCAAGCTCTCTGGTATCCCTTCTTAAAGGGGTACTAATCCCATCAACAGGGCTCTACTCTCAAGATCTCGTCTAACCCTGATAACCTTCCAAAGGCCCTGCCTCCAGATTCCATTACCTTGCAGGTGAGGGTTCAATTGATTTGAGTTGAATTTGGATGGAAATGGTAATGCTTGGTTCATAATACCAAGGGTGAGCATTGCTTCTGACAATAGTGCCCATAACAACAGGGAGGCTGATAATATTAATAGTGTCTTACTTGAAGCACTTCCCAGGTTTACTCCCCTTATCTCACCTGATGTTCAAAAAATATCTGTGAGGAAGGGCAGAGGGCATTGCTGGCCCCATTTGCAGAACAAGGGAATTGAGTTAAAGCATGTTGTGGATGGCAGTGTTGTTATCTGGACCTAGGACTCCTGATTCCAAAGCTCCAATCCAATGGTAGAGCTTCTCTCTACTACTACAGCACTCTCCTTCTCCCTTGACCTGTGAAGCACATTTATTTACTATGTACTTTAACTTCCATTATATCCTTTACAATTGCAACAACTCTGCAAGGTAACCTGGACAGGGATTCTTGTCCCCATCTTACAGATGAGGACGCTGAGTCTAAGGCATTTTGCTGACTTAAGTCACAAAGGAGCCAAGTGGGAGAGACAGGTTTAAACACCAGGTTCTCTGACCATGCCTCTTCTCTAGCAGAGAAGCAGCCCGATCCCTGCCCTGTCTGGTTGTGTGTGTGTTTGGTGGGGCTGGAGGGGTCTGCCTGCTTGCTGGGCTTGGACTGCTATGATGAAGAGGGCCCTGCAAACCCACTGATTGGGAGGGTCTTCCTGCCAAGGCACTATGGCACAGCATTTGGTATCTGGGGTGATGGGATGAGCAGGCATGCTGGCAAGCTGTTCATGTCCTGCTCCAGCCTTTACTGGAGGTCCTGCCAGTGCCTCTGATGTCCACAGTCATCCTGGGAGCAATGGCAGGTCCCAGGCTCATAATTAACAGAGCAGACTGGAGGAGAGCCAGGCTCAGGGCCCTTATTTCAGCAGCTCTGATCAACTGGTAGCAGGATAAGGGGCTTCCAGAATCTTCTGTAAACCTTACTTTCTCCAAAACGGGAGGCAGCACATGGGCCCAGAGCCCCACCAGGGACTGTAAAAGGGCCAGCACGTGGTGAATGCCGCAGGAGCAAAACCTGGGGAAGAGAGATTTTTAGTTCCAGCCAGACACTGAATCAAAAAGAAGCAAAATGGAATCCCTTGAGGCAGAATTCAAGGACCCAGCCCTTTGAAACCCAAGCAGTCAATCAAAAGCCTTCATCCATTTAGTGGAGTAATGATGAGTCTTCAGAAAGAAGAATATCAGTTAAATGTGTTTGTGATTCAAAATAAAGATTTATCAAATGCCAAAAGTTCCAGTGGCCAAGCCTTGCATATGAATGATTGAGAACAAAATGACAGAGGCTGGTGGTATGTTGGAAGCCAGTCAGCCAAGACCCCAAGGGAATCATGATCTTCCTTAGAAAGCACTATCGTGGAAGAATCCAAGGGGACCAGGTTTTATCTAAAAACACCAGACACTTGCCTTCTCCTCCTTCTACTTTCTCCTCACAACTTTCTCTTCCTCCCCTCTACCTTTCCCCTCTCCCTCCCCACTTCTTCCTCTTTTCTCCCATCTTTCTCTTCCCCCACCAACCTTTCTCTTCCCCAGATTCCTCCTCCTCTCCCTGCCTTCCTTGTCCTCCTCAAACTTCCTCTTCCTCTCCAACTTCTTTTTCTTCCTCAAACTTGCTCTTCCTCCTCCTCCTACCTTCTTCCTCCTCCCACTTTCCTTCTCCTTGTTTTTCCTTCTCTTCTCTTCTTTTCTTCCCTTTTCTTTTACTTTTTCTTCTATTTCATATTTCGTTTGTTTTATATTTCTTCTCCTTTTTTCTTCTTTTGTTCCTCTTTCTTGCCTCACTTTTTCTCTCTCCCTTTCTCCTCTTTCAGCCTTTCTCTTTCTCTATTTCTTTTCCTCTTTCCCTTTACTCCACCCTTTCCAGGAAGATTTTTATGCCCCCAAACGCCTTTGACTCTGTGATGTAGAGTCCTTTGGAAAACTCAGATGTCTTCCTAGAAATAAAAGGCAGTACAAGTGGCTTCTTGGGGCAAGAAAGGAAAGCACGCATGCTACTTATAAGTGGGAATGTTATGTAGCCATTAAAAGTGGCCCTGAAAACTATGAAATGGGTCAAACGATCTTGCCAGAAACTTATTTACTGCATTTAAATACAAAATCCAAAATGCAAAATTTCATGTGCAGCATTACAATTGTCATTACGCTGCATATGGTTACCAGCCAAAACCTATGCAGAGGAGAAGCCTGGGAAGAAATACAGTTATGCGTCATTTAATAACCGAGATATGTTCTGAGAAATGCATCATTAGGCAATTTTGTCATTATGTGAACATCATGCAGTGTACTTACATAAACCTAGATGGTATAGCCTACTGCACACCTGGGCTATATGTTATAGCCTATTGCTCCTAGGCTACTAATCAGTACAGCACCTTGCTGTACTAAATACTATAGGTGACTGTAATGCAATGGTATTTGTGTGTCTAAACATAGAAAAGGTAAAGCAAAAAAAATACAATATAAAAGATAAAAAATGGTACGCCTTTGTAGGGTGCTTACCATGAATGGAGCTTGTAGAACTAGAAGTTACTCTGGGCAAGTCAATGAATGAATGGTGAGTGAATATGAGGTCTAAATTTAGAAAAAATATTTTTCTTTGTTAAACAATAAACCTTAACTTTACCATTAAAAATATTTTAACTTTTTTCTTCACTAAAAGTAAAAGAGTCCTTAACAATTTTTTTGCTTTATTTAAAATTAACTATAATTTTATTTTATAAACATTTTAATTTGTTAAACTTTTTGGTTCTTTTGTGATAACACTTACCTTAAAACACAAACACATTGTACAGTTGTAGAAAAATGTTGATATTTGTATTTTATAAGGTTTTCCTATTTTAAAATTTTTTTATTTTTTACTTTTTAAACTTTACTTTCAAAACTGGGACACAAACACATATATTAGCCTAGGCCTATTCGGTGTCAGGATCATCAATATCACTGTCTTCCACCTCCACATCTTGTCCCACTGAAAGCTCTTCAGGGACAACAACACACAGGGAGCTGTCCTCTCCTATGATAACAGTGCCTTCTTCTGGAATACCTCCTGAAGGACCTGCCTGAGGATGTTTTACAGTTAACATTTTTTTTATAAGTAGGAGTACACTCTAAAATAATTATTGAAAATATAATAAATACATAAACCAGTAACAGAGTCATTTATTTTCAAGTATCATGTACTGTACGTAATTGTATGTGCTAGACTTTTATGTGACTGGCAGCGCAGTACATTTGTTTACACCAGTGCCAGCACAAACACAGGAGTAATGCATTGCGCTATGACATCTCTAGGCAATAGGAATTTTACAGCCCAATTATTATCCTATGTGGCCACTGCTATATATGACATCCATCATTGCTATGCAGCACATGACTGTACACTTTAAAATGTTAACAGTCATTTTCTTCAAAAGGGAAGGAAGATTCTGGGAATTGTTTTCCACTTTTCACTCCTTTACGAGTTTTTTTAGTAAGCAAATAAAATTATATTGCCTTTATAATAATAAAATAAGCAGTCAAATGTTCTTGCCAGAAACTTGCTGTCAGGGCACAGCCCACCGTGCTGCCTGAGGTCACACTCTGCAATGGCAGAGCTTGGTGCCAGCTGAGTGAGAGGTGGCTATTTACAAAAGTTCATACCAACCTTCTCACATTGCATGGCCCATAGAACCTTACTTGGCTTTTTAACCTTGAAATAAGAAATACCTCTTTACTGGTCCACCTCCCTGCCCCATCAAGGAGCAGGCATTGTGTTGGGTGCATTGTATACCTTGTCATTACAGCCTTGTGGGAGAGGAGCTACTATCATCTCCTTTCTACATATGAGGAAACTAGGCTCGGTTCAGAGTGTAAGTGTTTAGCTTAGTATGACCTGAATTTTCTATTACCCCCGAGATCTCTAAGGAGTTCAAGGTTCTGAAAGCACTGGACAAGTGTGATCACTCCTTAGAGTAGTGAGAAACCAACTGAAGAGTTATAGAAACCAGGGAAATTTGGTTTGGGAAATGAAGTAGCTAAGACTAGGAAACTATGTGCCCTTGAGTATTGGATAATATTGGTTATCACTGCTGGTTTCTGAGAATGCTGTTTCTCTTGACATCAAGAGTCAAAACGTTTCCATATGTAACCAAACAATTAATATTAAGGATCCTAGGAGTTCCATATACATTGCACGTTGCCATGTGCTACAAAAAGTAGATGATTTTAAGATGTTTTCTAATTCGTGTCATTATTTTTCCCTACTCTTAAGACAGCTTTATCATTTTTCAAAAAGAAAAATAAGGATATAATATGACCATTTAATCATATCAACTATTTCATTTCTCATTGTTTTCTCACTTTTCATACCTATGTAAATATTTTTATATAATTGCAATTGTACTTTAATGGAATTTTTGTCTTGGTTTTGTTCCCAACATCTCATGTACTCTTTTCCATTTACTAAACTTCATATTTATTGTTTTCAGTAAGTACCTAACATTCATGGAATCAATATACCACTGTTATCTTAATTCTCCTATCATTGGGCACTTAGATTTTTTACCATTATAAATATTGCTGCTATAAATATGTTTTTCATATTACTTATGTTTTTGTCATCTGAATTATTACCTTGAGACAAATTCCCAAGAGTCAGATTACCGATACTAATCATATAAAAATGACTCCAAATATGTGCTGCTGAATTATAATCCAAAAGAATAAGCCAATTTACAGTACCTGGACCTTAGTAGGTACTTAATAAACGTTTAATGAATACATGACATGAGTAAATGCCATCAGCAACATAAGTAAATCTTATTTTGAATATATAAACTAAGAAAAAAGAGACGGCTTTACTTTATTAAATGCATGTATTCTAGTCACATTGACTGAAAACAGGATTTCTGAGAATCAAATATCCTTTTATCATTTATTTTAGTTTCATTAGCTGCAGCTTTGCAAGAAGGGAACATTCTCCAGGAGACCAGCTTGGAGACCTTTGCTAGGGAACAGTTGGAGTGAGTGCCATCACAGTGTCCCCTGGGAGCCTGGGTCTGGATTGAAAGCACTTGGGGTTTTCAGGATTCTTCAATTCTGCAAGCTTTTCCATATTCCCATTGGCTTCCCAGCTCTGCAGTTATTTTCTCTATTCTCAGTGTCTCTTGAGTTTGAACTTGCAGTTCTTACAGGTCTCCTCTGCTTATTCTAGACATAGGCAAAGTCTTAGAGAGTAGATCCACCACAATCCAAACGAAGACATACCTGAAACGAAGAAATGCACCAGCCAGGATTCAGAATTTAGGCCCCAAAACCAATGTGTAAATTTGGAGAATGTAGGAGGGAGTCTTTGAAGAAACACACTCATCACTCTAAAGAAGAACAGAAAGTCAACAACAATATAAAGAAGACACCAACAAAGACACAGTCTCCCTAGAGGCAGCAGAAATCATGTAATCATAGATCTTTGATAGAAATTAGAAAAAAAAATGTAACTACAAATGGGAGCTTGCAGGGGTAGCAACAGACAAAACCGAACTTGCAAATGTGCTAACAGAAGCAAAGGTATCAAAGGAGGCTTTTTCATCAGGTTAAAGAGTTAGTCACAGGAGCTCATGTACCACCAACCAAAATCCCATAAAACTGTATAAACATCAGATATGATGCAAAAGAGAATGAGAGACCTAAGCAAAAGAATGAGGAGTTATGGCAATTCGGCAAGAGTAAACCTAGACCAGCAAGGGGGTGAGAGGTGAGGGAAGAGTTAAAGCACAGCATCTAGTATTTATGCTAAGACAGTGTTTCTCACCAGCAATTCTTAAATATAGATCACCACAAAGTGACCTATCAGAACTGAAACTGAAAGGACAAAGACAACCTCTTCTAAGTGGTCAGATGCAAAAATAAGAATTATGTCACACTTCACCCATCCAAAATTGGCCCAGAGCAGGAGCCCTTGGAGGGACATTCACCCGCAGCTAAGAGAAATAAAGCTAGTACAACTACAGCTTCTTGCCAAGATTATTATTCTCCTTGGAAGCACAAAGAGAATGTTCCAAGCCTTGCCCAGAAGACATGAAAGGATTTGTCAACAAAATCCCACAGACACCAAGATCATTTTAGAAAGTAATGAAGATTTAAAGCTCAATAGAGGGAAATAAGAAATAGTTTAACATTTATTTCTTAAACTCATTAACTAGTAATTAATATTCATTTTACCAAAATGTGTTTTGTATACGATGTTTTGTAGCCTATGTACTTCTTGAGCTTACAGCTCTGGTTAACACACAAGGAAGTGTTGATTCTTCTCTCTCAACCGATCTTGTAAGGTCAAAGTTTCAAACTCCCTAAGATGAATTTATTCCAGTCATGTATTCTTGTGACTCTCTAAACAGTACTTAACACACTGCTTTGCCAATTTTGCCCACTCTATAAGTATTGGTAATAGTAAGAAGGCCTGTGTCAAACCTGGGAAAAAATATGTTTTCAGAGGGGCTGTATCCTCATGTTCACTGAACTTATATTCAACACGTGCCCATGGTTTAAAAATAATTATAAAAAGCTTATAACAGTTTCTAAATTACTCCCTGTGTCACTGCTCCACACTCTTTTCAATCTCCCTCTTGAGGGAACAGTTTTGTTCTTTTAGTTTTTTCTTCTGGCATTTAAGCACACACATTTCTGAATAATATGCATATATTGCTTTCTTTGGACTAATGAATTTTAAGTTTTATCTTGAGTTTCTATTATGATAGATGAGGTTTCAGCTCCTTCCATTCTGCTTCCCTGTCCCCATTATATTTGGCTAAATCAATATTCAGTTATTACTGTAGTGCTCCTATGCAAATATTATTCCCAGCTTTGCACTGTAGAGAATTACATTTGCTTTCTTTCTTGCCTTTTGTCTTTTCTGAAGTAGATTGTCTTATTTGTTTTTCATGTTATTAGTTGTCTGCATATATTGCTAATTTTTCTGATATCTTCCAAAATTTTAGCACTACTTTCCGCACATCAACCACACTAAAAAATATATCTTTTCCATTTTTCCCTTGGGTATATCCACCTGGAATACCTCTATCTTCCCTTTCTGTCTGTTGAGTGCTGTCTATACCAGCAGAGCAACGCCATGCTAGGAATTTCCACTGAGTTTTCTAAAGACTTGGATTCTCTGCCCTCTAGTTTTTCTGTAATGCTATTTGGAAATCTAAACTTATTCTGACTGTTCTTCTTTTCGTGTACCTGTTGATTCTCACTGACAGCTTATATTGTCTTTGAGCCAAGTTCTCCGAAATTTTACAAAGTATACATTGATGAGAGCCCATTTTCTCCCACTGCTCTCTCAGTGGGCCCTTTTAAGCTGGAAACTCATGTCCTTCTACTGCAGGAAATCTTTTTGAATCGTTTTATTGATTATTTCCTTCCCTGGATTTATTCTATTCTCTCTGGAACTATTTTTTGGATTTTGAAACAAATCATTCAATTCTGACTTTAAAACATCTTTTTAAAATGCTTTTATTGAGCTATTCACTTCTGCTGTGAGGTTTTTAATTTCATAAGTAGGCTGTGTATGTGTGTGTTCTATTTTTCACAGCATTCTAGTTTCACGAATATACTGTCTTCTCTTATTTCTGGGGATATTAATGATTGTGTGTTGTTCTAGTTTCCATATATAAGTTGCATTTTTCAGTTTGATTTTTGGCCTTTCTCTTCTGTGTTAGAGGTTGTCCTCAGATGTTACTCAATCCTTATTTTTTCGTAATTGCGGGAAAGGGATAGTTGATTGAATCTGAGATCCACTGTAGCATTTTCTGAATGTGTTGTTTAGGGGAACCTCTCCTGTGGTTATTTTTCTGTCTCTCCTCTTGGGTTTGTTATATTCTCTAGGGAGTACTCTTCCAAAATCCTGCCTGGAGGGCAAAAGTCTGGCTACCAGCATTCTGGAAGCTGAACCATAGGAGAGGGTTAGAAATTGTCAGCATTGGATATGCGATTAGCCACTCACTGCCATCAACCATTTCTGTCAACACCATGTCCAAAGACCTTTTTTAAAAACATTCCTCTCCAGAGAAGAGGCCTCCAGATTTTTGATGAGATAGAGAAGGGATACTTATCGAGGAATGAGAAAAGGGGTGGGGGAACTCCTTCGAAACATGTTTTGCACCAACCCTTTTGACTTCAGCTTCCCATCTCTTCACTCCCAGTTCCAGAGGCTCCAGTGCTGATGGGTGCTGAGCCTCTTGAAGATTCTTCAATGCAACTTGGATTGGTCCTTATGTTTCCTCACTTCATCTTATGATTCAGCTTTATTGCAACTGCTAAATTAGTTATCTCTCATCTGCCTGCTTTTCAGCCTCTGAAATTTTGTAACTGTTGTTGCCTATCCTATTTTCCTTTCCTTGTAGGTTTCTGTCTTTTAAAATTATCTACTTGACATGTTTTAGTGGGATTTTAGGAAGGAGGAGAATTAGTATAGGTGTTTAAAAACACCAGAACTGTATTTGCTTTTTAAACATTTGAGCCGTATAAAGTTGTCACTTTGTAGGTTATAAATTGGTTTGAATTTGGCAATTTCATATGGTTCAACCTTATATATGATTATTTTTCAATGTCACTATAAAGATCTCTTTTCATGGAATGGGAGAAATCATGATATATTTATTCCTAAGTGATGTCCCCCATGAGCACTTAAGATCACTCTGAAAAATTGACCTGAGTATTTTCCAACTACGTAATACCAGCCCACATACTTACCATCCACGTTAATTGCTATTTCTCCCAGCAAGGGGATTTTAGTGCACTTTGTCGAGGTAAAATAAGCCAAGCCTTGGTGTATTTAAATGAGCAATGGTGTTGACTTTAAAGGGCCCAATTCTCACCTCCAGTATTTACTTTCTATAATATGAGGGGGGTTCCCTGAACCTAATGCTTTCTTTCATAGACCCTTTATCTCTGGTGTTAGACAAGAGTGGTTTGACAAATTATTGGCCGGATAACCTTTGAAAGACTTTGTCTCTGAATGGGAGTGATAGCAACTTACACCATGGAAGCATTAAAAGAGATAATGAAAGCAAAGATCTTAGCATGGGACCTGACATGCAGTAAAGGTCTCAATGAAACAACCATAATACATATATGGAAGGTATTAAGTTATAAGAATCAAATATCTGTTCATTTCCTCTCTCACCATCATTGCTCTGCAGATCTAAGAATCAAGCAAGACAACATATTTAAAATCTGTATATGGTCTGCCGTGTATTACAGACCACTGATCAATAACTTTCTGAATTGGTTAACTCAAAGGAAGCTGCACAATGTTAAAGATAACTGGTTAATGAACCTGCCAATCAGACTGATGTATATTCAGTGTATATTCAGGCTGATGTATGTGCTCCCACATGTGCCTCTCTGCCATAGCTCCCCAAGCCACTGGGATCCAGACAGATAGAAGGGAAGTCAGGCAAACCAAACCCCTTAAATGTATTTCATTTTTCAGAATTAAAATAAAAAATAATCCTTTCCCCTAAAACTTTCAGTAAACTTAATAATTAACGGAAAAAGGAAGATAAAGCTTTCTTCTCCAAATGTGACCTTTCCTACTTGCTTTTGAGGTGAGATGGTGAGTGACATCACATTGTGGCTTAATGTGGCTTTTAGTTTCATGACTGTGAAACCTGCTGTGTGTGATCTTGTGCAATTTCATGAGAATGTAAGCATAGGAAGAACCTGTAGAGGGATCACAGGACTGAAAAAATTTCCATTATCCTCCCACTGGTTTGAGACTATTTCTTTGGGAAATAAGACAATAAGAATGTAAGTCTTTAGTCAATTTGATAGAATGGAGTATGACAGAAAAATGTCTTGAAAAGAGCCGTATAGTGATGTGCTATTATCAGCAACTTATTAGGAGGACACATCTCATAGAAAAAAAGAATTGTTCAAGTCATCAATAGTCTAGTTTTTGGAATTCCAGAACAGTACAGCTAGAGAGTGATCAGAGTGGAGGAGCAAATTTACAGTTATTGAGCACCAACAGTTTTTCTCAGCCCTCCAGGGAAAGGAAAGTAGTGATCATTATCTCTGTTAAATAGATGAGACAAATTCAGGCTCTAAGAGCTTAAGTAATATGCCCAAGAACTACCAGCTCTCTGTTGATGTGGAGCTGGAACCTAGGACCATCTGGTTCTAAAATGTTAACTTTTTATTCTCAAACTTGGCAGATGAGAAAACTAAGGCTAAAGAAGAGGATGTAGTGCACCCAAGGTTTCACTGCTGGTTGGTAGCTAAACCAGAAGCAGATCCCACGTCTCTTGACTCTTAGTTCAGTTTGCTGATGAAGACATAGAAGAGACATATTCTCTTCTTTGTATTGCCTTCCTCACAAACCACCCACGGAATGTCATTGTATAAATAATTCTCCCCCGTTCGAAAGTGAGAACGGATTTGTCCTGGTCTTAGGCTTTAAAACAGGCTGATGGAGAGGACAGAGATCAGACTTGCTGTAACTGACGAGTGTGGTGCTAATTCTCACCTGGGAAGTATTCACAGACTAGCTGGGGGCCTGGTCAACAGCGATTCTTTGTAGTTTCTTGACATGGCGAGATGGGGGCTGTGAAGATTCCTTATCGTGTTGCTTCTCAGCAGATGTCTGTTAAGCAATTGAGAGCTAGCAAGATCCCTTTCCAACAGCAATATTGGGGCATAATCATGAGAACTTACATTGTTTTTTTTTTTGAATTTGTATAAAATAAAGCTCATTTGCCTATAGGAATAATCCCTTTGTGGCCCCAGCATGATGATTCAGATCATTTCTCTGAGTCCGCTCTAGTCATCACACATTTCACAGGCCTGACTCTGGCAAAAGAACTTTAAATGAACCCTCTGAACATGTTTTAAAGGGACATCATAAAAGCAAATTGCTATACTTAGTGCTAAGGTGTTAGAATTTTTTGTTTTAAGTAATGGAATGCTTTTTCATGACATGAAAGAATTGCCTTACTAATGAGCTCAATGTTATATTAAATACCAACTCTATATGTATAAATGGCTGGAACAATTATTAATACAGAATGTTAAACTTTCTAGAATCTTATAAGGGCAAAGAATAAGTGACAAAAAATTTTAACAGACTCAGGAAGATTGCTGGCTGATATAGTTTGGCTGTGTCGCCACCCAAATCTCATTTTGAATTGTAGCTCCCATAATTCCCATGTGTTGTGGGAGGGACCTGGTGGAAGATAATTGAATCATGGGGGCGGTTTCCCTCATACTGGTCTCGTGGTAGTGAATAAGTCTCACAAGATCTGATGGTTTTATAATGGGAAACCCCTTTCACTTGGTTCTCTCTTTTTTTTTTTAATTGTTTTTTTATTCACTTGGTTCTCATTCTCTTTTTGCCTGCTGCCATGGAAGATGTGCCTTTCGCCTTCCACCATGATTGTGAGTCCTCCCCAACCACATGGAACCGTGAGTCGATTAAGCCTCTTTTTCTTTGTAAATTACGCAGTCTCAGATATGTCTTTGTCAGCAATGTGAGAATGGACTAATATAATGGCAAATAGGAAGAACGTATAATAAAATAAGGATTGTTTTTAACTTTCATTTTTATTTTAATTTTATTTGTTGAATTGTTAAAGTGTCAGATATAATGTAGGTGTTTGTATATATGCTCTGTATAAAAATTAACTGGAATGGAGGCAGATAACTTGGTGAATTCTTATCCCATATTGGAAAGATCTCAAATTTAGAACCATAAAAACCTGGGTTGAAATTTGTTTACCACTTAATTGACATGTTACCTTAATGACTGATGTAAACATTTTGAACTCTATAGAATCAAGATCAAAATACTTACCCATCGTACATACGGTGATAAAGCATCTAAGAGCATACCACTCTTCAATGAGTGCCTAGCACACTTTATGGAATGAGTTATTTTCTTCAATTATTTCCCCTTCCTGCATCTACCCTGTTTGCTATGTATCTTTACAGTGCTTTCTCTCTGTGAGCAGAATGTACTCCCTTGACTTTTGATTTGGGTTTGATCACAAAGCATACCTTGGACAAGAGAATGCAGCAGATTGTAACATTATGCCAGTTCCTAGAAGAGGCCTTAAGAGACCTTATGTGTTTCTGCTCTGCTCTTGCTCCTCTGGCATCACCGTGAGAACATGCTGGCCTAGCTTGCTATTCTCAGGAGGAGCTTCCTTAACTAAGTTGAAGAGTGGAGCTTTCCTAACTATGTTACCCTAGCTTAGAGCAGAGGCTCTACCACTTTCCTGTCCCAGCCAATCCACAGACACATGAGTATGCCCAACAAGGATGACCAGAGCCACCCAGATGAGCCCAGCCTACATTAGCCAATTTGCAACAAACTCCTAGAAACATGGATTATAATAATGTTACCTATAAATTTATAAAACAAACTGTGTTAAACCACTGAGCATTGAGTTGGTTTATTACACAGCAGTCACTAACTGATACACTCATAATAGGTACCTAATAAGATCTTTTCTAATAAGAACCAGAGTTGAAAAGCTACAATGTATAAATCTGTTTACTACATATCTATTTATACCAGTTTGGCCCCTTAACTCAGCTGTCTGTACATCTATAACTGAGGCTACAGGCACTCTGTAAAAAGTGGTTGGAGATTCCTTCAGCAAACTCAAGGTTGGTCTCCAGTCTCTCCTTCTCTGACAAGGTACCCTCTGTTTCCATCGTTTAGTACCTGGATTCTTCTTCTTGGCCAAGCCATGCAGACTTTCATCTTGATCATCCCAAGAGCTTGGCTTTTTTACTTTGATTGCTGCTGGACACACTCAGTCTCATGGTATTCACCTTTATCCCAAGAGTTCAGGGGGCTTATTGCACCACATTCCCATATTCAGCTGAAGCCCTGGGATACAAGTTCTGAATTCTAATTTGTCTATGAAGAAAGGCTGAGCAAGAAGTACCCATATGATAATGGCTTAAGCAGCATTCTCATTTGTTAAAATCACTTGGCTAAACAATTCTTAATTGTGGTCCGAGGGCAAAGCAAGGCATTTAATAGTCAAATCAAAATTCTCCTCCCAGGTAAGTGGGAGCACAGAACAGTAGAACCCCAGAAGCTTGCAATGGGCAGAGGGTATAGGGAGATTGATCTTTGGGTCTATAGAGAATAGAAAAGAAGATGGCCCAAGAGGCAACCTTCATTAGTGATACCAAAATTAGAAGCCAAGTAGACAGTTCAACTAAAATGTTTATACATGGGATATGAGCCAGGAGGCAGAATCTAGGGTTGAAGTAACAGGTCAGAAACCAGGAACCCCAGTCCATATGAGAATGAAAAGATTTCTACAGGAGAAGGAAACAGATCCTGGAGAACTTCTTTAAACTTTTCGTGGAGCCCCTAAAGGCTCAACTATGGCTGGAGAAAAAGCCCCCCATGTCACATGCCAACCCCAAATGCACCTCCAAAGAACTACAAATTGACTAGTCATTACTGTCAGAAGATCTCTAACAGCTCTTGGCTGTGTGTATAACACAAATTCAGAAAGTGAGTCCCATCTAACCACCTTTCTCCCAATTATCCCAATCGTTCTACAGTAGAAAAGGGAACAGAACAACTGCCCTAATTCACCACACCCTGGAGACAGCTGAGCTTTCTCATTTCCCAGGGATCCCATGGGTGCAGGGCGATGTAGCTGACAGTGGACAGAATTGCTATCTATATACAAAGAAATTGTTCCTATCTGCCCATGGGGCATGTGAAGTCATAGAATTTTAACATAGAGGTGGGAAAAGGGATGGGGAGGATTAGAAGACCTAGAATGAATTAATCTTCCAAAGGTGGAATTAGTGGAGACCTAGGTATGGATGTAATTTCAAATGTCTAGTAAATCTTTTCACCCTTCAAAAATATCTTGCATCTCTGCCTTAAGTAATATCATTAAAGATCCATTTACTTGGTTAGAAAAATACTTTAAATATTTCTCTAAGAATATTATTATACATTTGTCCTTCGGAGAGATAAGAATCCGGTAAAAATCTGCTAGTCATTTAAACCTTAATGGCAATTAATTTAATATAAAGAGGGTGGGGATAGACAGACAGACCTAGTGGAATTTCATGGAGGGTATCAGAGGCCCAACCCCTGGCTGTAAAAAGGATGGGAAGGAGGGTAGGGACCAGGAGACAAAGTAGAAGTGAGAAAAACATAAGAAGTGAGAAACAATTTACATACTTAATAACTAGAATGGTGAAAACAAATAGAAGTAAAGGACAAGCCAGGGTTCTAGCATCTTCCCCAGTCTGCTTAGAGAACCAACTAAATTTACATTAGTAGAGCATCTAACACAATGCCACACACACACAAGGTATCTAATAAATGACCATTATCATTACTTTTATTATTATAAGTAACTTTTATTTTCCTAAAGAGATGCCCCTGTTCTGAAAACAAGTGCCCAGAGACCAGTCTTTGAAGGTCAGGTTCTCAATCTCTTAACCTCTTTTACACCTACTCTTCAATCCTCATTCTACCCAATCCTCCTGGCCACCAAGTCTGCTGCCCATCTCCCATGTAAGCCCTCCCTTGCCCCACCTCTCATTTGGATCCACCATCTGGTTCCATGGCCTTTTCTTCTTGTCTGTTTTTCTTTTAGTTCCTTTGTTTAATTTACGGACATAACACCCTTCCGAGAATAAACCATCCTCCAGACTCTCCTACTATATACGGTTCCCCTTAGGCAGACCTTTCTAGTCTGTCCTGAACTCAAAGGAACAACCTTCATGGAAAGAAACTTGCACATTTGGGAAACCTGAATGTGAGACCTGGCACTGACTCTTGGTAGCTCTATGACCTTGAAAACTCATTTATCATCTGTAAGCCTCAATTTTCTTATCTGTAAAACTGGGATAATGTTTCCTACCCTGTCTATTTATTCAGCATCCAACCCAGGTTTACTGACAGCATGCTAAGTAATGAGGACACTACAGTGAATAAAATATACGAATGATCCTTCTCTGCACAGAGCTTACAGTCCAGGGGGGATTCAGACATTAATTGAATAATGTAAATAAACATAAAATAATAAATTTGACTTACAAATAAAGATAAAATATTAACTGTGGCAGGCACTGTGAAGAAGGGATGTTGGGCATATAATAGAAAGATTTTACGAAGTAGTGGAATCAGGGAAGATTGACTTTTCCTGAGGAAGTGAAGCTTGAATTAGCGTTTGAAGGACAAATACAAGAAAACTGAACCAAAAGAAGTAGAGTACTCTGAGCAAATGGAACAGCATATTCAAAGGCCTCATGGTCATAAAAATATGGTGGTCTATGTGATGCCCTTGAAAAATCAGAAAAATACCTCCCTTTTTTCCCCAGACACTTTATTGCTAGCTGCCAGAAGATTGTTGAATTCTAGGATGTGTGTGATATTAATTGATGCCCCTTAGTGTTGTGCATTGCAAACATTGCAAAACCTGAAAAATGGTATAAGACAACTCCAATTTAAGAAATGAAAGATTCTGGTATGTTGCCTTCATTTCGTTATGTACCCAGTAGTCATTCAGGAGCAGGTTGTTCAGTTTCCATGTAGTTGAGTGGTTTTGAGTGAGTTTCTTAATCCTGAGTTCTAGTTTGATTGCACTGTGGTCTGAGAGACAGTTTGTTATAATTTCTGTTCTTTTACATTTGCTGAGGAGAGCTTTACTTCCAACTATGTGGTCAATTTTGGAATAGGTGTGGTGTGGTGCTGAAAAAAATGTATCTTCTGTTGATTTGGGGTGGAGAGTTCTGTAGATGTCTATTAGGTCCGCTTGGTGCAGAGCTGAGTTCAATTCCTGGGTATCCTTGTTAACTTTCTGTCTCATTGATCTGTCTAATATTGACAGTGGGGTGTTAAAATCTCCCATTATTATTGTGTCGGAGTCTAAGTCTCTTTGTAGATCCCTCAGGACTTGCTTTATGAATCTGGGTGCTCCTGTATTGGGTACATATATATTTAGGATAGTTAGCTCGAAAAATGGCACAAGACAGGGATGCCCTCTCTCACCACTCCTATTCAACGTAGTATTGGAAGTTCTGGCCAGGGCAGTTAGGCAGGAGAAGTAAATAAAGGGTATTCAATTAGGAAAAGAGGAAGTCAAATTGTCCCTGTTTGCAGATGACATGATTGTATATCTAGAAAACCACATTGTCTCAGCCTAAAATCTCCTTAAACTGATAAGCAACTTCAGCAAAATCTCAGGATACAAAATCAATGTACAAAAATCACAAGCATTCTTATACACCAATAACAGACAAACAGAGAGCCAAATCCCATTCGCAATTGCTTCAAAGAGAATAAAATACCTAGGAATCCAACTTACAAGGGACGTGAAGGACCTCTTCAAGGAGAACTATAAACCACTACTCAATGAAATAAAAGAGGATACAAATAAATGGAAGAACATTCCGTGCTCATGGGTTGGAAGAATCAATATCGTGAAAATGGCCATACTGCCCAAGGTCATTTATAGATTCAATGCCATCCCCATCAAGCTACCAATGACTTTCTTCACAGAATTGGAAAAAACTACTTTAAAGTTCATATGGAACCAAAAAAGAGCCCGCATCGCCAAGTCAATCCTAAACCAAAAGAACAAAGCTGGAGGCATCACGCTACCTGACTTCAAACTATACTACAAGGCTACAGTAACCAAAACAGCATGGTACTGGTACCAAAACAGAGATATACGTCAATGGAACAGAACAGAGCCCTCAGAAATAACGCCGCGTATCTACAACTATCTGATCTTTGACAAACCTGACAAAAACAAGCAATGGGGAAAGGATTCCCTATTTAATAAATGGTACTGGGAAAACTGGCTAGCCACATGTAGAAAGCTGAAACTGGATCCCTTCCTCACACCTTATACAAAACTTAATTCAAGATGGATTAAAGACTTCCATGTTAGACCTACAACCATAAAAACCCTAGAAGAAAACCTAGGCAATACCATTCAGGACATAGGCATGGGCAAGGACTTCATGTCTAAAACACCAAAAGCAATGGCAACAAAAGCCAAAATTGACAAATGGGATCTAATTAAACTAACGAGCTTCTGCGCAGCAAAAGAAACTACCATCAGAGTGAACAGGCGACCTACAAAATGGGAGAAAATTTTCACATCTGACAAAGGGCTAATATCCAGAATCTACAATGAACTCAAACAAATTTACAAGAAAAAAACAAACAACCCCACCAAAAAGTGGGCAAAGGACATGAACAGACACTTCTCAAAAGAAGACATTTATGCAGCCAAAAAACACATGAAAAAATGCTCTTCATCACTGGCCATCAGAGAAATGCAAATCAAAACCACAGTGAGATACCATCTCATACCAGTTAGAATGGCCATCATTAAAAAGTCAGGAAACAACAGGTGCTGGAGAGGATGTGGAGAAATAGGAACACTTTTACACTGTTGGTGGGACTGTAAACCAGTTCAACCATTGTGGAAGTCAGTGTGGCAATTCCTCAGAGATCTAGAACTAGAAATGTCATTTGACCCAGCCATCCCATTACTGTGTATTTACCCAAAGGACTATAAATCATGCTGCTATAAAGACACATGCACACATATGTTTACTGTGGCACTATTCACAATAGCAAAGACTTGGAACCAGCCCAAATGTCCAACAATGATAGACTGGATTAAGAAAATGTGGCACATGTACACCATGGAATACCATGCAGCCATAAAAAATGATGAGTTCATGTCCTTTGTAGGGACATGGATGAAACTGGAAATCATCATTCTCAGTAAACTATTGCAAGGACAAAAAAACAAACACTGCATGTTCTCCCTCATAGGTGAGAATTGAACAATGAGAACACATGGACACAGGAAGGGGAACATCACACAGGGAGAGGGGAGGGTAGATTAGAGTATACCTAATGTAGTTTGAATTCATGGTGCAGCAAACCAACATAGATGGATACTTATTAACTGTACCCTAAAACTTAAAGTATAATAAAATAAAATAAAATAAAATAAAATAAAATAAAATAAAAAGAAATGAAAGAAGGCCTGGCCGGGCGTGGTGGCTCATGCCTGTAATCCCAGCACTTTGGGAGGCTGAGGCGAGCGGATCACAAGGTCAGGAGATCGAGACCATCCTGGCTAACACGGTGAAACCCCGTCTCTACTAAAAAATACAAAAAATTAGCCAGGCGTGGTGGCAGGTGCCTGTAGTCCCAGCTACTCGGGAGGCTGAGGCAGGAGAATGGCATGAACCCAGGAGGCGGAGCTTGCTGTGAGCCAAGATCGCGCCACTGCACTCAGGCCTGGGTGACAGAGCAAGACTCTGTCTCAAAAAAAAAAAAAAAAAAAGGAAATGAAAGAAGGCCCATCTGGCTCCACCTGGAAGAGTGAAGGAAGCATGATGTCACATAAGTCAGGATAGAAAGGTGGTGGTCATGTGAAGGAATCTTGTCTTTATTCTACAAGCTTTAGGAAGTCACACTATCAGATCTTCATTTTTCAAAGAGTACCGGCTACTGTAGAAACCATGGGTTAGAGTGGAGTCAAAGGGGCTGCAAGTAGATAAATTTGGAGGTTATTACAGTCACTCAGAATATGATGATGGGAGTTTAACTGGGGTGGTAGTAATGTTGAAGAGAGAACTAGACAAATCAAGGCCATATTTACCTGGTAAACTGACAGGACTTGGTTTTGAAATATATAGAAAGACAAGGAGATGAAGGTTTTAAGAATGGTCTCCATACTTTCTGGTAGATGAATGGTAGTCCCATGCACTGTGGAGCTGTCAAGAACCTAAAGGGTCTGAGCTTTTACCTTACTTGGAAGCTAACATGTTAGTCTGCCACAGTTTTATGGATGCTGGAAGAAGACATGAGACTGTGATTCAGAGATGAAGAACTTTATTACTCATCCCAGAGCAGGCAGTATGAGCTTCATGTTTGCATCAGTTTCCCTTGCCCCCAAGTCCCACGGGGATTCAAAGAGTGGCTCAGGTGCATGCCATACACACAGTGGCTTTGCATCACAGCTGAGGAACTCTAAGCTTAGGAAGCCCAAATCTTTTATAATGGGCTGTATGAAAATCTGCCCTTTGCCCTGGAAGACAACATAATCTTTCTTATACTGAATAGTGAACAAATCTGCTCTTTGTTCCAGAGGTTGATGCTCCTGATAAAAACATCCTTAATAAGACAGTCCACCAAAAAGGCTGTCAGCGCATTTGCTTACCAGATGTACAGAAACATAAGACATCCATGGGAAATTGTTTCACAACAATGAAAAGCCATGACAAAAACCATGAAGTTTTCTGTCTAGCACAGAGGTTTTATGAGACTCAAACAATACAACATTTGCTAAATTGCCTGCAAAACTATAAAGAAGTAAGCCTTGGTAACCACATCACCATATTTTCTTAGTGAAGTCATAGTATTTGTTTCATTTGAAGTTTTGCAATCAACAAAAAGGAAAACAGAACAGGAGGGGAACTGACCTTTGGTAGTAGGAGAATTACTGGGAACTGCCCACATGGCAGGTCAAATGCTAGGATATAGTTTCTTATTTAGTCCTCACAATCACATTACGGAGTTGACGTTATCCTCATTTTATGGATAAGGAAACTGAGATTCAGAGGGTTAGTACATTTTCTCAAGGTCACTCTTTAGGTAAGTGATGAAGCAGGCATTCAATCCCATGTCTGTATGTTCTTTATCACTGTGTTACACTGTATACCATTTTGTTCCTCTTATATACTATGTTACATTTTATGAACATCATTTCATTTGACCTTCACACTCTATGAGGTTGGATTAGCATCCTTATTTTTTATTTAAGAACAAACAACAACTGAGCTTTAGAGAAATTGAGCAATTTGCTTGGTTTTACACAGATAACATATAGATTATAAGTAAAGATTATATTTATCAGTTGGGCCCAGTGGCTCAAGCTGGTAATCCCAGCACTTTGGGAGGCTGTGGTGGGTGGATCACCTGAGGTCAGGAGTTTGAGACCAGCCTGGCCAACATGGCAAAATCCCGTCTCTACTAAAAATAAAAAAATTAGCCAGGTGTGGTGGTGCACGCCTGTAATCCCAGCTACTCAGGAGGCTGAGGCAGGAGAATTGCTTGATCCCAGGAGGCGGAGGTTGCAGTGAGCCAAGATCATGCCACTGCACTCCAGCCTGGGCGATAAGATCGAAACTCCGTCTCAAAAAACGAAAGGTATTTTTAATATATCTATTGTTATATATTATTAAATTATATGTAATATATTATACATTATTACATATTTACTATTAATAAATGATAGTTTTATGGTTGAGTCTGTGTGACTTCCAGGTTCATGCTTGCTCACTTGCCTTCTTTTCTGATTTTCTTAAAATACCATGTACCTTTAAAAAACTCTTTTATTACTTATTTATTACACCAGTAATACATGTACATCATAAAAACATAAAATATAGACAAGCATAAATAATCTCATAGTGACCCACTATTCAGAAATAACTGCTATTTATGTATTCTGTGGAAGGTGTGGTTCTACAGACCAACAAGAGAGAAGGAGAAGGGTTCTGACACCCCATAGAGAGCAGATGGCATTGCTTCTTGGGGATGCAGTGATGTGGTGGGCCACCCTCCCTAAATTTCAGTGATTAGAATGCTAATAAATCGAGTGGAGGGGACGTGGCAATTGGCTACCTGGCCTCGGCCATAGGGGCAGAAGTGGCATTAATTGGTTCATCATAGGCTGCCTATCTGGTAATAGTCATGAGTGAGTTTTAAGTGACTCCACTAGAAATAATGCCTTCTCTGATACATCTCTTGGAAAATCAGTAAACAAGCCTTCTTTGGAATCTTTGTTATAATAAAGCATTGCAAACATGCCAACTATAGTCAACAAGACATTAGCTAAATAGATTATGAAATACCCATGCCGTGAGATACTGTGTCAGACATTTAAAAATAAGGTAGATATATATGTACTAACAGGAAAATTGCTTCAGGATATATTAGTATGTGAAGAAAAAGCAAGTAAAGAAATAATATTTACATTATTGTCTACATTTATGTAAGAAACAAAAATGTATGTACACACGTGAGTGTATGTGGGTAGATGAACAGAAGGAGCTCAGAAGCCTCACATCCCAGTTAGCACCAGGCAACTCTGGGAAATAAGCATATGGGGAAGGAGGGGCTGGCGAGGAGGTGGCAACATCCAGGGGGATCTATACATTGTGCTTTATACTGTTCGAATTTTTAACAATAAGAATGTGTTTTCCATATCACTTGTGTAATTAAATGCAAAGATAAAAAGAAAAATAACTTTATCACCACTTATATTTGTCACTCTCCAGCATCTCCCATGGGTACAATTTATGCCACATAGACAGATTTCCATTTTTTTACTACACAATGTACATTTAAATCAAGTGCTTGAATTTTTCGTATGTCCAAGTACCTTTTAACGTTGCCTATGCAAGGATTGTCATTTAAAATATGTTTTGTACTGCTTTTGAAACACATTTAATCTTTCTCCATTAATCTGCTTTCCCTAAACCTTTCCCTAATTCTTCTCAAGGATTTCCCACCTGCTGTGTGGGATATACAACAGAGTGACTCTAATCATGTTTGGAATTATTTTTATCAATTTAATCCATAGTTGGCAGTTATTTCCATTCCAGAGTCTTAGACATTTAAGGCTGTATGCTGATCAATTTCTCAGTGTTACGTGACATTGGCAACAGATAAGGTAATACATGGATAATTACCTTTTGAAAAATAATAGGACTCCACATAGGCTAAGCCAAGCTTAGATCTACCTATTGAATATGTTTGAGACCTTCCAATTGTGGACGTTCTCTACAACCAAAAATAATACCTTTTTCTCAGATTATACACAGGCTGCATATTTTTAAAGCGCTTTTCATGCAGGTGTGCTTATGGGCTCATTTGCTCATGGGCTACCTTTTGACACAAAATCCAGTTTGAGGCTTTAAATATAGACAGATGGTCAAGTGGCTCAACGTTTAGACTCCACCTCCCTAGGTTTGGCCAGGACTCCCTTTTGTCCTTGGTGTGGGGTCAGTTTCTCCTGGGGTGGTCCACCCCCAGGGCTGCAGATGCTGACTTCAGCCATCTCACTTTGCTTTGAATCCATGTCATGCCCCTCACTGTCTCTTCATTTTGTGGAAACAGCAGCCATTGGGAATGAGGGAGGGAAATGAGACTGGCATCATGGGGCACTCTGCCAGCACTGTGGGGCATGACATGTTGTTTGATTTTTGTTTGTTTGTTTACTGTTCTTTCACGGGGTGGGAGCTATGAAATGACACCTGATAGTTCTGATAGGAAGCTCTGTTTTGAGCCATAGGGTTCATTACCAATTTGACCTGCTGTGTGGTTTGGACACTGTCTTCATGATCTCTCTCTGCTATGAATTCTGACCTTCAAAAAATGGAAATTATATCTTCTAGGATATATCTTATTGGATAAAGGTTATTTCCTTTTCCTAAAGCTGATGTAAAACACACAAAAAAATCCTTTATATAAGGTAAACCTCACTGCAATGTAGTCTTTAGGTACTTGGAGTGTCCATGACTTTACGGGTTCAACAGTGGCTCCGCCAGCTGTGTGACTTTGGACAAGTAATTTAACCTCCCAAAGCTTTAAATTCTTCATGGCTACAAAAGGAACTTCCCTAATGAAACTGTCATGAGAATACAATGAAATAAAAGTAATCAAACTCTGAAATCACTCTGTCTACCTCTGGAATTCTCATTGTGTGAAATAATAAATGTCCTTATTGTTTAAAACACACTACCTGGGGATTCTTTGACTTGCAGTCAAATACATCCTGACCTGTGTTTGGTGTTTGATTGTGCTGCTCCCACATGTGAGGTTTATACCTCAATAATTATAGCCTTAAGCCCAGGTGTTCAAGGCTGAAGTGAGCTGTGATTTTGCCACTGCCCTCCAGCCTAGACGCCTGTCTCTAAAGAACAACAACTGCTACTACACCGTAGCATCTCAGAACTCTTCGCTGCAACAATGGCCATCCATAGATCCTGTCTTTCTTTCTCTACATCCTGGCAGCAAACATCTGGTAGAATCTAGAACTTTCTAATTCTTACATATCAGGCTCCTGGATTCTTACCCTGTATTCTCTTTAATTGCTTCAAAAAGACACAATTTTGACTCTTTTCTTTCACTGTTCCACTTGGAATTGAAATCCCCGGGCTTACTGCATACCTATCATATGTTTGTGTCTCCAATGTGACATTCAGCCTCAAGTCCAAGTTGCCTGATTTCGTTCAAAGCTGCGGCTGTGACCTCCCTAGTGAGCATCCCCTGCCTGCCAGATCACCTTTCTCTGCAAGTGGGACTGTGCCTCTTGTCGCCAAACTTCACAATTTCTCCATAGTTCAACATGAGGAAGATACCGCTAGGGAAAAAAATTAAACAAATGATTACCTCTTCTTTCTAGTTACTTTTTTATATTCTTTTTCTTTTTTCAGTCATATATTAATGCAGTAACGATATATATATTATAAGACACTTAGACCTCAATTTTCTGATTTCTAAGCCATTTCATTTATTTCTTCAAAGCTCCCCACTCCGGCTGGGCGCGGTGGCTCACGTCTGTAATCCCAGCACTTTGGGAGGCCGAGGCAGGCGGATCACGAGGTCAGGAGATTGAGACCATCCTGGCTAACACAGTGAAACCCCGTCTCTACTAAAAATACAAAAAATTAGCCAGGCGAGGTGGCGGGCACCTGTAGTCCCAGCTACTCGGGAGGCTGAGGCAGGAGAATGGCATGAACCCGGGGGGTGGAGCCTGCAGTGAGCCGAGATCGCGCCACTGCACTCCAGCCTGGGCGACAGTGAGACTCTGTCTCAAAAAAAAAAAAAAAAAAAGCTCCCCACTCTTTTCTCATTTGACTGGATATTGTATGAGATAATCTGACCCTGAAGAGCATGCTCTAAACCACTGTGTTTGTCCTGAGTAGGACCAAATTTCCTTTGGATAGGTGAATAGTTTTCTGTTGCCTAATATGGCAGGTAACTTGCTAGCAACATGTGATTTTTAAATTTAAATTCACTGTAATAAAATTTGAAATTCAGTTCTTCAATCACATTAGCCACTTCTCAAGTGCTCAAAAGCTACATGTAGCTAGGGGGCTACCATATTGGACAGCACAGATTATAGAACATTTCCATCTCTACAGAAAGTTCTGTTGGACAGTGCTGCTCTGGATCGTGAAACGTCAAATTTCAAAATCTGAGTGTCAAAATTCCAATTATGAAAGGGATATGGGCTTAAATATGGTGAAAAGTTATGGAGCCACAGATTTACACCTTGGCTCCAAGGCCTCACTAACCATATGAGCTTGAGCAAATCACTTTACTTCCTGCCCTTTAGTTACTCCAGGTCTATTAAGTGACAATAAAGTAGATTACTTATTTCCCTGAGCTGTTGTATATAAAAGTGCTTGTTATTACATTCAAAGCTAACGTTGAATTTCATTGGGGATTGCAGATGGGCCATGTAACAGAAGTGATCACCATGTGCTTGTTGCCTGTTCTTAAGATGGAGGAAACTATTTGGGGCTGACCCTCACAATAGATGGGGGGTGAGGTGTGGTCGTGGCCACAGCTCCACCAGCCTCTAGGATTGGCCTCACGCTGTTTTTGACAGGTGTTTTATATTATCAACCTCTCCTCTGGACTGAGCAGCACTGAGGAACATACTCTGATTATCTGACTACGTTTCAAACGTTTCATCTGGGGCCACAGCCTTGAAAGACAATTGTTACCCATAGTTTCACCAATGAGGATCTCAGCAGCCCAGAAGAGGCCCTGGTTCTACTCACTGGCTGACAGTGACCCTCTGAAGACCAAATTCAGAGACTCCACTCTTCCTTTGGATGCAGGCGCAAAGGTCACCCTGGGATAATGCCCTCGTACGGCAGCATCACTGAGCTGACTCTTTTTTTTTTTTTTTTTTGAGACAGAGTCTTGCTCTGTCGCCCAGGCTGGAGTGCAGCGGTGTGATCTCAGCTCACTGCAACCTCCAACTCCCAGGTTCAAGCAATTCTCCTGCCTCAGCCTCCCGAGTAGCTGGGATTTCAGGTGCCCACCACCATGCCTGGCTAATTTTTGTATTTTTAGTAGAGACAGGGTTTCACCATGTTGGACCAGGCTGGTCTTGAACTCCTGGCCTCAGCTTCCCAAAGTCCTTGGATTACAGGCATAAGCCATCACGCCTGGCTGAGCTGACTCTTAAATAATCTCATCACAAACAGCATGTAAGCCATTTGCAAAGCCCCACAATTTATGCCATTTTCCCTTGGAGGAGGACATGAGAAACTCAGCCCCATTTCATTATCCATTTGAATAACTTTTTCAATTTCGAGCTTGCTGCCTAACCATGAGGGCTGAATTATGACTAGATTCTCCCTCTCCGGCTCTCTCTCTCCTTCCCGGCCTAGTGGAAGCACTAAATAGGTAAATAAAAATCACTGCAGAATAATTGCAGATTCTGTGAGCTAAAAGCCAAACTGGGCTGATCCACAGCCTTCTCTATTTTTTTTTTTTTGGCCCATCATTATAGGGGATTCAATTATCTCCATGAGCACAGTGGAAGTTTGCATACACCAGCCCTGGGGCATTATTCATCACAATGCATTTTGAGACAGAGAGAAAAAGAAGGAGATGCCTCTGGTTTTCCCTAAAGCTGTATTTATCATTTGGAGACTTAGTCAAATTTTAGCATTTTTAGCCCTCCCCTAAGTCCCGTTCTCAAGTATAAGCTATTCTCAGAGTGCCCTCATGCAAATGCTAGAGAATGCTGGAGTATGAAACCAGGGCTTCTTGGCATTTGCTGGGGAGGGTTGCTCTCTTAAAAGGCCATGGAAACAGAAAGAAATTTACCCCTGAGAATTTGTCCCTTTCCGTGCAGTCTTTTGGGATTTAGGGATGATCTTAGTGGGTTTCCACTGAAGAAGAGACAACTAGATCTGAGAAAGTGTGGCTTCTCTGGCGCCCACAGCCTCCCTTAATAATGACAGCACTGAATGCTACTTCCAGGCCAGGCAGTATTCTGAATACTCTGAAAGTATTAACGCATTTAAAATTCACAGAACTCCTTTGAGGCAGATAGTATAATTATTCTCATTTTGCAGAGACAAACCTAGAGAATTTTTAAGAACTTAGTCCAGTTCACAGAGCCAGTATGTGGTAGAGATGGGACTCAAAATCTAGACAGCCTTGCTCTGGAGCTTCTGCCCTTAGCTGCTAAGCTCTCTGGGCTCATGCATATCGCTTACTTCCATTTGCCCTTTGTATTTGGTGGCCTCACCAAGTTCCAACCCACAACTATTGAGTTCCCAGCAAAGGAAGCCCATGTAATAGGGACACTTTCATCCCTGACCCTACTATTCTATTTGTAGGTCAGAGCAAAAGAACACATGGAAGTCCACATAATGTATGTCCAATGTTTTAAAAGTTATAAATCATGCCTGCAAACTGTTAAATAAGTTCTGTCTTCCAGTTTTGAAAATTATTATCTTCATAACGACCTGGAAGACTAGGTGTGAAATTAGAGTTCTCACATTCCCAGGAGTTCTGCTCTAGAACTTGTCAGCACAAGGAGAGCTCATCTCTAGGCCCAGGCCAGCCTCCACCTTTCTTCCCACCCTGCTTCTGCCTACACCATAAGGGGCCACACTCATACCCCTGCCCAGATGTCCACACTCCACCATACTCTCCACAAACAGCTTCCCCCTGGGTGGCCACCCTTCAGGACTTGGGGTGTGTGTATTGGCAGTATGGTCTGCCCTCAAGTCCACAGACTTAAGAGGCCTAAAGGATCCCATTTGGACAGGGAATTCCAGTGTCCCCAGTACCCAAAGCATCATCTCCCAGAGGGGGCACAAGCTCTAGGTTGGCATGTCACCCTGGATCCTGGATTCCTATCCCATGGAGAGGGGCCAGAGGAGGATCAGAAAGGGCCAGGTACCGTATAAGGCCAAGCAATGAGTTTAAGCAGATATTTCTCTAAAGAAGATACACCAATAGTTAATAAGTACATAAAAAGATGCTCAGCCTCATTTAGCCATCAGGGAAACGCAAGTCAAAACCACAGTGAGACACCACCTTACACCCACTGGTATGTCTATAATCAAAAAGATAATTAATAACAAGTGTTGATAAGGATGTGGAGATATTTGGAACCCTAATACATTGCTGCTGGAAATGTGAAATGGTGCACTTGCTTTGGAAAACAGTTTGGCAGTTCCTCAAATTGCTAAACATGAAGTTACCATGTGACCCAACCATCCACTCCTAGGTATGTACCCAAGAGAAATGAAAACATATGTCCACCCAAAAAAAACTTATATACAAATGTTCGTAGAATTACTGTTCATAATAGCCAAAAAGTAGAAACCATCCAAATGAATGGTTAAATAAAATGTGGTATATCCATACAATGCCTTGTACATTGATATTATTTATGAATATTGGTAATATGTATGGTTGGTAATATGTATCGAATATTATTTTCCAATAAAAAGGAATGAAGTACTGATGCAAGTACAACATGGATGGACCTTGAAAACATTAAGTGAAAAAAGCCGAATAGAAAAGGCCACATATTATTTGATCCCAGTTATTTGAAATGTCCAGAATATGAAAATCTATGGAGACAGAAAGTAGATTAATGATTGTCTAGGGTTTGGGGGAAATGGGGAGTGACTGTTAATGAATACAAGGTTTCTTTTTGGGTTAAGAGATCAATTCTAATATTGATTGTGGTGATGGTTGCACAACTCTGTGAATATACTAAAAGCCACGGAATCATACACTTTAAATGATAAATTTTATGATGTGTTAATTATATCTCAATAAAACTGTTTTAAAAATATGAGATTCATGACAGGGGTTTCCTAGCCAGAGTGTGGGCTTAGCAGGTCTCCAAACATTCATATAGCTTGACCAGGAGGAAGTAAGCGTGATATCCCCAAGGAAGAGTCAAGATTCCAGAGCTCGAAGGTGATGCGATCTAGCTTAGGGCTATAAACCAAAGGGCCGGAAATGGCACAAAGACAGCAATTACTCCTGTTTTCTGGTCAGTGCCAGTGTCATGAATCAGAGAAATTCATCAAGACAAGACAGGGTCCAGTCCCTGCTGCCTACTGGAATTGGGAGTTTCTTGCAATGAAGGTATCAGAGCCCAGCTGTCTAAGAGAGTCAACAAGGCTTAGAAAACAAATTACAATTCATCTGGGTACCTTGAATGAAAATCAAGAGTCAGAACTTACCTAGCAATTCATGGTAGCTTTGGATACCTGTGGTGGATAGGCTTGAAGGCCTTGCTGAAGCAATTTGCCATGTTGTAAGAGGCCCATGTAGGAAGAAACTGAGGGAAGTCTCTGGCTAACAGACAACAAGGAACTGATGTGGTCAGTCCAATAGTCCCAAAGGAGCTGAATTCTGCCAACAAGCACATAAGCTTGGAAGCAACCCTTTCCAGTGGAGCCTTCAGAAGAGACCGCAGCCTTGGATGACAACTTCATTGCAACGTGTGAAGGACACAAAGTGGAGGAGCCAAATAAGCTCTGCCTGGATCCCTGACTGCGATACGTGTTTCATATTTTAAGACACCAAGTTTGCGGTAATTTGTTGTACAGCAATAGATAACTAACACAACCTCTAGGTCCTATTCACCCTGAACATGCGACACTCTTCTATAATTCTCTCTCCAGAAAGAAACAGGAGGAGCATCACATTAGGGTTGCCTTTCTTTAGTTCATAGCTCTGTTTAGCTAAACTTGTAATCAGCATTACTGTCATTGACAGCTGGGCACGGACAAAACAGTTTCAAAGTGCTATTTTGCATTTGCTGCTGATTCCTGTATTGTCCCAATAGACTCTACTCTTGAAGGCAGGAAGCAGGCATGTCCTACTCACCTGTGAGTCCATCTCTGCAAAGTGCTTCCCACAGAGCAGATAACTCAAATGAAGTATTTTAAGCAAACCCTGAACCCCAATAGATGGTAAGCTCCTCAAAGGTAGAGATGGTTTTCTATTCATGTTACTTACTGAAAGAATAAGAGAACGGGTGGATGAATGACTAAGTCAGTAGGTCAGGGACATGCCCAGAACTGCTGAAAGTGGGCAATGAATACATAACCAGAAGGAATTTGCACACTCCCCATCTCAGGCTTCCTTCCTGCATCTCTTCAAACCTAACATTTAAATATTTGTTATCAGATTACTTAAAAGAATTACATAAACTCACTGCCTCTATTTATTCGCCTCCCATTTACTCCGTGACTCCCTCCACTTGAACAGATCTCACTGGGACCACCAATGACCTTCCTGTCATTAAACCCCATGGGCCTAGTTCTCTTCTCTTCTCTGGCCTCGGCAGTGTTCAGCACCATCAACCTTGGCTTCCACAAACCTGCCTCTGCCAATTTGCTATCTCCCTGATCACCATTCTTGACCTCCTTTTTCTTTACTTTTGAATAGGATAGTTCCTCAAGGTATACTTCTAGCCTTCTTTCTCCTCCCACTGCATTTTATTCCTCGGTGATCTCATCCTCACCCTTGGCTTCAGTTGCTGGGTAGACACAGCAGCTCCCAATATATACATCCAGTCCCGTTCTCTCCTCTGCATCTCAGGCCCATGTATCCAATGGCCTCCATCTCCACTGGGGTATCTCAAAAGCATCTCAACCCCAGCCTGTCTAAAACTACCCCCACAAATCCTGATCTCTAGCAGTGTTTATCATACAATGCATAAGCCTCCAGTTAACTTATTCAGATCCCAGTTCAAATGACACTTTTGGGAAAGCCTGCCCTGACCCCTTACTTTGCCTCAGTGCTTTTCCTTCATAGCACTTATCACAGCTTGTAATTATCTACTGGTGTGATCGTTCAATCAATGTCTTTCTCCTCTGCTAGAATGTAAGCTCACTGGACTAAGGGCCATGGCTGTTTTGCTCACGATCCATTCCCTCGTGACTAGCACAGTGGCTAAAACTATAAATATTGGTTAAATATGTAAGTGCAAGCTGAATTCCTCTCTTTCTCTTTTGCTACTTTATTTAGTTGATTGATTTGTGTCTGAATATAGCCAGATTTATCTTTCCTTCTGTAGACCAGAGCTGCTGTGATTCTATCTTCAAATTTTGTTCTTTGTGAGTTCCTATATCAGTATATCACAATTAGGATTGCCCAGAGCCAGTCTTCCCCATAAGGAACTATAGTTTAAGAACTTGTTATCCCTACCCTGACATGTTTTTCCCATTATTTAGATAATAGCAGACTGTTAGTGTTAGAAAGTGTTTTAAAGTATGAAGTCTAATTACTTCACTTCACAAGTGAGGAAACAGAGGCCAAGGAAGATAAAATGGCTTGCCCAAGGTAATACAATGTGTTAGTAGCAATGATAAAACCATTCCGGGTGTTTTCTTGAATATGCCACTGTACTCCTAATGTGGCATATATCTAATGTGTCTAAACTCTCCCAAGCAAATTTTTGGTGCATAATCAAGAAGGCAAAGGTAATAGAGATTCATGCAGTCTGGAGGCCCAGGAGACCCTTGGTCCATAGTCTCCTGTCCTGTGAGAGAGGCAAGAGACCCTGTAGGACCAAGAACACAGACCATCAGGAAACATTGGTCCTTTTAGATCAGCATTCAGAAATTGCCTTGGTTACCATGTGTTGGGCAGTTTATATGTAGAAATGCATTTATACCTCTCTCAATCTGGTGTTTGCTTAACACTACTGATATAGTTTGGATATTTGTCCCCACCAAATCTCATGTTGAAACTTGATTCCCCAGTGTTGGAGATGGGGCCTAGTGGGAAGCATTTGGGCCATGGGTCCAGATCCCTCATGAATAGCTTGGTGCCATCTTCATGGTCATAAGTGAGTTCTTGCTCTGTTAGTTCCCATGAGAACTGATTGTTGAAAAGAGCCTGGCACCTCCTTCCCCTTGCTTCCCCTTCCCATGAAATGCCTGCTTCCCTCCACCTGCAGCCACAAATAAAAGTGGTCTGAAGCCCTCACCAGAAGCAGATGCTGGGGCCATGCTTCTTCTACAGCCTGCAGAACTGTGAGCCAAATAAACCTCTTTTTAAAGAAAATAAATTACCTTTATGGCAATGTAAACAGATGAAGACAGCTACAAATAAGTTATACTTTAAGAAGCTATCAAGAGTCATGATGGGCCAGGTGCGGTGGCTCACGCCTGTAATCCCAGTACTTTGGGAGGCCGAGGAGGACAGATCACTTGAGGTCAGGAGTTCGAGACCAGCCTGACCAACATGATGAAACCCTACTTGTACTAAAAATACAAAACAATTAGCCCAAGGTGGTGGCATGTGCCTGTAATCCCAGCTTCTCAGGAGGCTGAACCAGGAGAATCCCTTGAACCCAGGAGGTGCAGGCTGCAGTGAGCTGAGATCGCGCCATGGCACTACAGCCTGAGTGACAGAGTGAGACTCCATCTCTAAAAAAACAAAAACAAAAACAAAAAAAGAGTCATGGCGGGGACCAATTTGCTTACCTGCTTCAGGGACTTTAGTCCTATTTTCATGCAGTGAATTTGGGACTTGGGCACAAAGATATTATGATTAGGATTCTTGATCAGAGAAGGGGAGGTAAAAATTGCTCATTTCTTCCATCTGTGCTCATCTGGGGTAGAGAAGAGTAAGAAGACATGTGCACTGAAGGGAGCTAAGCTTCAAGGCTGAGACAACTCCTGTTTTGAATGGGAGGGCTGGTCGTCAAGGTCAGTCCAAAGGCAGTAGTAATAAAGGCTACGAAGTGATAAGAACATTACGGGACAAAGGAGTTCAGTGTGTCCTGGATCTAAGCCTACAAATGCCTTCCAGCTTCCTATGGGGCATTGATGAAATGCTGCAGCAGAGTAAAGATGATGCTCAATTGGTTCCACTTAAGGAGGCTGAGAACCTGTCACTGAGGAGCAAACAGCAGGACTGAGAGGAATGGAGCCTCCAGAACAATAACAGGTAGGAACTGGAGCCAAATTTCTGTGGTTGTAAACAGATTTTTCCCATGTGTGACAGGATTTGGAAAAAAAAAAAAAAAAAAAAACATGAGACACAAGTAGTTTTACTTGTGTTTTACTCTCGTGCTGCGTTTATTCAGAATTCTTGGAGACAAAGTGAGACTGGTAAATTCAAAGATAGATGAATCAGTGCCCAAGTATAAGCTTCTCCACTAAATAACAGAGGGCATGTTGAGAGGAGGTAGGGAAATTACAAATTTAACAATATAGAAGCAAACTTAGAAGACTTATATTCAACACGGCAGAATAAGCTGACATAGATGGATCTAATTCCTGCTCTAAACACATAAAAATGCTGGAAAATCCTTAACAACAGTGATGAAAGTGCTTAAATGCATAACTGCATCAATCAGAGTTCAAGCAGAGAAAAAAAAAAACACTAGGAGTGGTAGATATAATCAGGATTTATTGTATGAATTTCACCTTAGGTCGTTGTTAACAGCTTTGTATCTGATGCCTGAGCCTGAAGTCAGAGGGAAAATGGGTATGAAGTGGGGGAGAATGAGGAAAAACTGGAACCCATGATGAGCTGAAATCCATGGAATAGACTGGGCCCACCATGACCTCTCAGTTTATCCAACCCTCCAATTGTGGTAGTACAGGTGTCTTGTAGGAGAAGGTGGTACCCTTTGTCACAGAGCTCAACATCTATCTGAGCCAGGAGGGTGTTCTTCACTTGGAGAAGCTGAAGGAGGGTCCAATGGGAGCTGGAGAAACTGTGGCCCAGCTGCTGCCTCACAACAATCAGGTGAGGACAGCCAAGTGATAAAGTACACCAGCTGCAGCAGCACCGGGTGCCTCTCCTGCAACTCAAAACATACTAACCTTCTGTACTAGTTCCTATTGCTGCTTTAACAAATTATCGTAAACTTCTTGGCTTAAAACAACACAAATGTACTATCTTATAATTCTGGAGGTCAGAGGTCCAAAATGCTAAAATCAAGGTGTCAACCAGGCTGTGTTTCTTCTGGAGGCCCTAAGGAAGAATTTATTTCCTTACCTCTCCCAGTTTCTAGAAGCTGCCCACATTTTTGTCTTATAGCTTCGTTTCTCTACTTCAAAGCCTGCAATATAGAATGCAAGTCCTTCTTATGCTGTGACCTCTCTGGTACCACCCCCTTTTAACTTTTAAGCTTCCTTACAATTACATTGGGTCACCTGGATAATCCAAGACAATCTCTCTATTTTAAGGTCGGCTGATTATCAATCTTGATTCCATCTTCCACTTCAATTCTCCTTTACCATGTAACCTACTATATTCACAAGTTCCATGGATTAGAATGTGCACATCATTGGGATGCCATTATCCTCCCTCCCATCTTTAGTGATTTCATTCTTCTATCTGTGTCACATTGCCTATTTAGTATCTTGTAATTTAAATACTGACATAGAAGTTTAACTACTATTAACATATGCATGTCAGATGGTAGGAGGTTTGGAAAAGACAAGAAAAAAATTGGTTTATGTATACACAAATATTTTATATCAAAATAAGAAAGAACTACTCAAAATTACTATAGTCCTCATGTCTGTGTTTGCATCTGGTCAGGTGGTCATTGCTGGTATTTATAACTATTTTCTTGCACTACCTATTCTACATTGCATTTGTGCTCAGCAGATGTGTTGGCTGGTTGTGATTCCTTGCCTGATGGGGTAACTCAAACCTTCATTCCTGAAGAGTCTTGACCATAAGAATCCTATATTGGGTTGTTATTTTCTATTTAATTTAGTCATAGGACAGGGGAGTGTTAAGAGGTTCCAGAGAGGATTTCTTACATTCCAGACATATTCTGCCTTCCTCTCATTGTATCATAGCAACCCCATTTTACCCTGGTAGTCAGATTCAATCACCCCAGTCAGTATAAAAATCCCCTTCTCTTCCTATTGATTCACTGTCTTGAAGACTCCAAAATGGCCAGGTGTCTGTTTCAGCTTCCATTTTCAGAGAACCATTGCTGTGCCCAATGGTGTAAGCATTCTTCCTCTGGAGAGTAAAACCTCTAGAGCAGCAGTTCACACAGTTGTGGGGAGGGATGCAAAAATGTTTCTAGCAGGTCACGAGGCGTAATAACGAGAGGAGTCCCTGCCGTGGCCACCCCTCATCAAGGTCCCATGGATCCTGTCTATGGAAGAAACCATATATTTCTTGCTGGTTTAGAGCATATACTACCTCCTAGAGGACATTGTCCCAGACCTGCAAGGTTTTGCTACCAGCAGCCACTGTATCTGAGCTTCAAAAGCCATTCCACTGTTCTGTCAGGCCAGTCACTTTATGGGTGATTGAAAGATGTGGTCAGCCCATGAGCATGTGCCCATGGCCATATTGCATTTGCTATAGAACAAGATCCTTGGACACTAGGCTGTATTGAATGTTAAGTTGGTGAATAAGGCATTCACAAGTCAGTAGGTGATGGTTTTGGTAGAAATATTGTAGGTAGGGACGGCAAGTCTGTATTCAGAGTAAGTATCCATTCCAGTGAGAATACAGCTCTGCTCCTTCCATGATGGATGTACTCCAGTGTCAACAACCTGCCACCAGGTGGCTAGCTGATGCCCTTGGGGAATGATGCCATATTGTCATATCACAGGCTCAGCAGGTTGTTGGCAGATTGGGTACTCTTTAGTGGCAGGAGCCAGGTTGGATTCAAGAGTGGCCATGTTACTAAGCCCATGCATAACCTTCTTCGATGTCACTATGGCAACTTTGTGAGTCCATTGGGCAAGAATGGCAGTGGCTGATGAAAAAGACTCACTGATGTCCACAGGAAAAGTCATCTTGTCCACTTGATTAAGTTTATAGTAATCCACGGTCATTCTCCAAGGTCTATGTGTCTTCTGTATTGTTGAATGGAGATATAGTAGAAATCATCATGCCTACATATTTCAAGTCCCTTGATGGTATCCCTCATTTCCGCCATCCAGAAATGTGTTCTTGCTTTTGGCTTACCTTTTCAGCAGATAGACAATTTCAGTGGCTTACACTTGGCCATTGCTTCCACGATAGCTCGTATTCCATGGACTAAGTAACCAAAGTGAATATTCTCCAAGTTTCTAGTACTTCTATTCCAATTATGCCTTCCAGGACTGGGTACCTAACAAAACTGAGTTTAGGGACACACTAGACCCACTGTAAGATGGACCAAAACTCCGCTGGTCACATGGCCTTCCCAATCCTCTACTCTGACTATAGTTGTACAACGGCATATGTGGTATCAATTCAGAGCAAGCCCAATTAGTGCCCCCTTCCTCAATTCACAATCACCTTGGAAAACATCCACTGGTTGCTGTATGAATGGCAAATAAGATTGATAGTATAGATTGTTGGTTGTATAGCATGGTTTTTCTTCAAGGAAACCTGACCTCCCTGTGATTCAAAGGATTCTCAGTCTGTGAACTGGCTCAAGTCTGGGAAGTTGATGAAGGGTCATGACACCTAGTGTAGTGATTAGACTTCTATTCACCAGGCTTAGAGTTTCTCTGCTTAAACAACTCAGGTAAGACCTTAGTAGGCTGCCCATCTGTTTCATTTATAGGAACATTGTAATAACAACAAGCCAACATCAAAGATCTCTGCAGGTCATATTATTCTTATAACAACTTTGGCTCTACTGCTCGTTATAGTAACCATGCTCACTCAGTATTTGGCAATTCAGTGCCACCATGAAGTATGTGCCACACTGAAGTTTTATCATCCCCACTGAATTCAGGGAGCCTAGTTTGATGACAGCAGTTCCCACTGTTATTAGTGGCCTTTAGAGAATGACAATGACAAATTTCTTTAAGGAAGCTGGAGGCCCCTAGCAATTCTTTTTTCACAGCGTAGTAAAAAGTGTGTGTTTATAATGCTGCAGAGGACATAAAGAGAAAGCGTGTGAGCAGATATTACATGATAAACCCACTCTAGCATTCCAGTTCTCTCTAAGACTTTGCATATCTTCCTCTACATCAGGACATGTCTGGCATTCCAACCTTTTTTGGTACTGGGCATATTTAGGCCTGCTGTCTGTTAAAGTTATCTTCACCCCCTCAATCTAACACATTAAATGGGCCACCCCAACACTGCACTTACACAACCCTGGGAGTTTTGTGCCCTAGCTGCCTTGCTTCCCTCATCCTAGTCTTGGCGCTGGTAGAATTGAAGAGCAGAAGAAATTCTCAGAGAACTAAGCATGGTGGTGCGCACCTGTAGTCCTAGCAACTCGGGAGGCTGAGGAGGGAGGATCACTTGAACCCAGGAGTTCGAGGCTGCAGTGAGCTATAATTGCACCACTGCACTCCAGCCTGGGTAACAGAGTGAGACCCCCAAAAAGGAACTTATTATTAACTGAAAAAGCTGTATGCCGTGGGCTGTTAGGCAAATAAATAATTCTCAGTTTGGAAAGCTGAAACTTGAGCAACTTAGTCACCAGATATTCCAGGTCTTGCTGAAATGAAATTCTTTATGATGCTCTCAAAATATTTAAAGCTAGTGGTAAATAGAATCTAACTACTGCTCTATTAAACTAATTAAATTATAAACCCACATAAATTACATCAGAGATAGAATAAGCTTCCTCAAATAGTGGCCTTACAGGAAAAGAGGCACTTTTTTTCTGAGAGCAGTATTATTTAGTTCAGTCTCTACAAGTGTTTAATAGACAACGTCTGCATATAATTTTTAAAATACTACTACCAAAGAAGCAAAAACATGTGAGCCAGGGTGAAGATAGGAAATATTGGAATTTTAAGGCAGGAACTTTGAAATAACTATAAACATACGTCCAAGAATCCAGTGGAAAAGATAGACAGCATGTATTCACAGAGAAGATATATTTGCAGAGAGATGAAAACTATACAAAGAAACAAAGTAGAAATGCTAGGAATAAAAAACATGAAACCACAAAAGACTAATTTATTCAAAAGGTTTTACAGCCACAGGAAAATCAGAGGAAATCGTCAGCAACATTTAAGAAAGTTTAGTGAAAGTCAACCAAACTGAAACACAGAGAAGGAAAAAAAGTAGAAAGAAAGAAAACAAATTTAAACTGAGGAACAATATCAAAGGATCCAATACATTTGTTATTGAGATTCCAAAAGCTTATGAGAGAGAGAATGGGGGTAGAAAAAATATTTGGAGGGGTGGGGCCGAGATGGCCAACTAGTAACAGTGGGGCGTTCGGAGGCTCCCATGGGAAAAAACCATAATAAGCATGTGAATCCTTCACCGGCAACCAAGGTGTCCAGGTTCTCTCATCAGAACTACTAGGAGGCTGGCATGACCTACGGAGAGAAAGAAGAACAGTGTGGTGCAGCAGCTCACCTGAGAGCCACAGGGGGCAGGGGTGCCCCCTCCCCCCAACCAAGGGGGGCAACGAGTGAGTGTACTACCCAGCCAGGGAAACTGTGCTTCTGCCACGGAACTGCACAACCCACGGATTGCAAGATCCCACTCGCGAACCCACACCACGGGGGCCTAGCATCACAACCCTGGAACACACAGATTCTCAACAGCCTCTCAGCTGGAATCTGCTTAAGCCTATGGAACTCCTGCGGGGAGGGGCGACCGGCACTGCAGCTGCCGGGCCGCTGCATGCTGTCTAAGCACTTTGAGCTCCTTGGGGGAGGGGCAGTAGCCAGCACTGGGAATCGCTACTGCCTAACACACTAAGCTTCATGGGCGGGGGAAGGGCGGCACCCATGTCTATAGCTCTAGGCTGTGCTTTTCACCTGCTGGAGCCAGGGAGGCTAGACGGCTTGGTTCCAAGACTTGTCCCCCACAGTCCAACACACTGGCTGTGGCAGTCTGTGACTAGAGTGCCTCTTCAGGCCTGACCCTGACCCATCCTTCCTCATTGAGTGAGGCTTCCCTGCAGAATCTCCAATAACTCCAGCCAGGGGCTCAGGGACAGAATTCAGATCTCTCCCAGGGCCTGAGCCCCTAGGGGGAGGGGTGGCTGCAGTATCTGTGGACCAGCAGACTTAGCCTCTCCTCCTGGTGGTTCTGATGAATCCAGGCAGCCCAGAAGAGTGGGTTTCCCCCTCAGCAAGGCACAACCCCTCCACCAAGGGACAAAGTACTTTGTTAAACAGGCCCTAATCCCGGTGCCACCCAACTGGGTGAGACCCTCCAACAGGGGTTTTCAGACACCGTATACAGGAGCAATCCTACTGGCATCAGGTTGGTGCCCCTCGAGGTCAGAGGTCCCAGAAGAAGGAGCAGGCACGCATCTTTGCTGCTCTCCAGCCTCCTGCAGTGACATCTCCAGGCATGGGAGATAGTCAGATGAATAGGGCCTGAAGTGAACCCCCAGCAAACGCAGCAGCCCTACAGAACAGGGACCTGCCCATTGAAAGAAAAACAAACAAGCAGAAAGCAACAACAACAGCATCAACAACAACAACAAAAAAGCCCCCATAAAAACCCCATCCAAGGGTCAGCAGCCTCAAAGACCAAAACTAGACAAACTCACGAATGAGAAAAAATCAATGAAAAAATGCTGAAAACCCAAAAGGCCAGAGTGCCTCTTCTCCTTCAAATGCTCACAACATCTCTCCATCAAGGGCACAGAACTGGATGGAGGACCAGATAGACAAATTGACAGAAGCAGGCTTCAGAAGATGGGTAATAAAAAACTACACTGAGCTAATGGAGCATGTTCTAACACAATGCAAATAAGCTGGGAACCTTGATAAAAGGTAGGAAGAATTGATAAATAGAATAATCAGTTTAGAGAGGAATATAAACAACCAGAGGGAGCTGAAAAACAGAGCATGAGAACTTCATGAAGCATATACAAGTATCAATAGCTGAATCCACCAAGCAGAAGAAAAGATATCAGAGTTTGAAGACCACCTTGCTGAAATAAGACATGCAGACAAGACTAGAGAAAAAATGAAAATGAATGGACAAAGCTTCCAAGAAATATGGGACTTCACAGAAAGACTGAACCTACGATTGATTGGAGTACCAGAGGAGACAGGGAGAATGGAAACAAGCTGGAAAACATACTCCAGGATATTATCCAGGATAACTTCCCCAACCTAGCAAGACAGGCTGACATGCAAATTCAGGAAATACAGAGAACACCATTAAGATACTCCACGAGAAGATTAACTCCAAGACACATAATCATCAGATTCTCCAAGGTCGTAATGAAGGAAAAACTGTTAAGGGCAGCCAGAGAGAAAGGCCAGATCACCTACAAAGGGAAGCCCATCAGACTAACAGGGGATCTCTCAGCAGCAACTCTACAAGCCAGAAGAGATTGGGGGCCAATATTCAACATTCTTAAAGAAAAGAAATTTCAGCCCAGAATTTCACATCCAGCTAAACTAAGCTTCATAAGCAAAGGAGAAATAAAATCCTTTCCAGACAGGCAAATGCTGAGGGATTTCATTACTATAAGGCCTGCCCTGCAAGAACTCTTGAAAGAGGCCCTAAATATGGAAAGGAAAAACTGGTACTAGCCACTGCAAAAACACACCAAAATATAAAGACCAATGACACTATGGAGAAACTGCATCAACTAGTGTGCAAAATAACTAAAAAGCATCATGATGATAGGATCAAATTCACACATAACAATACTAACCTTAAATGTAAATGGGCTAAATTCCCCAACTAAAATACACAGACTGGCAAATTTGGTAGAGTCAAGACCCGTTGGTGTGCGGTATTCAGGAGACCCAGCTCACGTGCAAAGACACACAGGCTCGAAATAAAGGGATGGAGGAGAATTTACCAAGTAAATGGAAAGCAAAAAAAGCAGGGGACGCAATCCAGGCTCTGACAAAACAGACTTTAAACCAACAAAGGTCAAAAAAGACAAAGAAGGGCATTACATAATGGTAAAGGGAACAATTCAACAAGAAGAGTTAACTATTCTAAATATATATGCACCAAATACAGGAGCACCCATATTCATAAAACAAGTTCTTAGAGACCTACAAAGAGACTTAGACTCCCACAAAATAGTGGGAGAGTTAAACACTCCACTGTCAGTATCAGACAGATCAACAAGACAAAAAGTTAACAAGAATATTCAGCACTTGAACTCAGCTCTGGATCAAGTCAACCTAGTACATATCTACAGAACTCTGTACCCCAAATCAACAAAATATTCCTTCTTCTCAGTGCCACATGGCACTTGTTCTAAAATCGACCACATAACTGGAAGTAAAAGAGACTTCTCAGCAAATGCAAAAGAACTGAAATCATAAAAAACAGTCTGTCAGACCACAGTGCAACCAAATTAGAACTCAGGATTAAGAAACTCACCTCAAAACCACACAGTTACATGGAAATTAAACAACCTGCTCCTGAGTGACTCCTGGGTAAATAATGAAATTAAGGCAGAAATCAAGAAGTTCTTTGAACCAATGAGAACAAAGAGACAACATACCAGAATCTCTGGGACACAGCTAAAGCAGTGTTAAGAGGGAAATTTATAGCACTAAGTGCCCACATCAGAAAGCTGGAAAGATCTTAAATCAATACCCTAACATAACAATTAAAAGAGCTAGAGAGGCAAGAGCAGACTAATCCAAAAGTTAGCAGAAAATAAGAAATCACTAAGATCAGAGAAGAATTGAAGGAGATAGAGACATGAAAAGCACTCTAAAAAAATCAATGAATCCAGGAGCTGTTTTTTTTAATTAGCCAAATAGATAGACTGCTAGCTAGACTAATAGAGAAGAAAAAAGAGAAGAATCAAATAGACACAATAAAAAATGATAAAGAGGATAGCACCACTGACCCCACAGAAATACAAATTACCATCAGAGAACACTATAAACACCTCTACTCAAATAAACTAGAAAATCTAGAAAAAATTGATACATTCCTGGACACATACACCCTCCCAAGCCTAAATCAGGAAGAAGTCAAATCCCTGAATAGACCAATAATAAGTTCTGAAATTGAGGCAGTAATTAATAGCCAACCAACCAAAAAAAGCCCAGGACCAGACGGATTCACAGCTGAATTCTACCAGAAATACAAAGAGAAGCTGGTACCGTTCCTTCTGAAACTATTATAAACAATTGAAAAGGAGGGATGCCTCCCTCACTCATTTTATGAAGCCAGCATCATCCTGATATCAAAACTGGGAAGAAACACAATAAAGAAGAAAATTTCAGGTCAATATCCCTGATGAACATCTATCTGAAAATCCTCAATAAAATACTGGGAAACAAAATCCAGCAGCACATCAAAAAACTTATCCACCACAATCAAGTCAGCTTCATCCCTGGGATGCAAGGCTGGTTCAACATACGCAAATGAATAAACGTATTCCATCACATTAAGAGAACCAAAGACAAAAACCACATGATTATCTCAATAGATGCAGAAAAGGCCTTTGATAAAATTCAACATCCCTTCATGCTAAAAACTCTCAATAAACTAGGTACTGATGGAACATCTCTCAAGATAATAATAACTATTTATGACAGACCAACAGCCAATATCATATTGAATGGGCAAAGGCTAGTAGCATTCCCTTTGAAAACCAGTACAAGACAAGGATGCCCTCTCTCACCATCCTATTCAACACAGTATTGGAAGTTCTGGCCAGAGCAATCAGGCAAGAGAACGAAATAAAAGATATTCAAATAGGAGGAGAGGAAGTTAAATTGTTTCTGTTTGCAGATGACATGATTTTATATTTAGAAAACTCCATCATCTCAGCCGAAAAACTATTTAAACTGATAAGCAACTTCAGCAAAGTCTTAGGATACAGAACCAATATGCAAAAATCACAAGCATTCCTTTACACAAATAGACAAGCAGAGAGCTAAATCATGAATGAACTCCCATTCACAATCACTACAAAGAGAATAAAATACTTAGGAATACAGCTAACGAGGATGTTAGCCTCTTCAAGGAGACTAGAAACCACTGCTCAATGAAATAACAGAGGACACAAACAAATGGAAAAACATTCCATCCTCATGGATTGGAAGGATCAAATCACGAAAATGGCCATACTGCCTAAAGTTATTTATAGATTTGATGCTATTCCCATCGAACTGCCATTGAAAGTCTTCACAGAATTAGAAAAAAACTATTTTAAATTTCGTATGGAATCAAAGAAGACCCTGTATAGCCAAGACAATCCTAACCTAAAAGAACAAAGCTGGAGGCATCATGCTACCTGAACTCAAACTATACTACAAGGCTATGGTAACCAAAACAGCATAGTACTGGTACCAAAAGAGACATAAAGACCAATGGAGCAGAACAGAGACCTCAGAAATAACACCACACGTCTGCAACCATCTGATCTTTGAAAAACCTGACAAAAAACAAGCAATGGGGAAAGGATCTATTCAGTAAATGGTGCTGGGAAGACTGGCTAGCCATATGCAGACAACTGAAACTGAACCCCTTCTTTATACCTTATACAAAAATTAACTCAAGATGGATTAAAGACTTAAATGTAAAACCCAAAACCATAAAAACCTTAGAAGAAAACCTAGGCAATACCATTCAGGACATAGGCATGGGCAAAGACTTCATGACAAAAATGCCAAAAGCAATTGCAACAAAAGTCAAAATTGACAAATGGGATCTAATTAAACTAAAGAGCTTCTGCACAGCAAAAGGAACTATCATCAGAGCAAACAGGCAACCTACAGAATAGGATAAAATTTTTGCTATCTACCCATCTGACAAAGGTCTAATATCCAGAATTTACAAACAAATTTACAAGAAAAAAACAATCCCATCAAAAAGTGGGCAAAGGATATGACCAGACATTTCTCAAAAGAAGACATTTATGCAGCCAACAAACATATGAAAAAAAGCTCAACATCACTGATCATCAGAGAAATGCAAATGAAACAACAGTGAGATACCATCTCATGCCAGTCAGAATGGTGATTATTAAAAAGCCAGGAAACAATAGATGCTGGCAAGGCTGTGGAGAAATAGGAACACTTTTACATTGTTGGTGGGAATCAAAATTAGTGGAAGACAGTATGGTGATTCCTCAAGGATCTAGAACCAGAAATACCATTTGACCCAACAATCCCATTACTAGTTATACACGCAAAGGAATATAAATCATTCTGCTATGAAGATACATGCACACATATGTTTGTTGCAGCACTATTCACAATAGCAAAGACATGGAACATGCCCAAATGCCCATCAATAACAAAGAATAACAAATAATAAAGAAAATGTGGTACATATATACCACAGAATACTATGCAGCCACAAAAAGGAATGAGATCATGTCTTTTGCAGGGGCATGGATGAAGCTGGAAGCCATCATCATCAGCAAACTAACACAGAAACAGAAAAGCAAACACCGCATGTTCTCACTCATAAGTGGGAATTGAACAATGAGAATAAATGGACTCAGAGAGGGGAACAACACGCACCAGAGACTGTTGGGAGATGGGGGGAGAAGGGAGGGAACTTAGAGGACAGGTCAATAGGTCCAGCAAACCACCATGGCACACATATACCTATGTAACAAACCTGCACGTTCTGCACATGTATCCCATGTTTTTTAAGAAGAAATTTTTAAAAAAGAAAAAATATTTGAAGAGATAATGGCTGAAGAGCTAAAAATTTCCAAAACTGATAGAAGATTTCGAGTCACGTATTCAAAATGTTTGTAAACCACAAGCAAAAAAGATAAAGATTAAACCAAATCTAAACACATCATACTCAAATACACTAAAGTTAAAAAGAAAATCTTTATAGCAGCCAAGTTGAAAAAAAAAAACAGGCATATTACATACCAGAGTACAATGATGGCTGACTTCCCATCAGAAATAGTATAAGGCATAAGACAATATAAAGACATCTTTAAAATTCTGAAAGAAAAAAAAACCCCGTCAGCCGACACTCTCATATTTTGTGAACACATTCTTCAAAACTGAAGCCAAAATAAAGACATTTCCAGATATACAAAAGATTAAATAATTCACTCCAACATACCTACACTGCAAGAAGTACTAGAAGAAGTTTACCATGCTGAATAGGAGATTATGCCATATGGAATCCAGATCTACAGGAAAGAATGAAAAACATCAGAAAGAGTAAATATAAAATGTTTTTATTATCTTTACTATTTACATTTATATATGTGTATTTTAATATCTCTAAAAGATTATTGACTTTAAAACAAAAATAAGAATTTATATCATGATAAAAGTAAACTACATAAGAACATAAAGGATAGTAGGGTGGTAATATGAATTATACTATGTTAACATTCTTACATTGGGAAGGCATATAATGTGAAGGTACATTGTAATAAATTAAAGATATATATTTAATCTCTAGAGCAATAATTTTAAAATAACACAAAGGAATATATCTAAAATGTCAATAAACAAGATAAAATGGAATACTTGTATCCAATAGAATGGAATTAAATTCACTGAAAGATGGCAGAAAAGGCATAATAGGGTAAAAAAGAAATGGGAGGAACAAGTAGAAAACAAATACCAGGATGATAGTCTCTACCTAACCTTATCAATATTTGTATTAAATGTAAATGTAACACATGCTTCAAGTAAAAGAGATTTGCATACTATATTAAAAGGCAAGATATAAATAGATGCTGTTTACATGACATACACTTTAAAATCAAACATACAGACTGGTTGGATATAAAATGAAGAGATTCTATGCATCAAAAAGCTATAGTGGTTACATAACTGTAAGGCCAACAGAAGTCAAAATAAAGAGAACTAATTATAAATAAAAAGGGAAATGGCATAATGAGAAAAAGATCAGTTGCTTGAGAAGGTATAATAATCCTAAATATGTTGATGGCTAATACTGTGTTTCAAAATACATACAGCAAAAATTAATATGACCAGAGTAATAGATAAACCCTCAATTACAGTTGGAGATTTTAATATTTCATTCTCAATAATTAGTAGAATAAATAGTTAAAGAATCAGTAAGTTTATGGAAGATTTGACAATGTGAAACATCCAATTGACCTAGATGACATTTATAGAATAATACATCCAACAACTGTATAATAGACACTCTTTTTCATGTTGGGCCATAACACAAATTTAAATGTATTTCAAAGAATATAAACTGTAATACATGTTTTCTGATCATAAGAGTATTAAATTAAAAGTCAATAACAATAAGCTATCTACAAATCGCCCAATATTTGGTAACAAAGCAACACTCTTTTAAATACCCTATGGATTAAAGAAGATTGCATAAAGGAAATCAGGCAGAATTTCAAACTAAAGTATAATGAAAATGTAATATGTAAAAATCCGTAGCATGCTTAGAGGAAAATTAAGAATTTAAATGGATATATTAGGACTAAATAAAGGTATAAAATCAAGATCTAATTTTCCTTCTTAAGAAGTTAGAAAATAAGAAGCAAATTATGCTCAAAATTGGAAGAAAGAAAATAAATTGGCCAGGCGCGGCGGCTCACGCCTGTAATCCCAGCACTTTGGGAGGCCGAGGCGGGCGGATCACGAGGTCAGGAGATCGAGACCACGGTGAAACCCCGTCTCTACTAAAAATACAAAAAATTAGCCGGGCCTGGTGGCGGGCGCCTGTAGTCCCAGCTACTCCGAAAGGCTGAGGCAGGAGAATGGCGTGAACCTGGGAGGCGGAGCTTGCAGTGAGCCGAGATTGCGCCACTGCACTCCAGCCTGGGCGACAGAGCGAGACTCTGTCTCAAAAAAAAAAAAAAAAAAAGAAAAGAAAATAAATTAGCAGCAGAAGTAAGAGAAATAGGAAACAACTAATAGAGAAAATCAATAAAGCCAAAAGGTATTACTTAGACTTGTAAATGAATGTTCATAGTATATTTATTGATAATCATCAAAAACTAAACACAACACAAATTTCCATCAACAGGTGAATGAATAAATAAACTTATATTCATACAATGGAGTATGGAATGAACTACTGATATATGCAGCAATATAGATAATTCTCAAAAACATTATACTGAGTGATAAAAGCCAAACACAATAGAGAAAATATTATATAATTCATTTATATAAAATTCAGAATAAGTCAAACTCATCTATCAGTGTCTGCCTAAACCAGAGGACAGGACAAATGGGGATTTACTGGAAAGGAGTACAGGGGAACTTATGAAAGTGGTAGAAATGTCCAGTATCTTGAATGGAGTGATGCATATTCATCTGTACGCTTAAAATGGGTATACTCATTTTTAAGAGCTTTATTAAACTCAAAATACCATACAGTTCTCCTTTTGTTTGATAATTTTTACTGAATTAAACAGCTGTGCAACCATCATACTGCAGTATGAAGAATTCCATCTCCCGTAAATTCCCTGTTTTTCATTTGTACTAAATCCTCACTGACATCCCCAGTCCTAAGCAATTGTTGATCAGATTTTCATCTCTAGACTTGTCTTCTCTTGAAATTTCATATAAATTAAATCATAAGATAAGTTGTCTTTTGTTAGTGACTTGTTTCACTCAGGATGATGTTTTGAAGGTTGATTCATGTTGTATGTATCAGTAGTTCCTATCTTTTTATGGCTGAGTAGTATTCCATCACATGGATATGCCACATTTTATTTATCTATTCATCTGACAATGGACATTCAGATGGTTTGCAGGTTTGGGATATTACAAACAAGCTGCTATTAACATTTGTATTTAAGTCTTTGCTGGCATTAGATGCAAGTAAACCTGAACTGATATCTCGATACTGCTATTTAGCCGATGAATGACTCTGCAAAAGTCATTTAACCTCTCTGTTTCCTCATCTGCAAATAAGGGTAAATAATTCTATACTTTATCAGTGTTGTGAGAATTAATTGAGATAATATTTATAAAGTGCCTTATAAAATATAAAGAGAAGGAGCTTAATAAAATGTATCTAAGGATAATAATAAAATTAGATAATGCCTCAAATAATTTATTTTTTGGGAAATAGCACAAGCAGATAGTCTACCAATCATTCCCAAACTCACAGCCAGGTCAAACAACAAGTGTATGTGGTTTGAAGTGTTTGCTGATATTTATTCTCATTTCTTCTCCTTTTCTGGAGCTCACTTGGCATATGGATCAGCAAAACCCTTCAAATGCAGGCCATCAGATAAAGGTGCTGATAGGCAAGAAACCAAAAGGCAAGAGAATACAAACCAGATAAACAATAATAGTCTTATAACCATGGCTAGAAAAACCTTCCTGAGTGCCTCAAAATCACAGAGGTTATCAGACAAGATGAATGAAGAAGGCATGTCCCTTTACCTAAATTTATTTAATGTAAGTAAACATTTTGTCTCTGCACCTAATCGATGTGTAGGAGTAGGCTGTTAGGGACTCAAGGCATTTGGCAAGACTACAAGCATTCTTCAGCATCAAGAAACTTCGGTCTAGTTAAGAAAATAAGCCTAACATCCAGGAATCTATCTACACAAGACAGTACTTCCCCAATTGCTCAGCTCTATGTCCAAATTCTTTCACTGTGGGAGTCTGGAGGGGGAAGAGATTTACAGAGGAATGATGGAAACCTTTTTGAAGAACGTAGGATTTGAGATGGATGCCAAACTTTTTCTTTTTTAAGACAGATAACTTTAATGAGGACTCCGAGAAAGAAGAAATACAGAAATAGCAGACAGATGTTTGGAGGGCAAAAGGGTAGAGATGCTGCACTGTGAAATGATCACTCAATTGCTATAAACATGACACTTTAAAACATGAACTGATACCAATATGGCCACTTCAAAATGGATTTCATGTCCAGTGTAATGTTCATAAATCAAATAATTAGGGCTTTTACACTCAATGATTTTGATGTTAGGTATCAGGAAAATAGTCATCTTGCAATATGAAATGTGGCAGAATATTTTACAGTTATGTATAATTTATTGCACACTGTACAGTATGTACATCATACTGATTGTATGGTAAATACAGGGTGTACTGTGGGAACTTTGAAATACATAGATATATACACATAAAAAAGAAAACTAACTTGGCCATAATCCCACCATCCAGGCAGTATGCTTGTTAGCAGGTTGTCATTATCTTTTCTGAACTGTGTACATTTTTGGGTGAAACGGTTATATGGAAATCACATATGCAGTCTTGTGCGGTACATGAAAACTCCTCCATCCTCCACTTGGATGAAAACCTGGTCACTTCAGATACAAGTTTTTCAGTCACTTTTGTTCATAAAACAATTTGGTTCAGTAGTTAATGTCCAGCCCAGAGTAGTAATCTAAGCTCCAATCTTTACTTACAGGTAAAGCTCCCCAGCCCCTGCCACCTTCCCTGCCCTCCACCATGGGCCCATGAGTGGCAGCTTCCTGCAGTGAGAAAGGAGGTTTCCTTCTTTCTTCACCCAGCCCTTCTTCTTCTCCTCTGACTTGCCCACTTGCTTTCTGATGCTATGGAATTGGAAGATGGGGAGGGAGAAAAAGAAAAGGACACAGGAGAATTCTTACTTGACTGATGCTGTCATGAGTTGGCCTCAATACTATCTGGACCTAACAAGTACTTAACTCATGCTTTCCCTCCTGGAGCATTTTAGGGGGTTCTTTGGAGATTCCCCATCCCATTTCTGAGAATTTCTCACTTGTAATTCTCTTGACACAAGTAGATGTGTTCCTTTTGGATGGTTGCTTTTCTGAGCCTCTAAACATCTGGCAGTACATCTCCAGCTTGCTCTGCTGGGGTTTCCATGTCTCTCCAAGTGGCCCCTGTTGGTCAGGATTTGAAGCAACTGCTCACCAACTCTCCTGGCTTGTGGTTCTCGGGTCTGGCCTGCACAAAACCCAAACCTCTTATCCATGACAAGAGTGAAGTTACTTCCCAAACCACAACCTCTAATTCCCTTCTTTCAGCTATTTACCTCAGCTTCTCTCTCTTTAGACTTCTCAGCCATAAGACATATATTAAGTTCTCCAAGTGATCGCATTGAAATATCTTTCCAAGGCTTAAAAAAGAGGAGAAGTATGGAACTCATAGAACACCAATAACTCTCTCTCTCTAAATAAATCCTCTTCCCATCTGTAACTTCATATTCTTTTTATACTCTTTCAGTCAATGAGTGGTTCAGTCACAAGACTGTTTTGTGAACACCTTTCATCTCCCCTGTGATGCTCTCACATCTATTATCTTAGGGTCTCGGTTTAGATAAAGACTCATAGTGCTTCAGGTGTTTGTAAGTGGATATATAAACGCTTGGTTTCTAGAATGCATGAAATTTGGCAACCTGCTGCAGCAGAGAATAGAAAGTTATTAACCAACCATTTCTTCTTCCTGGACACACAGCTTTACAATATTTCTCATCTTCCTTTGCACTTATGCACTTCCATATGACTGGGATCAGTTCTATGCAATGGGACATGACATGAGCTACTGGCCTGTAAAAATCTCCCTCCCATGCACAGTCTCAGATTTTTTCTCTCCTATCAGCCCACAAAGTGGAATCCAACCATCTTGGAGGCCGCATGTTGAAAATGGTAGAGCCATAACTGGAAAAAGTTGGGACTCTAAATCTTTATAGGGACAAAAGCCCCCTGCCAACAATGAACACTTACTTATTGTCCTAGTCTATCTGTGCTGCTATAACAAAATACCTTAGACTAGGTAAACAACAGATATTTATTGCTCACAGTTCTGGAGGCTGAGAAGCCCAAGATCAAGGTGCCAGCAGATTCGGTGTCTGATGAGGGCTTGCTTCTCACAGATGGAGCCTGCTATGTGTTCTCACATGGCAAAGGGGCAGGAGCTAACAAGCTCCCTAGAGCCACCTTTATAAGGGCACTAATCCTGTCCACAAGGGTTCTGCCCTCATGACTTAGTTAGCTCCCAAAGGCCCCGCCTATTTGGGGATTAAATTTTAACATGAATTTTGGAGGGACACAAACATTCACACCATAGTATTTATGTTAGACTTTATGAGTAAGAAAGAATGTCTATTGTAATAAGTTACTGAGATTTTGCTCCTTCAGTTGTGAGAATTACCCTAATTAATATACCTTTTTTGTGTTGGGGTATTGAGTTTTTTATTCATTTGAAAGAGCTCTGTGTTTATTATTAAATATGTAATGTAAAATTTTTACCATACATTTTGAAAAAAAAAAAAAAAAAATTCCCAGCTTGTTTGCATTTAAAATTGTCTTTATGGCATTTTGAATGCCTTAAAAAACTGTTTTACACAGTGAGACCTGTCAATCATTACTTTTATGATTTGAGCCTTTTGACATTATGTTTAAAAAGATATTTGAGAATGTTGATAATTATAAACCCAATTGCCAACCTCTCAGTTCATAGCTAGATTTCTCAGAGACTCTTAATTTCTGGTTTAGAGGCTACTTATCTGGAGCTACACTAAGATTTTGGAATGCTTATTTGAAATTCGGTTTGAAATACTGAATGAGAGTCCTCAGCCAAAGGGGAGGGGACAACATATGCAGTTGGACCTGGTGAATAGGACTAATTTCATGCCCTTAAAGAAAACTATCTTGTTAACATTTGCATAACTGAAGTTCAACTCTAGAGTTTTGATCATCTATATCTTTATTCCCATCTCCTGCCAGACACCGAACACTCCCAAGATAATTCCTGGCTGGCTAGGAATCTTCAGGAAATTCCTTGTTATTCCTGGCCCCTTGAGCCATGATTCATGCACCCAAGTCTCATGATACCGGCCCCTCAACCTTCTCTCCCACATAAAAGCTATTTTGACCTATATCCTATTCCTTTGGATAGCTAAAATGAAAAACAGAATCTGAATTAACATGAGACAAATCCTCTTATATTTGTATTACCCGTACCACAACCAAAGCAGCAAAGAATGGAAGAATCTGTGCAACCATGAGGAAGGAGTCCCTAAAAACATGCCACCTAAGGCATTCCTACTTCGTTTATGGGTGGGGCTACCTTGAGTCAGAGAGTAATAAGTGTAGTCGTTTAGCTTCTCTTTTTATCATATACCAAAAAAATCCAAGTGTATTCAATGGCCTGATATTCAGTATCAGTCTACTCAGGATTTTCATAAAATACAAGATGTTATTTCGGGAAAATATTGCATGTTGAATACATCTGCCCTCCCAATTCTTAACACAGTGTCTGGCAGCTAAAAGTCATTCAACACATGTGTGTTGAGTGAATGAAAACTTTTGCCATCCTAGAACACAAAATGTGGTTTGAAGCTGTGATATACAGATATACCTGAGAAACAAGAAACTAGAGAAAAAAAATCACGCTTTGGCAAGATTTGTATCTATTGTGCAGAGGCATAGGAGCCTACATAAGACACAAGCTTACAGCATCAAAACAGCAAAAAGGAGGAGTGGACGGGCTAAAGCCAAGGGTGCGATCAGGAATTTCTAGAGGTACTGAGATGAGGGCTGTCCAAGTAAGTGTTACCAACTCGAAGAGCTCCCACTTGTAAGAAATCAAGAGAGAGTTCCAAGGGAGAAGGATCTAGGAGAGAGGCATACGGCAGATAACCACTCCAAAGGCCCCAGGAGACAGAAACAGAAAATACCCAGCCTCTCTCTGGTGATGCATGAGTGCAGTCATTACCCATTGGAGGACTCCAAGTTACTCACATAGTGCAAGACTGTCAGTCACTGTACACACATTTAACTTATTGTGTTTGCAGATCAATGTTTTCATTCAGCCCCCTGCTCAAACACTATCCTGAGGACTTCCATGAGTAAAGCCAGGGCAGCAAGAGAAAGAATGTCGAACACTGGAAGGGGACTCAAGATAAAGATAAAGGAAAACTTAAGGCCCTCCCACCAAAAAGTGAAAAACATAACCAGGGCACCTCTGACATAAGAATTGCACCCCTGAGTGGGGTACAATCTACTCTCGCAGTGGTTTGCATATGAAACAACACAGCATTTGTATGTATCTAAATGTGTGCCAAATGTTCTCGGCATGTAGCAAGCACTCTACTATTACCTATCATTATCATCCCATGAATTCATCAAGTCAGAATAGCTTCTCACATTGGTTTAGCAGTGAACAAGAATGGGAGGGTCAGAGGTCCAGGGGAGCCTAACTCCAACAAGGAGCTAGAAGATTGGAAGGTCAAGGTCTAGAACAGTGGTTCTCAAACTATGGTCACCTGGGCCAGAAGCACCAGCACACCTGAGAAGTAGTAGAAATGCAAATTATTGGGCCTAGCTCCAAACCTACCGAATTAGAAATTCTAGAGATTGGAGTCAACAATCTGTGTTTAACAAGTCCTCCAGATGGTTCTGATGCATCCTAAGGATTGTAAACCACCAAGAGCCAGTGGTCTAGAGCAAAGGAAGTTCAGGTATCAACAAGGGTCTTTAGTGGACGCCCCTAAGCAGCATGATGGCACTGGTAACCTAGACAGATGTCAGGGGGAAAGGGGGAGCCAGGGACAGAGAATACCTAGGGTGCTTTTGCCTTCCTCAATATCTGGCTCAAATGTAAGCCATGATTGTTTTTGTAGGCCTAGAGTTTGGACTTGAACTTTAAAAAGTGATATTTAGAAAAGCAGTGTGATTCAATGGAATGAACCTAGATTCTGAAACTGAAACTTCAGTTTGCAGCTTAATCTTGGGTCATGTATGCAACTTCTCTGAGCTTCTGTTTCTCTATCTGTAACATAGGAAACACAAACATTTATTTTACAAGGTCGTTTTGAGAGCTAGCTAGAATAATGGTAAGTGAAATTTGCCCAACAAGGCAAATAGTAACAACAAATGACAGCAGTTAAGCCATAATGTGAGTTATTTGTATTATCATTAGGTTGCACCACATGAAATGAATGATGTCCAACTAATTACCGACCTACCAAGATGCTGTTTTTATGTGGTTCAACCTAATATGTCTCTACTCACAGTTTGGGTGCAAGCATAGTAAGCTCTAGTACATCTCCCTAAAAACTACCTAATGGCCTCACAAACAGGATTGTGGCTAGTGGATTTGTACCTTTGCCTCATGGAATTATTGGATACTCTAGGTTCTTAGATTACTTCGGGGACCCAGTGCCTTATAGGAGAGCCATGTAAAGAGAATATGAAAGTACTGTTATTTAGCTGAGTTTAAACCCTGACTAGATGGAAGGATGGACCCTATACTGGGGAAGAAAAGAAAAGCCCTAACACTGTCATCTGTCGGTAGACCCTTGGCCAACCTTAACAGAGGCAAAGAGGAGTTGAGGCGTCATCCAGAAGGGACACCAGGTGATAACACACTGACTTGCTCCTCTAACTTTTTTTTTTTTGGACGGAGTTTCGCTCTTGTTTCCCAGGTTGGAGTGCAATGGTGCGATCTCGGCTCACTGCAATCTCCACCTCCTGGGTTCAAGGCAGGATTCTTTTGCCTCAGCCTCCCGAGTAGCTAGGATTACAGGCATGCACCACCACTCCTGGCTAATTTTGTATTTTTAGTGGAGATGGGGGTTTTCTCCATGTTGGTCAGGCTGGTCTTGAACTTCCTACCTCAGGTGATCCACCCACCTCAGCCTCCCAAAGTGCTGGGATTACAGGCGTGAGCCACCGCGCCCGGCTGTTCCCTTAACTTCTTTAAAGAACCACATAGGCCGGGCGCGGTGGCTCACGCTTGTAATCCCAGTACTTTGGGAGGCCGAGGCGGGCGGATCACGAGGTCAGGAGATCGAGACCATGGTGAAACCCCGTCTCTACTAAAAATACAAAAAGATTAGCCGGGCGTGGTGGCGGGCGCCTGTAGTCCCAGCTACTCGGAGAGGCTGAGGCAGGAGAATGGCGTGAACCCGGGAGGCGGAGCTTGCAGTGAGCCGAGATCGCGCCAGTGCACTCCAGCCTGGGCGACAGAGCGAGACTCCATCTCAAAAAAAAAAAAAAAAAAAAACCACATAGTATCATAGTGTTATAGGCAGCTTTACAGGGACAACTGTGATTTTTTTTCCTCCAGAGTGGTGCCTCTCAGACTGCTGTGCATGTGAATCACCTCAAACTTTGCTAAAATGCAGATTCTGATTTAGTAGATCGGGGTAGACCCCAAATTCTTACTTCTAACCAGCTTCTAGATGATGCCAATGTTGCAAGTCAGTCGACTGTATTTTCAAAAGCAAGGCTCCAGAGGATATATCGAGGATATGAAACTAGATGGGTTTACTGCCAGGTAGAAATAGAAGCTGTTTAAAGAGATAAAGAAATCCTGGAACTAACTGAGCATTTATGACAAATGGGAGCATCAAAAGCACATGAAGACAAAAACATATTAGCTTATCAAGGATCCACAAGCTATGGCCCATCCTTTGGTTTTGGTAAATAAAATTTTATTGGAACACAGCCATGCTTTTTCATTTATGAATTGTCTATGGCTATGTTCACTCTGCTATGTCAGCACTGAGTAGCTGCAATGGAAATCACATGATCTGCAAAGTTTAAAATATTTACTGTCTGGCCTTTTATAGGAAAAGTTTGCTGCACCTAAGCTAGAGATACCTGCCCAACTCCCCTGCAGTATGAGATATTCTTTTTTTTTTATTATACTTTAGGTTTTAGGGTACATGTGCACAACGTGCAGGCTAGTTACATATGTATACATGTGCCATGTTGGTGTGCTGCACCCATTAACTCGTTATTTAACATTAGGTATGTCTCCTAATGCTATCCCTCCCCCGTCATGGGAATTGAACAATGAGAACACATGGACACAGGAATGAGATACTCTTAAAAGGAGGCCTGTCTGCTTCCTTATTAGGGTACAATCTTGCAGTAAGAATCAGAAAGAGCCTCAGAACTGGAACTAGAGCCAAAGACCAATAGTCTGTGCATTTGATAATCATGCTTCTGTTTAATATGTGCCAAGGGACAAGTTAAGCTCTGGAGGGAGTATTTTTTTTTTTTTTTTTTTTTTTTGAGACGGAGTCTCGCTCTGTCACCCAGGCTGGAGTGCAGTGGCGCGATCTCGGCTTACTGCAAGCTCCGCCTCCCGGGTTCACGCCATTCTCCTGCCTCAGCCTCTCCGAGTAGCTGGGACTACAAGCGCCCGCCACCACGCCCGGCTAATTTTTTGTATTTTTAGTAGAGACGGGGTTTCACCATGGTCTCGATGTCCTGACCTCGTGATCCGCCCGCCTCGGCCTCCCAAAGTGCTGGGATTACAAGCGTGAGCCACCGCGCCCGGCCGGGAGTATTTTTTTTAAATAAAAAAAGAAATTTATTTTTCACAGTTCTGGAGGGTCTGGGGAAGTCCAAAATTAAGGCACTGGCATTTGGTGTCTGGTGAGGGTCTTCTAGCTGTGTCCTCACATGGTGGACATGGCAGAAGGTGGAAGGGCAAGAGACAAACACTACAGCATGAAGCCTCTTTTTTATCATATATCTTTTTTTTATTATACTTTAAGTTCTGGGATACATGCATAGAAAGATAAACCATGAAGAGGAAGGGAAAATCATCTTCAACCAGATGTTGAGCTTCTTTAAATTGAGACATTGCTCTCACTTTTAAAATACTCCCTGCATAGATATACAAGCGAACCACCTCGGCACATGTATACCCAAGCAGGGAGTATTTTAAAAGTGAGAGCAATGTCTCAATTTGAAGAAGTTCAACATCTGGTTGAAGGTGATTTTCCCTTCCCCTTCATGGTTTTTCTTTATATCCTTTTCCTGAAGTTTAAACACACCATGCAGTTAAACAGTTGGCCAATCCCCAGGCACCTGTGGAAAAGTAATTTTTCCATTATTTTACTACTTAAACAGGATGTGTTTGGTCATGATTATTTAAACTTTTTAAAAATTTAAGCATTTTAAAATCAGTAATAATAGTGTATATGCAATTTGATAATGATATATCATTTGATATATTTATATAATCATTTGATATATAAATACATATCAAATATTTATAAATCAAATTATATATATCATTGATATATTATTCGGTATATAACATATAATGATATATTTATATGTATATATATTTCATCTCATAAACATTTCTCCAGGTGGCTGTGTAGCTTTCATAATCCTGACTTTTGTGGCTGCATAATGTTCCACCAAATATACTCCTTAAATTTACTGAAGCTTTAATATATTATTAGAAATATATATTATAAAATATATTATTAGAAATATATACTATAAAATATATTATTAGAAATATATATTATAAAATATATTATTAGAAATTTATGACTTAATAATATAATAGTTTAAATTTTTAAATACCTGAAATAATCATTTTTAATATACAGTTTTTTCTACATTTTGGACTATTTCCTTAGGATAATTTCTCAAAATAGTTATGGTACCAAAATATATAAATACCTTTAAACCATCTTATAGATATTTCTAAATTGTTTTCTAGAAGAATTTTATCAGTTTACATTTCTATCAACAATGAATAAATGTGCTAGTTTGACCACACACTTACCAGAATTGGGAATCACTATTTTTGGTGAGTTTGGGGCAAATATTAAAGGACAATAATGCTACAAATATAGGGGTAGCTTAATTTTCATTGCTGAACCAGAATTTCTTTTTTTTTATTATTATTATACTTTAAGTTATAGGGTACATGTGCACAACGTGCAGGCTTGTTACATAGGTATATATGTGCCATGTTGGTTTGCTGCACCCATCAACTCATCATTTACATTAGGTATTTCTCCTCATGCTATCCCTCCCCCAGCCCCCCACCCCCCAACAGGCCACAGTGTGTGATGTTCCCCGCCCTGTGTCCATGTGTTCTCATTGTTCAACTCCTACCTATGAGTGAGAACATGCGGTGTTTAGTTTTCTGTCCTTGTGATAGTTTGCTGAGAATGATGGTTTCCGGCTTCATCCATGTCCCTGCAAAGGACATGAACTCATCCTTTTTTATGGCTGCAGTATTCCATGGTGTATATGTGCCACATTTTCTTAATCCAGTCTATCACTGATGGACATTTAGGTTGGTTCCAAGTCTTTGCTATTGTGAATAGTGCCACAATAAACATACGTGTGCATGTGTCTTTATAGCAGCATGATTTATAATCCTTTGGGTATATACCCAGTAATGGGATGGCTGGGTCAAGTGGTATTTCTAGTTCTAGATCCTTGAGGAATCACCACACTGTCTTCCACAATGGTTGAACTAATTTACACTCCCACCAACAGTGTAAAAGTGTTCCTATTTCTCCACATCCTCTCCAGCATCTGTTGTTTCCTGACTTTTTAATGATGGCCATTCTAACTGGTATGAGATGGTATCTAACTGTGGTTTTGATTCGCATTTTTCTGATGACCAGTAATGATGAACATTTTTTCATGTGTCTATTGGCTGCATAAATATCTTCTTTTGAGAAGTGTCTGTTCATAGCCTTGGCCCACTTTTTGATGGGGTTGTTGGTTTTTTTCTTGTAGATTTGTTTAAGTTCTTTGTAGATTCTGGATATTAGACCTTTGTCAGATGGGTAGATTGCAAAGATTTTTTCCCATTCTGTAGGTTGCCTGTTCACTCTGATGATAGTTTCTTTTGCTGTGCAGAAGCACTTTAGCTTAATTAGATCCCATTTGTCTATTTTGGCTTTTGTTGCCATGGCTTTTGGTGTTTTAGTCATGAAGTCTTTTTCTATGCCTATGTTCTGAAGGGTATTGCCTAGGTTTTCTTCTAGGGTTTTTATGGTGTTAGGTTTTACATTTAAGTCTTTAATCCATTCTGAGTTAATTTTTGTATATGGTGTAAGGAAGGGATCCAGTTTCAGCTTTCTACATATGGCTAGCCAGTTTTCCCAGCACCATTTATTAAATAGGGAATCCTTTCCCCATTGCTTGTTTTTGTCAGGTTTGTCAAAGATCAGATGGTTGTAGATGTGTGGTGTTATTTCTGAGGCCTCTGTTCTGTTCCATTGATCTATATCTCTGTTTTGGTACCAGTACCATGCTGTTTTGGTTACTGCAGCCTTGCAGTATAGTTTGAAGTCAGGTAGCGTAATGCCTCCAGCTTTGTTCTTTTTGCTTAGGATTGTCTTGGCTATGCAGGCTCTTCTTTGGTTCCATGTGAACATTAAAGTAGTTTTTTCCAATTCTGTGAAGAAAGTCACTGGTAGCTTGATGGGGATGGCATTGAATCTATAAATTACCTTGGGCAGTATGGCCATTTTCACAATAGTGATTCTTCCTATCCATGAGCATGGAATGTTCTTCCATTTATTTGTGTCCTCTTTTATTTCATTGAGCAGTGGTTTGTAGTTCTCCTTGAAGAGGTCCTTCACATCCCTTGGAAGTTGGATTCCTAGGTATTTTATTCTCTTTGTAGTAATTCTGAATAGGAGTTCACTCATGATTTGGCTCTCTGTTTGTCTATTATTGGTATATAGGAATGCTTGTGATTTTTCACATTGATTTTGTATCCTGAGACTTTGCTGAATGGCTTATCAGCTTAAGGAGATTTTGGGCTGAGACGATGGGGTTTTCTAACTATACAATTATGTCATCTGCAAACAAAGACAATTTGACTTCCTCTTTCTCTAATTGAATACGCTTTATTTCTTTCTCTTGCCTGATTGCCCTAGCCAGAACTTCCAACACTATGTTAATAGGAGTGGTGAGAGAGGGCATCCTTGTCTTGTGCCGGTTTTCAAAGGGAATACTTCCAGTTTTTGCCCATTCAGTATGATACTGTCTGTGGGTTTGTCATAAATAGCTCTTATTATTTTGAGATACGTTCCATCAACACCTAGTTTATTGAGAGTTTTTAGCATGAAGGCCTGTTGAATTTTGGGCCAATATCCCTGATGAACATTGGTGCGAAAATGCTCAATAAAATACTGGCAAACAAAATCCAGCAGCACATCAAAAAGCTTATCCATCATAATCAAGTCAGCTGCATCCCTGGGATGCAAGGCTGGTTCAACATATGCAAATCAATAAACATAATCCATCACATAAACAAAACCAATGACAAAAACCACATGATTATCTCAATAGATCCAGAAAAGGCCGGAACCGGAATTTCTATACTCTTTTCTTTTTTTTGTAATTGAGAGTAGAACATGAGTTGACGTTGCCAATTCCCTTCATTGAGTAGAACCAGAAACCAAAATCTTCTTATGACATTATTTGCTGAAGAGTCCAAACAAGGTATGTCTGATTTAAATCACTTTGAAGAGTTAATTTTGTTCTAAAAAGAACTCTTAACACCGCTTAAGAAATACTACCAAGGTATCATCTTTGATGTGTTAAATTGTGGTTTCAAAATTAGAAGAAAAAATAAAAAGGAATGATCCATATTCTTTCTTATGAGTCTTTGTAATCTCATATTTATATGAAACCTCTTTACTCAACACTTTTACATCTATTATTTCATTTGTGCCTCATAAATACCTCTACAGTAGAATAAGCAGTGTTTCTCTATATCTGAAGAGACTAAATAAAACCGAATTTGGGGAGGTTAATTGACTTGCCTAATGTTATACAGATACTTATAGTAGACACTGATTAAACATTTAGAATTACTATTCATCCATTCACTCATCCATCCATTCATTCACTTATTGAATAAATATTTGTTGAGCATGCTGTGTTTCAGTGTGAAGTCCTGAGGTTAGAGCACTAAGCAAAACAGAAATGATTCTTGTCCACACAAAGTTTGTTGTTAGATGATGGGACGTACACAGGAAAGTACTCAATTGCGTAATACATAAGTCGATCAATTACATAAATTAGGTTGTAGTAAATATTCTAGAGTAAGGAAAGAGAGAGAGAATAATGGGAGCTATTTTATTTAGACAGGATGGCTAGACAAAGCTCCACTGGAGTAGTGATGTATATGCACAGATCTAAAAGGATAATAGGCTTCAGGCAAGACAGAGAGAGAGAGAGAGAGAGAGATGAAAGGTAGACTCCAGATAGATCATAATGTCCAAAGCCAGGTTTCAGGAATTTAAAAATCCCCAGTTTGGCTGGTACAATCTACAATATAATATACCAGCTGTCAAGCCCCACTAAGCTCACAGAGCTTGCAAGCAGCTTTTATTAATTCTCTTTTAAATACAAATAAACGTACAAGAAGAATAGACATTTTAGGAACATCTCCAAAACAAAAGAGAAACCAAAGCAAACAATTTTTAGAAGAGAGAAGACAAAAAAGTTGCAAGTGAATGAAAATTAAGATTGTTAGAATGGGTGAGGGATGACCTGATGTCTTCCAAACAAGAATAAGATGCTATGAAAAAGGAACAAAGAATAAGAATTCTTGAAGATTATAATCTGACAATTACATTTTTAAAATCAATAGAAAGGTCAAAAGATGAAATAGAAGCAGCCTCATAAATGATAGAACAAGAACATAAAAAGAATAGATAATAAGCAAGAAAGACAGAAGATAATTAGAAGATTGATACAAGAAGCCCAACAGCCAACTAATTTGATTTAATATAAATTTTCCAAATTAAAAAACACATTTATCCCATTGAAAAGGGACCACTAAGTGCCAAGCACAATGAGTGAAGGAAGACACACAATGTGAAACATTCCATTGAGAAATTTTAGAACCCAGAGATAGAAGATCTTACTAGAGCTTTTAGACAGAAAGAAAATAACCACATATAAAGTAAAAGGCATCAGGATGACACTGGACTTCTCAACAGTAACGCTGAAAATTAGAAGAAAACAGAACAGTGCTTCAAAATTCTTAGTCGTCATTATTTTCAACATAGAATTATATTTTTAGATAAATTATTAACCAAAAAAAGAAGATAGTATTTTAATAATTTCAAGAATCCAAATGTATGTACTCTTTCTTAAGAAACTACTGAAGGATGTTCTTCAGCAAAATTAAGTTGTAAACCAAGAAAGAGAAAGAGATCTAGGAAATATTTTACTTAACACAGAAGAGTGGTGAAGGGAAGTCACAGGATGTCAGCTGTGCAGGATAGCTAGGTTGAATGAGGCAGAGGGCGGCAGCCTATCAGAGTACAGAAACCAGGAAAAGAAATGATGCTGTCAGATTATCTAGTGTGTTTGATGTTTGGAGAATATGAATAGACTTTCTACCAATATTGTCTGTCTTTTAAGCTCTGTACATGTGCTTCTCCGATAAAAAATGAAAATCAATTTTTTTGAAAACACATAAGCCAGTGGACTGGGTGAGTTTGCTCAGGGAGAGAGAAAAGCAGCTCACAATGAGTCCTGAGAACATTCTAATTTGGAAGTCAGATAAAAGAGAAAAACAGGTGTCATGGGAATCAGAAGTGAGCCTAAGGGAAGGGGAGTTGTCTGATGCTGAGATGTTGAATAAGGTGGTGATTAAAAGTTGTCCATTTGACTTGGCATCCTGAAGGTCTTTGGAAACTTTGGGCTGCATATTGAGGTCATTGGATAGGAGGGTGGGAGGGGGCAAAAGGCGGACTGAGTGTGAAGCCAGTATGTAGACAGCAGTATGTAGACTTGGGTTACAAACTCAAGAAATGGGGTGGTACATGGAGCGATGTGGGGTCAGTAGAGATTGTTTGTTTTGTTTTGCTTTAAATAAATACAGGAGATAAGAGAGCATGTTTGTTTATTGGTGGGGCTGATTCAGGAAGAGAGAGAGGGATTAATAATGTAAAAACAAGGAATAACTAAAGTAGGACAGTATTTGAGTGGATAAAATCCAGGGTGTACATGCAGAAATTAGACTTTGATAGGCTAAAGGGTACTTTTTCCATTTTAACCAGAGCAAAGAAGGAGAAAATGGGCCCTGATGAAGATTGCAGGTTTGGTGAAGGGAAGATGATTTTTCAATTTTGTCCGTGAAATGAGAAGTCATCATCTGAGTGTAGAGAAAGGAAAGTAGGAGGTTTCAGGAGAGAAGAGAAGATAGAAAACAGTCTTCTCAGGGAATAGGAAAGTAAACCAACAAGAGAAAAACAAAAGACCTGCTGGGCAGTTTTGAGTGCCCATTTGACACTGGAGATCATGAATTTAAAGTGAATTACACAGCTAACTTTCATCTTTTATATCCACATTGGGCAGGTTGGATATAAGCTCAGAGAAGAAAGGGAGAGCTCACCCAGAACTGGAGTCTTGTCTTATAAATAAGATGGAGAAAGTAAGAAGCAGAGGTTTCTGCAAAAGCAAAATGATGGTGAGGGAATGCTGGAATCCACACTGCATCTAGAGGAAAAAGACCAGCCAAGTAAAAAAGCAGTGGTATCCATAGACAGGAAACCTCTCCACCCCCGGGCTTAGCAAACCCCAGGAAAAGTGGACATTTGCATAGTATGTTTTGGTGCAATAGTATTACTTTTGCTGGTGGAATTTAGGAGAATAGGGTCACATACTTGTGAAGAGAAGCTGCAGGGCTTTTTTTTTTTTTTTTTTTTTCTCCAGATAGAGTCTTGCTCTGTCACCCGGGCTGGAGTACAGTGGCATGATCACAGCTCACTGCAACTTCCGCCTCCCGAGTTCAAGCGATTCTCATGCCTCAACCTCCTGAGTAGCTGGGATTACAGGCACTTGCCACCATACCCAGCTAATTTTTGTATGTTCTTTTTAGTAGACATAGGGTTTCTCCGCATTGGCCAGGCTGGCCTCGAACTCCTGGCCTCAAGTAATCCACCCACCTTGGTCTCCCAAAGTGCTGGGATTATAGGTGTGAGCCATCCCACCTGGCTGGCTTTTCTTAAGGCTGATATTCCAGGGCAGGGCTACAAGGGCAAACTTGTGAGCTACTGCATTCCTTCTTCAGAGCCCCAAGGCAAATAATGTCCTTAAATGAGGACTATCCTAAGGGTGATTATGTCTCTTCAAGCTTTAGTACCCTCCATTGTGTAGAAGCAAAAGTCTACGCTGTGGACAAATTTGTGTTTTAAATTCTGGTGCTATGAGGCTTCAAGGAGGCCTCATAATTGCCTGGACATGAGAGATATCCTTTGTATTTAATGTGATTCCTAAAGATCTGATGCCTGTTTTGAATAAGCAAAATGTATATGTCCCACTATAGAGAAAAGAAAGTCATGCATCCTTATGTGTAAATGATAGGGCTTCTTACATTAAACAACGAGTATCCGACTGTCCTTTCTGAATAATTATTGCAAAGAGGAAGAGAAACTGATCAACTATTCTAAAATAAATTATTTTGGTTGACATCTCCAGTCACAGCTGCATGGTAAATACCCGATAAGATGTGACCATTTAGTTGCTTTCTTCTTGTTCCTCTAACTAGCATGCTCCTTCCGCACCAGGAGTTTTGCATCCAGAATGCTTTTCCCCTGACGCTTCTCATTCCGCAGATCTCATTTGAGCACCACCTCCTTAGAGACGCCTTCCCTGACTACCCCCTTGTACACCATCCCAGCCCACCGCCCTTAATCTCTATCAGGAATATACTCTGTTATTTTCCTTCTAGCATTTAGCACCTTATTTAATTAACTTATTTATTTGTGTGTCCTTCGTTATCATCTTCAAGAAAATGGTACTGGGGGGATGACAACAGAAAGGGAGATTCCTGGAAGGACACACAACCTTTCCATTTCTTCTAGTTGTCCAAGATGTAGTTCTGAATCAAACCAGAGCCACCAAATGTGAGATGCTAGGCTGTGTTACATTTCTCCCAGAAGGACTGCGTTTCTGAATTGTGCCTGGTTTCAATGCATCAGCCTCCATGGAGGATCACGGTAAACATAACCTAATGAAAGCCATCCTTGAGACTGTTATAAGTAGCTGTTGAGAAAGTCATTCATTGCAACACATGATATCCCTGGTAGGAGAGGAGATACCTTTTATGATTTGCTCTGAAGAACAGTTTGCTGTCTTTGAAAAGGGTTTTTATTTTTTTTTAATTGCATGATCACTATAAAATGTTCAACTGGCTAGATTCCTCTTTTCTTGTTGGCTGCTGGAAAGTTGAGAAGCAATTATGGCTCACTGAGAGTCAAGAATGTGTTCAATCCCTCTGCAGTCACTGAGGGCAACCTTCTTGGCACTACTTTGTTTGTACCCAGATTATTTCTTCTTGTTTCCACATTTAAACTTGTATTCTCTTGTTCTATGTTAAATATTAACATATTTAAATATTAAATATTCTTGGATATTGCGCTAGATTACTTTATCAATGAAAGTAGACTATGAGTAACTAAAAAGTAATAATAATGTCTATATTGCTGAACTGCTATAAGAATTACCCGTAAAATATATGCCGAATTTAAAATATAGAAGGCATTCAATTAATGGTACTGGTACAGCTACTACTACTGCCTCCAATCCATGATTTCCACCTTAAATTTCCTTACCTTACCAATCAAGTGTTGCCTGCAGCTTTAAATAGATTTTGGTTAGATTGTTGTTTTAGCTTCAACTCTCAGCTCTCCCACACAATTACCCTAATGACACATACTGGATAACAGCTGGAGAGTATTAGGGATGTCAGTCTGGTTTTAATTTCATTAAGAGCTATTTGATACTGCTTCACAGATCTGGCCACTACTTAGTGAGAGAGAAGATACTGAGCTTCAAAAGGGGGTTCTATTCATAAGCCAGCAAATAGTTTGCAAGTATTGGGTGTTGGCTAGCATTTTGTTACTCATTGTGTGGTCAGCAAACCAACAGTATCGGTACTACCTGGGCACTTGCATCTCAGGCCCCACTCCAGACCTATTGAATTCATATTAATTCAAATTAAACTGGGCTCAGTTTAACAAGAGCCTGGGTGAGTTACATGCACATTTGTGTTGAGAAGCACTGAACTAGGACAAACTGTGAAAAAGGCAGTGGTAGCAGCCTGTAATTAGCTGATGAAGTGCCATGATGACAGCCCACTAAACAGAGTTTCCATGGGATATGGAACGAGCACTCACACTGTAATGCGATGAGTGGTTCAGATCCTAGTTCTATTGCCTGCATGTTGTGCAACCTTGGACAATTTCCTTCGCTTCTCAGAGCCTCCATTTCTTCATCTGTTAAATCGAAATCATAACACTTCCCTTGCAAGGTAGCTGTGAGGATGATATCTAATAATTCATGTTAAAAAGCCCCACGAGGAAATTGAAAAGTATGACAGTCTCTAAACAAGTTCATTTGGAGCCTGACTGCAGTTTTCACCTAAGGACAGTGGGTGGGGCATCTCTAGGCTACAGCACCCAGAAAGTGAATATTCATAGACTGGGTGCTGGGGTTCCCACAGGCATTTTCTATGGGAGTCTGGACTCTGGGCATCTGCCCTTTGTCTTTCCAAGCAAAAGTCAGCCAGGAACTTCTTACTTGATTCCACCCCAAGGGAGAACCACCTGAGCAAGAATAGCCCACCCTAAAGAATAGGAATATGAATCCCTTTTAATAAAAGAAGGGAAATTGATGGACCCACAACCCAAAGCTAAAATCCACAGATTTGGTGTTTGGACACAGCTGTTTCAGTCCTGTGCTTTTTCTACTATGTGCTTATTATTATGATTATTCTGAATATATTGAGGAACCCATCACTGCAATTGGGAGTTTAATATTACCAATCCGATTATACCAATCCAAGAGTAGGCTCCCCTCCTCTTTCTTACCCATTCAGAATACATAGTCCATTTGCCGAATAAGGAGGCTCTTGTTCACTTTTTCAAATACAGATGATATGTTCTTAATGATAACTCCCTCCTATCCCACTGGGCTTGGGGCTCTAAATTGGTTTTATAGTCCTGCTCCTTGCAATCAGGATCTCATTTCACACTTTTCCTTAAGGACAGTGACCAGTGACTTCCTGGAGTCCTCCCTCTGTGATTAACTTGGTAATATTTCACCTGCATCGTCCTGGGCTGAATAGCATCAACATTTCACATCAGGACCTTGATTTACTAACCATCTGCTCAGAAGTCTGTCATCGACAGGGATGATTTCTTACTCTCTTCAGACTGCAAGACTTTGCCAAGGTTCTAGTAAGTCAAGCCCTGACCTTGAAGGCAAAAGCATACAGTACCTCACTTTTTAATTAGTTTAATTGTCTGCCTGTGAAGGTAGGCAATGAGCTCTTTCGGTTTTTCTTGCCAAATCTCCTATATGTTGGAGATGCGACTTTAAGGCAACCTCATTTGGGGATTTCTGGGGAATTTCTTCTTTATTAAGACTTCATTGTTAGAGTCCTTGACACAGTGATCTTTTAGTTGGAACAGAGATTCACTCAGGTGCCTCTGGGAGGGAAAAAGAAAAGATTTAATGAAAAGATACACGTGTATGCTAACCCAGGAAATGAAGAAACAGGCACTAGCAAAGGCACGAACTGGAATATCTTTGGGGAACTGCTTTTCTTCTCTGTTTATTATTCTTTCACGAAGATGCTCGCTTGTTTTCATTTCCACCACACTTGATTGCCATTTCCTCCTAACTTCATCCCATGTGCTGCATTGTGGCTGACAGCCTCCTCTACTCTATGCGTACATATTCTTTTATACTGTCACTAACTGGCAACAATCCCTCAGTCTCCAAACAGCAAAATTCCTTAAAAAGAAACCAGATTGGCCCAGTTTGTTTTCACAGATCAGTCATTAGGCTGCTTTTGAGTTGGGTGCCCACCCCGATCCAACCAAGGGCAGCTCCCTTGTCTTCCCCCTTCAGTAGGGACCATGAGTGGGGCAGATCCTCTTGGGAGACATCATGGGCAGGGCATGAACTTGCCATTCCAGGGCACACCCTTGGAATTCCAGTTTTCTGAATGCTGCTTTAGTTAGAGGCAAAGCAAATATGCACCAAGTTACTTCAGCCACAAATACTACCTGTTCAATGCCCCCATCCGTGGTAACCTGAGAAACAACCAAAACAGCAAGAACAATGAATGGGAGGGCAAACAGCAAAGCTCTATGGAAGGACGCCTCCTCTTTTACAATACTGCCTTGGTTGAATCACCTGGGGACTCCAAACCCCTCTCTGTTTTGACCCTCAAGGTCTATGTCTTCCTGACTTCATAATGCTTAGGCTTCACCTTCTTTGCTTAGATTAATCTTTACCTCTGACTTCACAGAAATCAGCCCAGAATTCTTGGTGATAGAGTTGTGATCTGTAATTCCTAGGCTCTGATGCTTGCTTTCTTATATAACTTGTTTTCCCTTTCATTTTCCCATTTTGAAAATTTAACACAAGGATAAGATACTAAAGTGTCTGCCTTAATAATGGGCAGTTAGCACAAGGATAGTTAGTGAAATGATGCTCATAAAAATAAATGGAGTCTTCTAGAAATAATGGGATTGTGACAGCAACTTTGGAATATCAAGTAGTCATGAGCATTAAGAAAAATTATATGTGCAGAAAAATTCTAAGGTAGAGTATTAAATAAAAACACATAGAATTATTCTTATACAATGGATATTACTAGGTGAAATATGAGATATTTAGTAGAGACAAGGAATAAATTTAAAGAGAAAAGAATTGTTCTGAGGTGTGAGACCTGGGTATTCGCTCTGCAGTTTTGTTTTTTCTTTAATTCTTAAATTAAAATTTTGGTTGCTATATTGTTTTTACATTTCGTTAAAAAAAACAAAACAGTTGGAGATGGGGAGTGAAAATAGCATTAGCCTAAAGAACAAGCAATGGAGAGAGAAGGAAGTTCTTTCTAATTAGCCAGGTATTGTTAGACCGGCAAAGTCACCCCACAGCTTCCTCTTGAGTAGCAACAGAAATGTTTCAAGGTGCTTTACCAAAAGTGATCATTAACTTTCCTTTCAAGTCTGCTTTGTCAAACTAATGACTTAAAGGGTACAGAGTGCAAGCCAGAAGCATGGACTTGGGATGGCGACAGGGTTGGGGGTGAGTCAGCCTACTTGGAGGGTCATGGCTGGACTGGGGGCTTGGATTTAAGATATATAAGCATTCTGGGCATTTTCAGGCAGGAGGCACCAACAGGATGAAGCAGACAACCTCCCAGGGTGATGTGTTTGGAGTCCGGAGACCTGCATGTTAGCCAAGATTGCAGACCCCAGATGACTAAGGCATGGTGGGCAGTTGGGGTAGGGAATTCAGCCCTTTTGAGCTAATGCCTATCCAGCTATCAGAGTTATTAAACTATACCCAGCCAGCTGCATTGGGCACCAGAGTTAATCGCCTCAAGCCTCATTACTGGAATCATCCCTGAGTATCAACTTTCTTGCAGGGTGCTAAGGCTTCCTGTGGCCTGGCTGCATTATTCTGAACAGCAGTTAACACAAGGAAAATGTATTTGTTTCTGTGCTGCATGCTAAACTTAGTCTCTCTCTCTCTCTCTGTATATGTATGCATATATGTATATGTATATGTATGTGTATATGTGTGTGTATGTATATGTATATGTATATGTATATGTGAAGTGACCTTAGATTTTCCAAGTAGGCAGGGCTTCTGTTGATGAAGCCCATGTGTGATAATCCCAGGAAACATGTTTGCAATTATCATGGATTTCAGGTAGAGGATTCTGGCCTTTGACGGTAACCCCCTTGCTTTAGCAGCTAGAGAGGTGACAGACAGTGGCTCTTAGGATGATGGTGTTAGCATATCTGAGTGAGTTCAATTGCCCCAGGGATGCTAAAGAAGCATGTATGAAAACCAAGATGGTAGATTGGCAAGGACAATGAACCAAAAGTCCAGGAACTGTATTCTCTAAGCAGTTCTGCAGCTCACTCATATACCTTCTGCAAGTCATACAAGCCTGAAAGGATCCGAGTTCCTCCTCTTTCATATAGGAACAGAACTACTTGAAACTTGTTTTAAGTTATGTGAATTATCACCTGATTCAGCCCTATTACTTTAAAAACTTTACTTTTTAAAAAACAGTAAGGAAGATTTTATTCAAGTCTATTGCAATAGAGGAGAGAGATTGAACTCAACTTTGCTGAAACAAATGGTGGGGACATTGATCAATGCGATTAGGGCATCTATATTTGATAATTGGTGCTTATCAAAGTTAGGCTTCTGCCCCCCTGCAGAGACTGGGAAACAGGGGCGCTATCTTTCTTCATGACTACATTCCAAAAGGATAGTCTCCAAGTTCTTGAAAAAGACATTCCTGGGTGGCATAACTGGCTAGAGGCTGTGAAAAGGTTTACACCTTAACGGGGCAGAGAAATAATTTACAATAGAAAATTTTCTAAGGTAAATGCTCTGAAAAAGAGAATGGGAGGAGGCTAGACTTAGGAAGAAGGCTGTTCCAAAGTTTAATCAAGTTAAGGCCATCTTAGTCAAAGTTTATACTCTGGGGCAGCCCTGTTACTTTATTTATTTATTTATTTTGAGACGGAGTCTCATCTGTCGGCCAGGCTGGAGTACAATGGTGCAATCTCAGCTCACTGCAACCACCGCCTCCCGGGTTCAAGCAATTCTCCTGCCTCAGCCTCCCAAGTAGTTGGGATTACAGGCATATGCCGCCATGCCAAGCTACTTTTTTTGTATTTTAGTAGAGATGGGGTTTCACCATGTTTCCCAGGCTGGTCTTGAACTCCTGAGCTCAAGCAATCCACCCATCTCGGCCTCCCAAAGTGCTAGGATTACAGGTGTGAGCCACCGCGCCTGGCCAGCCCTGTTACTTTAAACAAACCAACCCATCCTAAGTTCCCCAGCCAGAACTCAATAATAATGTGCCCCTGAGCCCCTTATTTCATCCTGTTTAGGCTTGCTTCCTAGCTGCTCACAGCTCAGAACATCTTGGCTCCTATCATCTTGGCTCTCATGAATGATGAGATGAGCCCCTTGGAGAAGAAGCCTAAGATCAGACCCCTGTCTGCCCCTTCCCCATACATTGTCCTCTTGGACTTGGCCTTCTTCTAGACTCACCCACTATAAGAGTCTGGCTCACCAAATCCTCCCTGATGCTATTTTTACGGCATTTCCCTGGCTCTGTCAGTGAGAACTGCACGATGATTTCTTAGTGTACAGTGATTTCATTCAGACCCCCACCTTTAGTTAGAGAGCATATTGGTATAACACAGGAGGTGGCCTTGTTTCTTCTTTTCTTGCTGATGAAGAAATATTCTATTTAATCTTATTCTTCAAAGTGTGGTAGGAAAAAGAATTAAGGAACAATTATATTTAATATTTCACAGCTGCCCTAACTTGGAGGCTAGATTTTTAAAACATAGGCAACAACAACAACCTAAAAGCAAGACAAACCAGAAAACAAAACCAAAATTTCCTGAAAAAAATTTAGAACACTTTGTTCTAAAGTTCATTACATGTAAAGTAAACCATAAAATATGTGACAATGTGTCCTATAAACAAAAGTATTTCGTGGACAGCAAATGTGGAAAATGCTGTATCATGCATGAAAACATATTAAAGGCTCTGAGAAATCCTATGATAAAGAAGCCTATTGAAGTTTGCCTAACCCAGTATTTGCCACATTAATTTGACCAACACTCCTTTGTTTATTAACACTTGTTCATATATACCATAATACTGGAGTTACATGGAACTACTTTAAAAAAATTAAGACATCCATAATGTCCTATCTCTATTTTTCTCAACATGATCACCACCATTATTTAATATATGTCCAGTTGGCTGCTGGTTACAACACGTTGGCGATCAGAAAAAAATGATGTAATGCTACACAAATATTGTTTCTAGACATGGAGCAGCTTGTGATGATACACTGAATGTGTTGCTTGAATATGACTTAGTAGTTACCCACAGGCATCAAGTCCTACAAATGTGGAGTGTTCAGTAGTCCCCCTTATCCATGGTTTTGCGGTTTCAGTTAACTGCAGTTAACTGTGGCCAACTGCAGCCAAAAAAAAAAAAAAAAAAAAAAAGTGAGTACAGTACACTAAGATATTTTGAGACAGGGAGAGAGACCACATTCACATAACTTTTATTATACCATATTATTATAATTGCTCTATTTTATTATTATTGTTGTTAACCCTATTATTGTTCAGAATTTATAAATTAAACCTTATCATGGTATGCATGTATAGGAAAAGTATAGTATATATAGAGTTCCACACTATCCACTAGGGGTCTTGGAATGTACCTCCATGGATAAGAGGGAACCACTCCAGTAGATACTCTGGGAAAATGATCAGAGTAAAAATGAGAAGACTTTGGGGGCTTATAATCAAATTGGAAGGAAAAAAACTACCTTATCACATACAAAATAATTTGAAAATAACTTTGAATAAATATATTAATACTTGAAGAATGTTGAGATAGCTAAAAAAAGAATGGTCAGAATAAAGTGGAATTGAGATCAGAAGTAAACTGGAGACAAATACAGGAATAATCAGAAAGCAATAGAACTCTGGAAGCTGGAAAGCAGTGGTGTAAGCCATAAAGAACTTAGCAGACTTGACAAAACTAATTTTAAACTTGCAAAGGGAACGGCCAAAAACTCATTAGATTTCCCAGAAACCCCAAAAGACTCAGGAATTGTCCACACCAGTTACCTCAGGAAATGGGGTGGAGAAATGTTGGGTTGAAAGTCTAAAGAACATTGAGCTCTTCACATCCCCTGCCCTACTCCTGACAGCCCAGAAACTCCCCTCCCTCACCCCCAACAAAAGACCAAAAAGGGTCAACAGAGGCTGTGATTTGGAGGAGGTTGGCACAACTGAGGGTGGGGGCACCACACTGAAACGGAGGCTATTAAGAAAACGTGGGCATATTCAATGCTGAGATCTCCAGTTCCCACAGGTCTATGCCGGTCTTTTTTTCCCCAAAACAGTAGCAGGGCACTCAGGCACGTATGATTGGAAAAGTCTATTCTTGGGATCTAAACTGTCCAAGAGGAAAGATCTAAACAGAAAAGCATGGTGACAACTTAGACACAGGACACTGAAGGAAGGCCTATAAAATGAAAGTTAAAGACCAAAATAAATAGAAATAAGCAACTTAGAAGAAACAGAGACTGAGCATAGAGGAGAAAACTTCAAAACATCATTATTAAGGTCATAACGAAGAAAGATTAGAAAATATTTTGACCATAAAACCAGAACATTCTACCGTAAAAAGGATCACCCAAAGAACAACAGCCATCATCTCCTCTTGAAAATTAGAATTAAATTGAAGGAACACAATAATTGATAGAATTTGTCAAAGATAAGTGAAGGAAAATTGCTAGAAAGAAAGACAAAAACAAAGAAAAGAGGGAAAAAACAAGAAAATTAGACAGCGTGTCCAAGAGGTCGAACCTCTGAAAATTCTAGAAGAATAGTAAAGATGCATTGAAAGAAAAATTAATAAAAATAATTCAAGAAAATTTCTCAGAAATGAATCTGAGTTCCCAGATTGAGAAAGCTTACTAAGTGCCCAGAAAACTGGGTAGAAATAGACCTACACAAAGAATACCATTCTGAAATGCCAGAACACTGAGCTCAGAGAGGAAAACATACGAACTTCCAGGAGGGAGAAAATAGGTCACATAGCAAGGATCAGGAATCAGAATAGCTTCAGACTCCTCGGAATTAACACTGGAAAGTATGAGGCTGTTGAGCAATACCTTCCTTTAAAATTTTACAGGAATACTGTCTCCAATCTAGAATTCTATAATCAGCCAAATTAGCATTCAAGGAGAGTTATAATAAACATTTTCAGCCATATAACGTCTCAAAACATGTACCCATCCAAAGACAGTGGAAAACATGGGATTCAGGAAATATCAATGCAAGAAAGGAGCCATGGGAATCTCCCAGATGGTAATGAAGGAAAATCTCAGAATGGCAGCTGTCCACTCAGTATAGAGAGCAGCCAGTCTACTTTGGAGCAGTTCAGAGACTTTTGCAGAAGATAAAATTGACTAGAATACCTTGATATCTGAATGTCCAAGAGGAGATTATTAGACAATTGCTGAGGAGTTTACTTTGGGATTGAATTAGTGATAAAACATAGAAACTAAGCAAAACAAAACAAAGCAAATAATAACACCATTATTATTTACTTTAAGCAAAAAAGGCAAATAAGGTGCAGGGAGCAAAAACTGTCTTCATTTTGAATCGCAGTTACATAGTCTTTATAATTAAACACTGATGTAGTCATATCTAACCAGCATTATAATATGACGCTATTGGGAGGGTGGAGAGGCAGGTAAAGTATATGAGTGTGCAGGAACAAGGGAAGGAAAGAAAGATAAATCCTCCTTCTTTACAGTAGGAAATCAATACTTATTAAACCGCAAAATCAAGAGCAATGCAAGCATATTTTCCAGTAATCTTGAGGTAAATTTCAAAATAATCAGCTAAAAGATTTTGCCCTGGAGGAAGAAAAATTGCAGTGAGGGACGGGAGTGTTAGGGGTTGAAGGAAGATTTTTGTTATTGTAACAAACCTTAGAGAAACTATTTTACTCCTTAAAGTTTGTGCATTTACGACTTTGATTCAAAACAAAAACTCTAAAGAAAATTAACAAAAAGAAAAATGAGGAAAAGTTTTACAGCTCATTTCATAAGGTTATTAAAATCTTGACATATATGAAAATGAATTAATTGATCAACCTCAACTATGAATGTAGATGCAGAAATTTTATATAAAATATTAGCATATCTGATTTAGCAGTATTTTCTTAAATGGCACCCAAATATGTTTAGCCCCAGAAATTAAAGAATAAACATTAATAATGTAACACACCAAGTTAACAAATTAAAGTAGAAAACGTGACCATTTTAATAGGTTTAGGAAAATCATTTGATAAAATTCAATATTTATTCGGGAAATAGACCGTTAGCAAACTAAATTTTGGAGACAATTTCCTTAATCTGATGATATCTATTCAAAACTCACATCATACATTATACTTAATGCGACACTTTAAAAGCAATTTCATTAAATTGAAAAGCATAACAAGAATACTCACTATCACCACTTCTAGGTTTCTAACTATTGAATTAAGATTTTTTAAAAGTATAAGAATTGGGCTGGGGGCTTTGGCTCACGCCTGTAATCCCAGCACTTTGGGAGGCCAAGGTGGGCGGATCACGAGGTCAGGAGATCGAGACCATCCTGGCTAACATGGTGAAACCCCGTCTCTACTAAAAATACAAAAAAAAAATTAGCCGGGCGTGGTGGCGGGCACCTGTAGTCCCAGCTACTCCAGAGGCTGAGGCAGGAGAATGGCGTGAACCCGGGAAGCGGAGCTTGCAGTGAGCTGAGACTGCGCCACTGCACTCCAGCCTGGGTGACAGAGCGAGACTCCGTCTCAAAAAATAAATGAATAAATAATAAGAATTGGAGAGGAAGGAGAAAGGTTTTTACTCATAGTGATTATTTGTATAGAAAGTCCATCAAAATTTACAAAAACCTTTCATAATTAATAAGAAAGTTCAGCACGGTAGCTAGATATTTTTTACTATTCAAAAACCAATATTTTTATATATGCCAAGAATAAGCCATTTTAAAATAAAATGGAAATATTTTATTCACAATAGTAACATATCTCTAAGATAATTACTAAAATCAACAAATATGTCTATGATCTCTCTGGAAAAAAATTCAAAACTTTATTGAAGCACATAAAAGATTGTCTGAATTAATAGAAAGTTATACCATGTTCATTGGTTGGGAAACTAAATTTTATATGGCAGTTATCACCAAAGTAATCTGTAGCTGCAAAGATTGTCAATACAAATACAAAGAAAGTTCTTAGAATTTTACAAACTGATCCTAAATTTGATTTAGATGAGCAAAAGGCCCAAAGTAGCTAATATAATTTTGGAAAAAAGAACAAGATTGGTTGGCAGTGCTGCTTGCCCTATCAGATATTAAGATGCTTTATAGAGCTGTCCTGAAGAAGATGATGCATCTACTGACAGAAAGACAGGCAGAGAGACAAATGAAACAAATAGAGCTACAAAAAATAGCTACCAGAAATAGAGGTACCAAAAATGGAAAATTGATATACAACAGAAATAGTATTATAAATCACAGGAAAACGAATAAACTGTTACAGAATAGGATGTGAGGACAATTGGCCATCTATGGAAAAAGACAAAATTGGATTCCTATCTCACATCATATTTTATAAATAAAATCCAGGTGGATTAAAAACTTAAATGTGGAAAGCAAAACTATCTTCTATAATAAAACATAGAAGAACATCAATATGAACTGAGATAAGGAAAGAGTATATAAACAAGATATAAATGCATAATCTTTGAAGAAGAAAACATTGTTAAGTGTGACTACACTAACATTTTACAATTCTTTTTAAAAATAGACCCAAGAAAGAAAATGAAGAAAACAAATTTCAGGCTGGGAGACAGTTTACAATGCATATAACTTACAAATAACTGATATCCAGAGTCTATAAAGAACTCTTGAAATAATAAGAGAAACAACCCAATAGGGAAAATGGCAATGGAAATAACAGACCTCTTATTATTTCTCTAACATCTCAGAGAAGAGTAATCCTCTGCCCAAACAAAATGTAACAATGTTTAGCCCTACTAGAAATCAGAGCAATGAAAACAAGACAATTAAAAAACATCATACTGGCCGGGCATGGTGGCTCACGTCTGTAATCCCAGCACTTTGGGAGGCCGACGTGGGCCGATCATGAGGTCAGGGGTTGGAGACCAGCCTGACCAACATGGTGAAACCCTGTCTCTACTAAAAATACAAAAAAATTAGCTGTGTGTGGTCATGCACGCCTGTGATCCCAGCTACTCACGAGGCTGAGGCAGGAGAATCGCTTGAACCCAGGAGGCAGAGGTTGCACTGAGCTGAGATTGCACCACTGCACTCCAGCCTGGACAACAGAGGTCTGTCTCAAAAGAAGAAAACAAACAAACAAACAAAAAACACAAAAAATATATCATACCAACCGGCTGGGCAAACATAAGAGGACCTGACATTAAATGTTAGCAAAGATGTAGAGAAACGAGGACTCTCAAGAACTGCTGGTAATAGTTCAAATTGGTACTGCCTTTTTACAGGGCAATTTGAACATAACTAGAATGGTTGAAAATGTGTCTACTTTACAGACCAGGTCTTTCACTTTTAGTATGAGCCCTAGGGAAACAACAAATGAGCACAAAGAGCCATGCAGAAAATGTACATGCCAGCATGGTTTGTAATAGCAAAAAAACAGATATATGATCTTACCTAACAATGGATACGATGCCCTTTGGGCAGAAACATCTAATCCCAAGGCATATCCTGTGTGGCTTCATTAGATATCTCCACAGCAGCTCTGGCATTTTATAGCCATTTCACATCCAATATCATGTAAACTACATGTACTCTAAAAAATATCTTCCTATTCCGTTTCACAGTTCTGTACCTGTTATCAAAATGACCAGATCATATCATCAATTAGAATGGAGCTCAGACACCTTAGTAGTGACTGGTTCAAAGCTGAATTTCAACCAATTAAAGAGAATACAAATGTAATCTTTTTGGATATGAGCAAACAAAGATTGACAACTATGTTAACAGAATATTTATGAATTCTAAAAATGTCTTTTGATTTTATGTGTTTGTACCTTGTGAAAGCTACAGATTCTACAAGTATAAATCTGGTTGGAAAGAATCAATACCAGCAGACTCCCTGATAATCAGTGGACTCCTCCAAGCGTCCCTGGTGACCCATCGCCTTTGAACACTTAGTACTTTTGGCAAGAACCACCACTTGAACCAGGCAGCTGTGCTTTCCAGAGCCTCTGAACATCTGTCCAAATTGTGGCACAAAACCTGCCTGTCCCAAATTGACCTCGTTACTCATTTATAAACATCCAAATAGATGATGGGGGGAGGGGAGATAATCCTCGTGCTCCACAAGGGACTGCTCACACCACTCCCTGTCAACTCTGCTGCTGGCTTGCATTTCTGGAAGACCAGGAGAGCTTTTCAAAGGGCAGCCTTAACAAACACCACATTACCACTTTGGACGCAGCGTGGACATAACAAGCCTGGAAGCAAAGAGCAGCCTTTGTCCTTTCTATTGAGAGATGATTCATATATGTAACATGAACGCATCATCCAAAGAGCTTGTTCTTTGATGCTTGTTTCCTGTTTCCACTTTTCATGAGCAGCCCAGGTTTCCCTGTGTACTGTGGGCTTTGTGAGCCCCTAAATGGTTTCTAGGGAGCTTCCAGTAGCATGAGCTGGTTTGGTAAAGCATTTGGATACTTGCCCAGTTTCCACTTCACCTTTAGATGAGGAGCAACCCAGTTGAAAGCCGTGATCAGACTCTGTGTTTCATGTAGTTTTTAATAAAAGCCCAAGGGCAGCCTGAAAAGACTGATTTTTTTTCTATTCAATTTTCAAATCAAATTCAAGTGACAGGAAATTAGGAATACTCACTATGAAGCATGAGCCCCCTTTCTGTACAAAGGATGCTTTAGAGTTAATTTTTTCCCTCTTTGGGCAAAATTGATCCATTAACAAGTATTAAACATTTACATATTACCTAGCAGCAACCATTACAATAAATAGCCAATGGTGTGGACAGCCTGCATTTGAACCTTACCTCTCCCACTTCCTAGCTGTGTGGTCTTGGGTAATTTACAAAACTCCTCTAAGCCTCAGTTTCTTTACCTGTAAAATGAGGATAATACTAGTAGCTACCTCATAGGGTTGTTGTGATAACTAAATAAGTTAATACTTGCAAAGTACTTAGAACAATGCCAAGCACATGGTCAGTGTTCAATACATGTTGACTACTATGATTACTTAGCACTCTACCACACGTTTGGGGATAAACGAAGTTATCCTACACTGCTGCTTCCCTGAAAGGTATTTAATTGAAAGAGACAAGTAGCATCTATCTGAGATAATTAGTGCACAAAACATGTTCTTTTTCAGCAGCATATGCTGAGGTAAACTCCTAGACAGAATGATGCAGAGGATTAGGAAAAAGGATTGCATCTGCCCTGCCATTTAAGTCATGTGGTTCTCAAAGAGTTAACAGAGTGACTAGACCTGAGAGCAATGGAAATAAGAAGAAAGCCTCACAGAGAAAGTAGAACTTCAACTAGGCCTTGAAGGTTCAGCAAAATATAGACAAGGAGAATAGTGACATGGCAAGACCATTTTAGAAGAACCATGTGAGGGAAGAGACAGATGGTGTAAACTTGGCGAGGTAGGAAACAGTAAGACAACCCTTAAAAATGGGATTTGGGTACCTCTCATTCTTTGTGGCATTGCTTCTGGAGTATGCACCTGCAATGACTTTGTTCCTTGCTTTTCCAACCAACTATTAAATGCCCCAGTTTCTGTCCATGTTACTTCTTCCCTTACTTATGACTTTTCTTTTACTCAACGGAATGGATGTTTCCCCCTCATAAGTACCATAGGAATCTTTCTCTAGCTGAGCAACTCTGGATATTCTTGTAAAAGCCCCTCCAACCTTAACGTGGCCCCTGGTAACCATTCTCCAGGATGGTGCTTCTGTTGGATTTGACCCCGATGAACACACAGGGAATAGACATGTGTTAATCAGTGATACCTATTCATTGTCAGCTGCTTAGTGAATGCATGTTTTCACATGAAACCTATCTAAAATCCTTGTCATCCTTTACTTGAAGATATGGGCCAGGTATTGCTTAGAAGCAATCTTATATTCCCTTATAAAATTATTGTTAGCATTGTTTTACAGTCTCTTCACCATATCTCCAGGTAAAAGATAAAGAAATTATCTAAGAGAAAACTTTCTTCCCTCCCAAAATAAATACCCAAACAAAATAATCTGAGCTTCCTTCAAAGTTTACTACCGCCACTACTTTCCTTTAATGGAAAATGTCATGTTGATTAAGGATCTTGAGTGAAAACAAAAATCACCTAGAAGCTTGCAAGGAGAGGAAATGGTACAACAAAGGAGGGGAAGAGTTCTCCTATTGGTGCCCTAAAAAAACAAGCCAGAGGTTTGCTTTACGGTAAAGCAGGGAGAGATTCTTCATCTCCAAATGGGGCTTTGCAGCACCTGCATAGCATCGCCTTGTAGCATTTCCAGTCAAATCACAAATCTTGAGCCTTGTCACCCTCACCAATGGTAAGGCCTCTGAGTAAACTTGCTCTCCAGCCAAGTCAGGTGGATTGCACTTCCAGAGCTAGTTCACCATAAAATACCTTCCTTCCAAACTGGTCTACAGCTTCCATGCTTTATAGCAAGGGGTATGGGGAAGAGAAGAAACTCTCTAGGAGGGGAGATTTTCTGTCCAAAACCAAAGCTCTTAACTTTGAAAAGGAGTATCTTTTAAGCAATGTTCCTTCCCCCTCCAAAATGCCAGATTCTGCCAAGAGGCTTTTAAGTCAGAACAAAATCATTCTGCACAAATGCATGGCAACTGCTGCCTCATCCTTGGGAATCCAGTGATATCATATAATGCACTGGTAATTGGTCCAGAAAGAAAACACAATCAAGCCAACAACAAAAATGAAGACACTTTTAGCCTTTTTTATTACAGGCCAAAGAGTTTTATATGCAAGGTGAATCAAAATACAAACATGGTCTCAGACTGCCCATGCAGGAAGAAAGGGCAAACCATGAGAAATAATTCTGAACTGGTTAGAGCACCTGAAGAGTACTAGGCTGGAATCTCCTCCAGTCCTTGGACATTTGTCAATATTTTAGTACCTGTAAAGACTTATGCAGTACTTGGTAAAGATAAGTATTTAACAAGTGAACAAAACCATACACTGACATCTCAGACAATCTTAACAGAGTCAATCAGAAGAGTGAGAGGCGGAAGAATCAAGAGGGTCAATGGGACTATGATTATGTTTTAGTCTATAGGAGAGAAGACCAGTAGTATTCATGATTTGATAGGTCAGTTTCAAGTATGTAAGAGGGAACCCAATTGTCCATGGTGTAGGGAATTTTCATTAGACTCTGGCATTAATTTGAATTTCATGTGATAGTGAGTAATTGTGTGTAATCCCATCAAATGGCTACTGAGTGAACCTAGCTGACTTCTGGAATCTGTACTTGACATGGCTTTTTTTCCCTTCTACTTATCTCTATATATGTGTTTTATGGGATAAATTGTGTGAACAAATTTGAAGTCTCAAAGTTCCTGAGAGTCTCCTGTGATTAAAGACTTGCCCAACGGAAGAAGAAGGCTTATCTTCAATGCTTTTCAATAAAAGATTTGATTGGAACAAAAAGGAAAAATATGCAGGAAGGAAAATTTAAACACCAGAACAAGATTTCTTCTAGGGTACCTTGATGATATTCAAGGGCATCCTAGACAGCCACATTTCCAAGAGTTTTGTGGTCAAGGGAACTATGACATTGGTCTTCATACCTCCAGTACTTAGTGCAGTGGCTAGCATGTAAAGTCTCCTGGTGAAATCATAAAACATTAGTGCTAATGAGGCTCTTTGATACCATCTCACCCAACCACACCACTAACTTATGAGAAAAAGGAACCCAAAAAAGGTTAACTGAGTTGATCAATGCCTCACAGTACAAAATGGTGGGGACAGTACTAGACCCCAGGTTTTTAAATGCTGTCCCATCAGTATTCCCAACAGGAAACCACTTCACATTTATGGTCATAAAAATACTCTTGAGGCCAGGCACAGTGGCTCACGCCTATAATCCCAGCACTTTGGGAGGCCGAGGCACGTGGATCACTTGAGGTCAGGGGTTCAAGACCAGCCTGGGCAAAATGGTGAGACACTGTCTCTACTAAAAATATAAAAAAAATTAGCCAGACGTGGTGGTGAGTGCTTGTAATCCCAGTTACTCGGGAGGCTGAGGCAGGAGAATTGCTTGAACCCAGGAGGTGGAGTTTGCAGTGAGCCAAGATCGTGCCACTGCACTGCAGCCTAGGCGACAGAGCGAGACTCCATCTCAAAAAAGAAACCAAAAAACTCCTGAGTGTTACATATGCTACACATATTAAGTGGTTTCTTAAGCTATTTACTATAATTTCCTTGAAAGAAAGAGTTGTTTTAGGGCATGGTGAATTGGAATTCTTTTTTAACACCAGCTTCACCACTGCATCCCCTCCACAGCAGGGGTTGACATGGTAGGCATGAAAAAGGTGCAGAAGGGATCCATTTTTTTCCAAAGACTTAAACGTCTCATCTAAAAAACTGGATTTCAAGAACTCAGTTGGAGGTAGGGGGCTGTCACTTCCCAATTCACCCTCTTGTCTGACGCAGGCACATGAGGAGTTTCAACCACTTATTCAACAAGCATTTATAACATCCTTTGTTTTCCAAGCCCTGGGCACTGCGATTGGTGCTGGAAGGCTGCAAAGAGAAATGAGATGATGAGTCTGGCCACCGGTCCAGAGGAGAGATGAGACAACCACTTGCATGCATAACACATGTGTCGAGGAACAGACAGAGTGCTAGGGAAGAGCCAAAAAGGGAAAGACCTCATCTCTTGGGAGATAATCAGAAAAGTTTTCCTGGTCTTTGAAGGATGAGTAAGATTTGCAGATGTGGATTAAAGACCATTCCAGGCAGAGGGAACTGAGTGGGCTAAGGCATAGAGGCTGCAAAGCTCTCATCTGTATGTAAAATACTAAACCAATCTGTCAGAAATGTAAGATTTGTGAAGAAAAAAAGGCAAGCATGGATAAGTTGTTGGTGCTAAATTATTGAAACTTTGATGTAGTTAAGGAGCTTAGAGAGTTTAGGGAGGCATTAATGGTTGCTAAGTAAAGCAATGACTGAGCAGTAATATGGCAATGTTAAGCTGGCCATATCGTGAAGGTCAGTGTAGTGGACACTGTCAATGCTCTGCCAAGTGCCCAGGTCCCCTCAGACTGCTTTTGCTCTCTCTGATCCCTCCCCCAACCCCACCACAGGCAGACTGCTTTTGCTCTCTCTGATCCCTCCCCCAACCCCACCACAGGCCCACCCCGAGATTTGTATTTTTGCTTCTAACAGCTCACACCTTTGACTTTATTCGGATGCCTGCCTTGGGTTACAGGAGGTACTTTGACAAAACAAGCAGAGTGCTGAAAATGTTGGGACTTAACATCTCTTGGGGCGGCCCTTAGCCAATGATTGACAGTGTGGAGATATGAAGGCCCAGCTTTCTTCCCTTCAGTTGGCACAAACTCTAAAGTGTAATTTACACTCCAGAGCTCCCTATAGGACCAGGCTGAGGTTGAGACTTTGCGTGAAATCCATCCTGCGTAGTTTCTTCGCATTACCTGTCTTGCTTCTTGCACTTCCTTACCAGTTTGTCTCAGAAGCCCTTCTGTGATATATTACTTGTTCATGGATCCTCAGAGTCGACTTCCAAAGGACAGACAGGTTGGAGCCAGAGAAATAGATGTTAAAGGAAGCCAGCTACACAACTCCAGGCAAGATGTAGAGACCTGTACTAGGACAGTGGAGTGAGATAAAGGGAGGAAAGGGGAGCAGAAATAACCCAGAAACAAATGGATGGGACCTTTAGAATACAGAGTGAGGAGAAGTGGGAGTCAAAGAGGAATCTATCATTTTAAACATAGGTAACAGGATTCTATTAAAAGATTTGGAGAACCCTAGAAAGTACAGCTTATTAGGCAAGTGAGATAGGTTTACCTTGGAGATGTTGCTTCTGCAGTAACAGGTAGAGCACACAGCATGAATGCTGAGCAGCTCCAGCAGGGATCAGGGCTGGAAATCTTGCTTGGACAGTCATAAGCACTGAGTTATTCACTGAAGCCATGAGTTAGGAGAAACTTCCAGTTAGAATTTGAGCTTTGTGTTCATGTATGGAGGTCCCCAAAGAGGAAAATACGCTATAAAATTCTTGGCCTTTGGAAAACCAAGACCAATACTGGCATTGGGCAGAGCAAAGTCTGGGATGAATCTGAGCTCAGTTCCATTCCAAAGTCTATTTTTAAAAACATCCTCAGTGAGCATTCCACGTAGGAACTAACCTCTATTCTCTTAGCCCCTTCCCTCAGAGGCGTGGCCTGATGCACACTGGAGAATAAGCTGTGACAGTTCTGGAGAATGTCAATCTGAAGCCAGCATTGCCTTTGAAGGGTTCATTTGGGAATTTGTAAATGAACCTCTTTTTTAGTCTAAAGATCTTCTCACAGGATTTTAAGGCTGGAAGAGACCTGAGAAGTCAGCTAGGTCATTTTACAGATGAAGAAACTGAGGCTGAGAGTTGCATGCCCATTCATAAGTGGATCATGACCAAGGAACTCATGCCTCCTAAGTCCAGTCCTGGACACTTTCTTTGCCCAAAGCAGTGCCCACTCTCCTCCTGTGCTCTCCATCCCTGACCTGGACTGCTATTCACCTCCTGATCACTGTATGGAAGGCTCTTAGCATAGAGTAATTTTTCCAAACAAAATGATGAGTTGTGTCTACCTGAGCATCATAGTACATCATAGGACCATTTTTCAGGATTTACTAAGATAATGGATGTGAACATGTTTTAATGTTATAGAATACTATTCAAACATACAACAATCTCAAACATCTCTGCTTTCTGGCTCAGCTCCTTACTGATTATTAGAGATGTAGATTGAGATCATGGAATAAGGTGAAGCAACCAGACCTACGAGAGGACAAGCTCCCTTCCTTGAGCTTCACTTACACGGGACTCCAACTGACCAAACGAACAGTGTGCCTGTCTATCAAAGGGAATCACATTCAATCCCAAGTTCCTAGTTAATTAAATCAAGTGGATGTCCCTGCCATGAAACAATCAAGCCCACTGATATGGTTTGGCTGTGTCCCCACCCAAATCTCATCTGGAATTCCCATGAGTTGTGGGAGGGACCTGATGGGAGGTAATTAAATCATGGGGGCAGGTCTTTCCCATGCTGTTCTCATGATAGTGAATAAGTCTCACAAGATCTGATGGTTTTAAAAAGGGGAGTTCCCCTGCACAAGCTCTCTCTCTTTGCTTGCTGCCATCCATGTAAGACATGACTTGCTCCTCCTTGCCTTCCGCCACGGTTGTGAGGCCTCCCCAGCCATGTGGAACTGTAAGTCCATTAAACCTCTTTTTCTTCCCAGTCTTGGGTATGTGTTTATCAGCAGCATGAAAACCAACTAATACACCCACAAACATATACAGAGCAGAAAACATGGGGTAGGCATTGTATCAGGTCTGGAGTTAAGATAATTAAATTACAAACTCTGCCCTCAGAAAGTCAGTGTAGCAAGGGCAAAAACGTATAAAGAAACAGCCAAAATACAATGTAACAAGTGCTATGATGGGGAATCATGCAAAGTCCAGTAGTGGCAAAATGAAAGTGCTAACTCACTGGGAAAGGAACTGATTCACAGAGAAGTTAGTGTTTGACGTAAAACTTGGATGAGTTGGGATGAGCCAGACAGGTGAGATGGGGATGAAGGATAGTCGATAACAACCAGCAAAGGCAAGAAATGGGTGGTACTTTGCTGCTTTCAAGAACTATAAGGGATTTATTATCCACAGATACATATATGCTAAGTGAGTGAATGAATGAAAGATCGAGTGAATGGTCAGTGTGTGGTAGCAATGGAAGACAAGACTGGAACAGGAGAAAGCAGCCAAATGATTGAGGGCTGCAACAATGGCTTACTGGCTTTACATACTCCAGGCCAATGGTTCTTAAAGTGTGGTATCTAGACCAGCAGCAGCAGTAGCAGCAGCAGCAGCACCTGGGAAATTGTTAGAAATGCAAACCGTCAGGTCCCAAGGCAGACCTATTGAATTAATAACCCAGGGGGTGGGACCCAGGGATATGTGTTTTGGTGAGACGCGCTGGTGATTCTGATGGGTGTTCAAGTCAGAGAATCACTGCTGTAGGCACTGGGGAGAATGAAAATACTGAAGAGGATTTTATAAAGACAAACAGCTGCATTAATTTATTGGGGCTAAAAGGGAGGAGAAAAAGCATTGACTTTTCTCTGCCAAAATGTTAGCTCGATTCTCCAGAAGTGCTCAGCCAGAGCCATCTGGGGTCCTGTCTAGGTCTTTCCAAATAAGCCCTCCTGTCTCATCGGGTAAGTAATCTTGTAGAAACAGCACCTCATTACCCTCCATCAAATGGGCAGTGAGGAATCACTTTTCATTTGAGAGCTAGATGACTGGAAAGATTTGTCTGAGGCAATCGCAGTAGATGGCAGTGATTTAAGCTAAATTCTGTTCTGGATGACAACTGAACTATGGGACAACTTGTGTAAAGTTAGGCTGAGGCATCAGCAGGGAGGTTGAACAGTGCACTCATGCCTGAAATGGCAGGAATTAAATTCATTCATGAATCCTCTTTCAAACCAATTTATGTATTGAAGAAAATGAAAGTTTGCACCTGGCTCCCCAGCTAAGGGTGAAGTCTGATAGCCCATAACTTGGTTGACTGAAAAAGCAAACAATGAACAGTCACTAGCACCCTCCCCACAAAAAAAAAAACACTAATGAAATAAAATGGAAAAATCAGTAGAAAAGCCAAATGATTCATAAAAATCAATTTAAGCAGCCTGAGATAAGCAGAAAGCTTAAATTAAAAAAAATACAGTGAGGGCATCAGACAATTCCAAATGAAATATCTTTAAACAAGATTCTGTATTACCTTGGATAATTCTGTTGGGCAGGATTTGATCACAGAATCCATGGCAAAATCCAGAGAGATATCCGTGGCCAAGGATGCATTATACCAGACCAATAAAGGGAAAAGGAGCAATTTGAGGACCAGCATATTGAACAAGGGCTTGGGAATGATAGACAGGCAGGCTCAGAAGCTGGTTTGGTGTAGGTGTGGAAGCGTCTTCTTTTGCCATGATACAAACTGCCCCCTGCTCCCAACCCTGACAGCTGGAGCTGGTGTGGAGGCTGGCAGACCACATAGTCAATAGGCAATTACAGTAATCGAATCTTGGAGGAAGTGACACAGTGTAAATAGTCTGCTCCCAGTTGGCTTGTGATTAACGTGACAACAACTTGGACGTGTTTCCCTCCATGGGAGCAGGGCAGCCTAGTCACCTGGAGTAAAATTGACAAAAGAGTATCCTACTTCATTCATATGCCCAAACGCTCAGTTATGTATTGGCTAGAGAAGAAACCTCAGAAGAAAGAATAGGAGAGCGCACCTAGAAATAAAAAAGCACCTGTTAAAAGTACCAAATATTTGCAAAAGGCCTCACATATACCTTAATTCTCTCCATCTTTTTCTAAAGCAGATGTTAGCATGAGCCCTATTTTATGATCCCTTTTTGACAAGGACATAGGCTGAATGGTGAAACAGTCTTTCCAAACAAACTGGTTAGCAGCGGCCAGGCACGGTGGCTTATGTCTGTAATCTGAGGATTTTTGGGAAGCCAAGATGGGCTGATCACTTGAGGTCAGGAGTTCGAGACCAGCCTGACCAACATGGTGAAACCCCATCTCTCCTAAAAACTTAAAAATTAGCCGGGTGTCATGGCAGGCACCTGTAATCCCAGCTGCTCAGGAAGCTGAGGCATGAGAATCACTTGGACCCGGGAGGCGGAGGTTGAGTGAGCCGAGATCATGCCACTGCACTCCAGCCTGGGCGACAGAGGGAGATCCTGTCTCAAAACAAAAACAAAAACAAACTGGTTAGCAGCTTATCGCATGTGAACTCATACATTTTTCTGAAATCAGATCCTAAGCTCCTCCAACCACAAGAGTAAGATAATTACATCAATTTGCCTCTTTGGGAGAGGCAAAGGGACACATGGGTGTATAATCACAGAAGATTAATGCAAAGCTCACTGGATCCAACCTCAGGCATCAAACATGGCCCCAAGGTTAACAGCTCCTCAATTGCTATGGCTGAGTGCTCATAGGGGTACTTGATATGTGGGGACCCTCTAGACCTTAGTGGCCAGTGTGCCCCAAGAGGAAAAACAAAAACACTGTTGCTTTCATTTTGGGATTTATGAGACAGTGGCAACAAACTAAGAGACATGGAGATTTTGGATATGGTTTGAAAAATGAGGCTTGCTGGAATAAGTTAGAGTGAGAGCCATTTAGGGCAATCATGATTGGAGGGCATAGCTCACTTCCCAGCGAGGCAGGGATTGGGATTTCCTAGGTCTTGCTTTTCATGAAGCTAGTTTTAAATCAGAGAGCAATGGGCGGGGGGAGCGGGTGATAATTAAAGCCCATGGAGGACAAGAGCAGGTGTATTGGAACCAGAGCTTCCTATCGGAAATACATGAGAGGAATTCGGAGCGAGATTTTCAAAGGGAGGGGAATGGCTCGGGAGACAGGAGACTCTCATTTTCTTGATGGTGGCTGAGACACCAGAGAGAAGTGCCAGTATCATCTGGCTGTGGGAGTGAGAGGCCGAGGGGTGGGCCCTGGCTCCATGGCGGAGGAAGAGGGCAGCCTCAGGCTGTGGGTTTAATAAGCCTAGGGAGCTGTAATGCCACACTGTTCCAGTGCACTCTGGGAGATCCTGCTGACAGACAAATGCTTGGAGGGGCTGAAAGCATCAGCCAGCAGACAGAGGGTGAGGACAACCCCTCCCCTAAGAGCCATCAGATTCAGGGAGGAATCTTCTAATGGCATGTCAGAAGCAAGTCCTTTCAGACCCCTTAGGAGGAGATGCGGGAGGCTGGGACTGTGTCTGAGGAGGCCCAAGTGCCACCAGGTATTGTTTGTTTTGCCTCTTCCCTAAACTATTGCTTCCTTGAGAAAACAGCCCTATAATAAGTTGCAGGGACAGGGAAGATATTTTATTCTTTTAATTGGGCGGAGACCAATGTAGGGGAGATGAGGAAGGGGCAGATGCTCTACTAAGAAAAAGGGAAACTCAAGTCACAAAAGATGGCCAGGAGCTTCCTTCAGGAAGGTGTGTGCTCCTAACTGGAGGCCACTTGTTGTACAAATGTCACGGCAAGAGTGGGAGGGGAAAGGCTAGCAGAGAGGTAAATTACTTTGTCTCCTTCAATGTGAGAGAAATTAAAGTTGTGAACAATGGAGAGAAGACATCCAATGTCACTGGGGACCTCCATCAGTCTGGGTCAGGGATAAAAGGTCATGGCTAAGAGGCCAAGGAAGGAGGTTGGGAGAACAAGAATGTTGAAGGAGGGACTTCCAGTTGTTGGTTGTGGGGTGTGATGTAAACTTCCTCTTCAAATCTTCTTCAGACTCTAGGTGCTTATGGATGCTTTTCTACAAGTGAATTATTATTGGGTGTCCTCTATTATTGGGTGTGCCGAGTTCTGCCATTTGCATGGACACAGCCTGATGATTCAGGGAACAATCGCCCCCTGGGTTACACATGGACCATCTCATTTAACATTTTCAGTAATTTTGTGGAGTAGATGCTATTATCATCACTTGCAAAATGAGGAGCCTGAACCTCCAGGAGGTCTGGCAATTTGTCTAAGAAGCTGAACCAAGATTGCACCAAAATCTTGGCAATGCTAAAGCTCCACCTTACTCCACCTTGGCATTAATGGTTCTTGGGCCAGCAGCATCGGCCTCACCTGGGAACTTGTTAGAGACATAAACTCTCAGTCCCCTTCCAGACCACCTGAGCCAGAAACTCCGGGAGGTGAGGGGGACAGCATCTGTGCTTTAATAGGCCTTCCGGAGGATTCTGATGCACACTAAAGTTTGAGGACAATTGATCGACACTATGGTGCCTCTCAGAAAGCCCGCACAGCACTCAGGTTTGATGGGTCTGTGACTCATTGCCAGGGAGGTGACACGCCACTTGACAGCTTGAGGTGTCTGAACGAGCAAAACCTGCAGAGACACAAAATTCAGTCACACAGCTGTGAAATGAGATATAAGCCCAAACCTCAGAAGGACTGATGGGATCCCATGGGTGGGGAGCGAGTAGATGTGATGATAGCCAGTTTGAAAGTCAAGGCAACAGTATTGAAACTTGAACCAGCTGGTTCCAACATCACCCCGCCTCCAGGCCACCTCTGTGGTATCTATTGTTGAACATGGTTGTCTGCCCTGAACTTTGTGTTTTGTCATGTCTATAGACTGTCTTGGAAAATGCGGGAAGTAGATCTGTCAAATTTTAAAATATGTAACACATATATAGCTCAGAAAAACCTGAACTCTGGGCTGAGCTATAAAAACGTGGGCGGTGTAATGGAGCATCTCCTGGTTTTTGAGCTGTAAATTCTGGTTTAATTCTCAGACTATTACTTGTGTGGTCTTAAGCAACTCACATAACAGCACCTATGTCCTGAATTTGTCAGAGGAATGAAAGATAATGCATGTGGCGATGCTTAGTAAAATGTAACATGATATGTTATTATTTTAATTCCACTCCCCCACGCTCAGCCTTCAAACTCTACAAATATGTGACTTGATCCTTCAAATTTCCCCTCTCTCTAGAGTCAGCAATTGACAATGGGTGTTAATCTTATCAATGAATCTTCGTATTCTCTTATGCCTCCCAGGTGACCTCGTGTCCTTACATACAACATGCTAGAGAGAGCTGGGACAGGCCAGTAGGTGGAGGAGATGTTTCAGTCCTGGGGGCCTTTTAGCCAGTTTCCCTACAGAGAGGTCACATTGGTTTTGGGGTCAGACAGTGGCACTTTGAAATCCTGCTGTCCATTCTCACCACCACCGATCCTCTTTACTTATCAGGAAACAGAGCCCAGAAAGGGAAGTGACCCATCCAAGTAGCATATTTCTTTATTTGTAAATTCTGAACTGGGGTGTCTTCCAGTAAAGTAATGGGCCCTGCAGAAGGCACTGTGAGAGCAGCAGCTGCCAAAATGACAGAGGGAGCTGTTCTTTGAGGAGGTGCTAGTGTGAGGCAAGAGCACCTATCCCAGCAGTACCATCAGCCCCATCCCTCCCTGGGTGCTGATGCAGGCCATTCCTCTGTGGCTTCAGTCCGTGACTAAAACTTGCTCCTGGCTAGCAGCTTTCTCCAATTATATTGTGTAACTCAAGGGTCTGCAGGATTGCAAGTTGACATCAGATATATATTATAATATAATATATATATATATATACACACACACATTCAGAAAAAAGAAATTTTTGAATGCAGTATGCTTACCATTTGTTTATAACCTCTGAAAGGTAGCATGGTGGTATAAAGAAGGTTAGCCTTAGGCAAAATGAAGACATGTGATTAATTAAAATTTCTCATCATCGTCATCATAATTAGATTTCGGGTGCTGAGTGCTTTCATGGATTATCTCATTTCTATTTTTCAAATAGTCCTATGAAGTAGGTACAAGCATTATCCCCACTTTAAAGATGAGAACAGTGAAGCTTACATAGGGGAGGCTCAGGTAAGTGATTTGCCCAAGGTCAGGTGGACTTGGCATGAACCGATACATGCACCATACAGACTGCAGAGCTCAAAAATCATTTTTCTCACTTTGCTATTCTCTCTACAGGGGCCACTCCTTACAAGCTGAGTGACTTGGGCCAAATTATTTCACCTCCCCGAATGCCATCTAAAAACATCAAAATGGCAGTAGTCCAGTAGGCCTCATAGGGTTGATGTAAGGATCAGAAAAGAATATAAAAATCTCTTTGTTAACTTACTAGATGTAGAACTAATTACTGTTATCACTAGCTTACTTAATCAAAGAATGAAGGACACATTTTTTGTAGAGCAATTAAAGTGAGGATACAGCAACAAGACTAGTACCAGAAGGCCTAAGGTAGAGTAAGTTACTACAACTGTTGCATGAACAAATGAACATGGAACTTCCTATAAGTCAAGTCAAAAAGAGAAGATATCTTTACAGCTCTCAATAGCTTATCAAAGGAGAAATTACACATTCAGGAGAGATCACACCATAGAGTTTCCCTATGGTGGTGGCTGCACAAAATTTTGCAGAAAGTTTTTGAGTGATCTTTCTTATAAAAGTTGAGAGAGGCCACACATGGTGGCCCACACCTGTAATCCCAGCACTTTGGGAGGCCGAGGAAGGAGGATCGCTTGATCCCAAGAGTTCGAAACTAGCCTGGGCAACATAGGAAGACCCCATCTCTACAAAAATTTAAAAAATTAGCCAGACCTGGTGAAGAATGCCTGTGGTCCTAGCTACTTAACAGACTGAGGGGGGAGGATCACTTGAGTCTGGGAGGTCAAGGCTGCAGTGAGCCATGGTGGCTCCACTGCTCTCCAGTCTGGAAGACAGAGAGAGATTCTGTCTCAATCAATAAATAATATTTGAGAGCTTTGTTTTCATTTTAGGAAGGTGTTTTGATGTTAAAATAATTCAGTCAATGTATATGTAGCTTTCTGCTACCTTAATACAGAAATGAAATCTATTTGAGGAAAAGTTTATATTTGCTCTCAGCAACATGGAAGCATTTTAAATATAGAGCCTTTTCCTTTGAAAATATGGGTCCAAAATTTCTCTAAAACTATTCTTCCTTCTGCCTCCCTATATGTAAATAAAGGAGGACTTCTACAAGAGGATCGCCTCCTTTAAGAGAGGTGCATATCAAACCATGTACCAGGGAAAGGGCTCTGTTCAGTGAAGACAACCAAAACATCAGCAGAGAGACAACTGAGGGAAGTACGGTTCAATGAGTCAAAGGAGCTTGCAAAGAAGCAGAGTGGCTATGCGTCTGCACACAAAGGGATTTAGGTAGAAGAGGCACAGGCTTGGTTTCTGTAGCCCCAAGGAACAGAACTAAGATGAACAAATGGAAACTACCATTTGTACCAAATGAGTGGTGACGGACTGATTTTATCACAACATACGTAGCAGTTATCCTGCCCAGGATGGACCTCTTGGGTGACCTTCTGAAAAGTCAGTTTGCTTTCATGTTTTCATGGCTATGACATCTCTGGGCATTGGAAGTGGAATGGGGAAGAGGACACTAATTTGGAGCAAATGGAAGCACTTTTCTCTTCTGCAACCTCCATCATGAGCCTTGGAATGCAGTATAAAAGCTCTGCCACTGAATTCCCTGGGTTCAAATCCAGCTGCTTTGCATACTAAGGTTGATGGATGGTCATACTTACTTATTGGGGTTGATAGTGCTTGTTCTGTATATACCAATTCCCACTGAGGTCCATTTTCAGCCCTGTCTGCTGTGCTCAATATCCAAGAGGCTAAGGTTTATGGATTGCATCACCTGGCTCTTGGGCCCTCTGACTTCCATGGGGCTTAGCCAACATCAGGTGGAAAGAAAGGGGTCAGGATCTTCATCACCTCCCAATACGTCCATCCACTCCATACTCACTGAGCTCTTAATTTTGGAGATAGATGCTATCTTCTGTCACCACAGCTCCTCTAGGGAACCTGCTTCTCTTCACAGCTTGCACCTCTAAATTCTGTGAACACTGTTATCTCCCCTTGCGCCCTCCCAGTCATGATGAGTAGTAATGACTCCCATTGTTGGTAGTCTATGGTGCTACACTATTCCTAGTTGGTTCTCTTAACCCTGACTATACATTTACAGGGATAAATAACTTCTTCATTAAACTCTCTTCAATTATATGAGTGTGCCATCTGTTTCTGGCAGGAACTCTGATTGATACAAGTTTGTAAATAAGTTAATGTGCTTAGACAGCACCTGACACGTAGTAAGTGCTCAATAAATGTTACAGAGTATTATGACCAACAGCAGCACTAGCAATGGTAATAACAGTTGAATTAGCCCCAAGGGAAGTAAATATAAGCTCTTTTTTTTAATTTCCATTGTCAGAGACATCCCAGGGCACTACACTCTGCCTGATGAACCATTGAGATCTCTTATGGGAGCAAATTAGCTGGAAGTACTTATTTGATTTCAAAGGGCTAGAAAAAAAGAGGGAGCTGATCCGGAAGGGAAAAGAAAGGACAGCTCAGAGTAGGAAGCCTCAGACATGGAGTCCATCAGCCCTGACATGGAGTCCATCAGCAGCATGAGGCCCAGCAAATGCTGAAACTAAAGGGTGGATTCAAGGTTGCTGGAGAGACCCGCACAAAAACGAGCAGTGGCTGCCTGAGAGGAACCATCTCAGACCCAGGCAAGCAAGGTTTCTCAGGGCAGCTGCCTCCGTGTGGTGGGATGGGATTTGTCAACCCCTGGTTCAATAGCAGTGTGAACCCAGCCACAGCACCCTCGGTCACTGGTATGTCGACCCCTAATGGGAGAGAGAAGAGCTCCAGTACCTGCACTGTGGAAACAGACTGGGAGCATCATTATACTCCGAGTAGGGGACCCAGGGGAGCAAATCCCCCTGTCGCTGGTGGAAGAACTTCTAACAGTAGGAACTGGCCCAAGAGAAATCGTGCCGCTCCAGAGATGTTTCTGCATCACTACATATGTATGAGCACACAAGGCCCAGCATTTCAGAAGAAGGTTGTGTCCCTCGGGTAACAGACGGTGAGGTCAAAATGGGTAATATGTGCAGAGCCTAATAAAGAGACTAGAAAGGTGTGAGCAGGCTCTGGGGAAGTGGCCGGGTGCTGCAGCCAGCTCGCCAAGGCTGTGACAGTCGACTGTGGGAGATCCTTCCCGTCTCTGCCTTGAGTGATACCATGTTGATAGTCTGAAATCAGCCATGGTGGGAACACTTACATCCTGGAAATCAGCAAACACTATACATCTGGCTTTTGTTTTTGTTTTTTGATTTTCATTTTTGTTTCTGGAGAACTAGTTTGCCAGGACATCTCTTTAAGGAGCATCCCAGGGCTATTACCAGGTAGGATCTGTTTCCACATGAGGCTTGAAGGAGCTAAAGGAGGCAGCAAGTTACCAGAACCTCCAGGCAAAGAGCCTTTGGAGCAAGGCCTCCTGATAGGAGCTGAGGCCCTGGTAGAGAGGCAGACACTTTGTCTTGTATCCATCTTGAATTAATTTTTGTATATGGTGATAGGTAGGGGTCCAGTTTCATTCTTCTGCATATGAATAGCCCCAAAGGAAAATAAATCATTCTACCAAAAGGACATGTGCACCTGTATGTTTATCACAGCACTATTCACAATAGCAAAAACATGGAGTCAACCCAGGCGCCTATCAGCAGCGGACTGGATAAAGAAAATGTGGTACATATATACCATAGAATACCATGCAGCTATAAAAAAAAGAGTGAAATCATGTCTTTACATGAATGCTTTACATTCATCAAGCAATGTCTATGCAGCTGGAGGCCATCATCCCAAGCAAACAAATGCAGAAACAGAAAACCAAATACTGAATGTTCACACTTATCAGTGGGGGGTAAACGTTGGGCACACATGCACGTAAAGATGGAAACAATAGACACTGGGGATTACTAGAGCGAGGAGAGAGAAAAGGGAGTAAGGGCTGAAAACTACCTATTGGGTACTATGATTACCACCTAGGTGCCAGGTTCAGTCATACCCCAGACTTCAACATCAGGTAATATACCTTTGTAATAAACTTGCACATGTACCCTCAATTCTAAAATAAAATTAGAACAAAAGGAGATATATATAAAGAGACACAATCCATGGTAACCCCACAGGGAATGAGCCAGGGAACTATTTACTGAACTTCACTCTGGGCCCTCCTGCTGGGCTCCCCAGTGGCCACACCCAAGGAGAGCAGAAGGCCAAGAAACCAGTAGATAGAGTTCAAGTTCACACAGGTTAGCCTGCCAGGCCTGGAGGGTAGTGCTGGACAGCAGATCTACAGCACCAACAGCAGTCATGCAACGCCCATGCTAGGGGAAATTCACAATATAACATCATGTTGTAAACCTCAAACATATGCAATCAGATTTATTTTTCTAATGTAAAAAATATCCAAAGAAAACAGGAGCTGGCCCTGAAAATTTTGAGCCCTTGCAACCTGAGAGTCTGATCAGAGAGTAGGTTTTTCTAAGATCTAAGAGTTGTGGTAGGTGTTTGAGGTGAAGGGAAGGAGGCGGTGGCAGGCAGAGAAGGGAATCCAACTGTATGGAAACCAGCTAGCCTGCCTCAGTCTGATCCAGCCCAGCCCAGCATCAAAGTCAGAAATTGACTGAGGATCCCCCACCGCCCCACCATCTCTGGAAATGCAGCCCTTGTGCCGTTGGAATTCATAACGAGTCCCTTTTCTTTGGCTTTTGTTATTTAGCACATTTCATACTAGAGGAGAAACATAAACATTTGCATGCCACATCTAATACAATTATAAGGTCATTACACATTCTGTAGCACCAAACAGCTGTTCCAAAGATCCTTATTAGAATTTAACAGAGTTTTATTTGTTTGGGGCAAAAAAAAAGCAATCTTTTAAATTATGATTTAATGAGACTGTTAAATGTTCATCACCAAGTGATTACTTATTAAAGCTGCATGGAGCTTGGCTGTTTGAGTTCATAAGAGGTTAACTGAACTTTTTTCCCTACGCCAGCCGTCCCCTTCACCACACACACTCACACATACATGCACACAAGAACGAATCCGCAGGTTTTGATCCAAGCCCGGTTTTCTCCCCAATTATATCCTATTCTTTTAATAAAAATTTTATAAATCCAAACAGACCTAAAGCCCAGATTTCTGTGGCTGAGTTGGCTTTTAAGTCAAATTCATGAGGAGTCTATATAAAAATACCTTGGCTTTTAAAAATCTTCTTCCCAGCATCTTTTAAGAGGGATGTGTTTGTACTGCAATTCACCGAGTAATAAAAATGTCTATGACCAGGTCCAGTATTTGGAGTTCTACATATATTGTATAAGCTGTTGAGGGTTGATATTATTTCTTACTGGATTGAGAAATATTCCTCACAGCCCTGTTTTCTGGAATGAGGACTGGGGGTGGTGAAGAAGGAAGGATTTTGCCTGATGACCTACCAGTGATCTAATACAGATGTGTCATTTTGTCAGGGTGCAATAGTGTAGTAGTTAATCCACCAGCATTTATAATAATTGCTGTATCCTGCAGAAGCCGTACTGTGGCACAATGTATCCCTGGAATTCATAAGTAGGTTGTTTAAATGCAAAATAATTATTAAGCACTCATTCTTGGAATTCATCCTGAGATAAGTAGCCCTTAAGAAAATGTCTAATACAAAATGACATTTGGGTTTTAGAATATATAACCTTTTGTATTAATGGTATCCCAAGGTGTTTTACATAGTAATTGGATGGTAGTGTGGTAAGTATTTCAGTAAGTGAAATGGCTCTTGGGACTGAAGTAGAGGTTTAGCTATTCTTGGATTTCAAGTTGGAATTCATTGACTATGGGGAGGTGTGGTGGAATGCCAGGCTGTTTAAAAGTAGCTCAAGGCCTTCTTGAAACTTCATTGAACATCAGGAAGCAGAAGGGGTCTCAGAGATAAAAATGAACAAACTCATCTGTGACAGATGAGGAACCCAGGTACAAAGGTAAGTTAGAAGCCCACACCGCACCGGAACCCAGGTCTCCAAGTGAGAGGACCTGACAGGGTATTAGTTGAGGGTTTACATTTCAGCTCTACAAGGTCCTAGCTGGGTCACTTAGTGTGAATGACTTCATATAGCTAGGCTTCCATTTTCTCATTTGCAAAATGAGAAATAATAATATCTGCTAGGGTTAGGGGAGAGGTAAAAATAAAGTAACAAGTACAGTTCCTGGAGCATAGTAGGTGCTTCATAAATGACCATTATTATAAATCCGTGTTGCCATAAATCGTTCCTGTCTGAACATTTTTAGTATTGATTTGCAACACTTATCATATTAATGCTGTTATGTTTAACAATTACAAGTTATAATTAGGCCGTATGACTCATCCGACTTTCTATGTCCAATTCTCAGCACTCCAGCCGCACATCAAGAAACAAATCAAAATGCAATTAGATGCTGACTAGATACTAAATAGAAAGTGTGTAATTTATTGTCTCTTAGAAGATCATATTGTGAAAGTGAATTGATCTCATGTCAGTAATGGAAAGGTTGGGACTGGGTTTGTGTCAAGTATGAAGAAGATTAATGTAGATGTTAATTTGACATGTTTGGTGAGAGAATGTCTTAAATTACAATGGATGGGTATTAAAAAGTCCAACCACACAGCAACAGGCTGAGAAACTCTGCTTCATATATTTGAACAGATATTGTCCATTTTCTGTATATTAAATATATTTTATATAGACCACTACCACCAATTTAAGTATGTAGAGGCTCATATTTAGTCCCTGCAAAAATTCAAGATAATTATTAATTTTACCAAAGGAGACACAACCAGAGGGTTCTTTGAAATGCATCTCCCTAGTGTAAATAAAGTATGATTTGACTCATTTTAAAATCAATTTACAAGTAAAATTTTCAGAAACACATCTGCTAGGTAAAGCAAATTCTGCCAATATCCTGCAATAAAAGTGACAGTGATATGCTCAGTTTTTATAATGGATAAAATTATGTGAGCAGAGAACATAATTATATATTTTAGAAAGCGCATAGAAGTAAGTATGTGCTTATAAACCTGGGTGTTAAAAATCGCATTTTAAATTTCTAAGTTAGCTTATGAAACTATTCAGTATTTACGTATTTCTCCAGGTTGGCCATCTTTTAGGCACAAGGTGGGCCATTCCACAAATATTATGGAAAATCTACTAATTGCCACACCCTGGAGGCTGAGTTGAAGTTGCAAAGCATTAGAGAAGTTGCAAGCCATTTGGACGTTGGTGACCTAATTTAATCCTTCCACAACTCTATGGACTGGCATATCATTCTTTCCCATTCTACTGATGAGAAAATCAAGGCTCAGTTTCTGAGCCTTAATTTATACAAGCTCACAAGGCTGTAATTCTTGATTGATCTCCTAAATATTTCTTAAGATAAACTGTTCCCCGCTTCTTCTCCCACTTCCCTGGTTCAGCTCAGTAGCATCTCTCACCTCAATTATTGCAACAACCTCCTCTTCCTGCCTCCACCTCCAGCCTTGTTCCAATCCATCCTTCACAAATCTGACCCTACCACTGTCTGCTCAAAGTCGTCAGTGGCTTCTAATTACCAGTAGATAAAGTCCAAGTTCTATAACATGTATTCAAGACTCTTCATCATCTGCATCTTTGTATATGTCTCTACTCTTCTTTTCACTCCTCCCTGCTTCAGAGGTTTTAATTCCAGCCACACAATCTGATTGGGGGTCTCTGCAAATGGTACATATGCCACCCATTCACTTGCCCATGCTGTCTCTTCTCTCTAAAATGCCTTCCCCGCCCTCTTCACCTAGCTCACCCCTGTTTACTCTTTACAAATTCTGTTTAGGTTTCATTTCATGGACCCTTTCCTGCCTTCCACCATCTCCCATCTCCCCTCAGCTACCTTTGCTGTGCCTCCCCCAGGGCTTTTATAATCCTCTCTTATCACCTTTATGCATTATTTCACAGGAATGTAACTGACTGGACATGTCACCAGTCAGTGGTTCCTCAATGTCAGAGACTCCGTTATGTATCTATATCTCCCCAGGATGTAGCTCAGTGCCTGATCTACATTAGGCGATCCATAAATATTTGCTAAGTGGATAAATGCATACCTAAATAAGCAATAAAACACAGCCCAGGGCTCTTAAATATAAGTAAGTCTAGTTCTCTTTTCAATACCTAAGCTGAACAACACAGGATACAAAGCTCCCAGCCCTCAAAAAATAGCAAGCTCCCCAAGTTTCCCCAAGATGTGAGCTCATGGTGCTCACAGACCCAATGGGCATGGGACACACAGACCCAGAACTAGCAGAGAATAGCACCAAATGGTGTTGCATGAAGTGCTCCAGGGTTCCTTGCAGCACCACTCCCACTGAAGGCTCTAGAGAAGAATCCTTCCCTTGCCTCTTTCTAACTTCTTTTGGACTCCAGCTAGCCTTGGTGTTCCTTGGCTTGTAGCTGTGTCTTTCAAGTCTCTGCCTCCATCATCACATGGCCTTCTTCTTATAAGGACATCAGTCATTGGATTTAGGGCCTACCCTAACCCAGTGTGCCCTCATCTTAATTAATTACATCTGCAATAACACTATTTCCAAATAAAGTCATGCTCTGAAGTTCCAGCAGACATGAATTTGGAAGAAATACCACTCAATCCAGAAGAAGTGGTATCACTCAATCCATTCTATTGATAGTATAATTTACAAAGTGGCTACCAAGGCCTTCTTTACCTCCTTCCCAATCCCAGGTTGGAATGTCTGAGAACTTAGCTGGACTGGATGTCTTCCCCTTGAACACCCGGTTTTCCCATGACCAGGATCATAATACCAATGCCAGACCTTTATGTTATTGACCCCCTTTCTCTGGACCCCAGTCAGCTTCCCACTCCCTGCAATGGCTAATACTCTAAACTAGAGTGGCCTGACTCTGGACTTTGGTCTAATAGAACTTTGCATCCTGCTGATGTCGTTCTCATAGATTGGCCCCCACATTCAGAGCAACTTCAGACTCACACCCACCCCGTGTCTGTGCTTCCCAAGCCCTGCCTTGGCTCCTATGTGCTGACACCTGGCCCAAGCCTGCAGCTCCGACTGGATTCCAAGTCCTGGCTCTCTCCGAGCTGGCCCATCTCACCTCTCACAAAGCCGTGATTCTGACAAAGAAATATCATTTTCCTGAAGTAATTTTTCCCTTTCTGAGGCCCCTTGGGGCTGCTGTAGCTCTCGTTTATAAACTGAAATTGTCCAGATGACAAGCTCCAAATGGACTAACACTTCAACATCATAACTTTTCAGAAGGGAAAATATTCTTGGTCGTCTTCCTCTCTTTAAGATGTTTTCTGTTGATCAGTCTGCATGCTTCCCTTTAGGGCACCTCTTTAAAATACCTATAAAGGCAAAGGCAGAGTATTCAGCTATATTTGTACCATCATTGCTGGCGTGCTATACAGCAGACGGATGTGAATTTCATCTTTCATTAACACAGTACCTATAGTCTTTTAAAAATGGACCTGCTTATGAATGTGAGGTATGAAATCCATCTGAATATACTCTTCACCTTAAAGAAAAAAAAAAAAGCAGCAAATTTCACACCAGTAGCTTCCTCCTGTATCAGGCAATGGGGTGAGATGAGGTTTTGACAAAAATGGTAGGTATTACATAACACTCCCGTCTTCTTACAGATGCGTGCGCAGCTTTAAAATAGAAATGGGAAAGCGGTACATTGTCTGCAGAAGCAAACTATTTGAGGGAGAATAACATTCACATTTATCCACAAATATGAAATTAACAAATAAGGGGAGGGGATAGCTGCCCTGTTGGGCAGCTCAGAATGACCTGGGAGAAAGGATGGTAGATAACCATCGTTTAGGAGAGATTCAGAAGTTACAGGAAGGGTTTCCATCACCTTGAGTGGCCAAGCTGTTTCTGAGTCAGGAAAATCTGACCCTGTGTCCAGAAGCAGAGTCTTGGCAGTCACTTTATAAATCATACCACCTATAGGAAGGATTAGGTGATACCACCTGTACGGGGTTGAATGATGTCCCCTCAAAATTCATGTCCACCTGGAACCTTAGCATGTGACCTTATTTGGAAGGGATCCTTGCAGATGTAATGAGTTAAAATCAGGTCATGCTGGATCAGGATAGGCCCTAAATCCAATGACTGATGTCCTTAGAAGAAGGCCATGTGATGATGGAGGCAGAGATTGGAGCGATACAGCTACCAACCAAGGAACACCAAGGGTTTCTGGCAGGGGCAAGGAAGAATTCTTCCCTAGAGCCTGCAGAGGGAGCATGGCCCTGCTGACACCTTGATCTTGGACTTTTGGCCTCCAGAAGTGTGAGACAATAAACTTCTGTGGTTTTAAGTTCCTGAGTTTCTGATCATTTGTGACAGCAGCCCTGGGAAGGTAGTATACCAACCACACTACCCATTTTCACAAGTGGGAAAAACCAGGCTGTCTTGCTACTGCCCCAGACAAAGATGCTCCCTTGAGTCACATAAGTGCCTTCTCTGAACATTTCCATCTTCAGGCTCGGGTTTAGACTCTTGGCATTGCTATTTTCCTTACCCTCCATGAAGCATAGTTCCTTCAAGGTCTCGACTCTCATGAGGCTCAAACTGAGTAGTTTTGGGTGTCCTTTCATTTCTCCATTATTTGTGGAGACCCATTCTTTGGGCTCATGACTGTCAGCTTTGAACTCCCTCTGAAGCCCATGCTCCTGCCTTTCCTTCTTACACCACCTGCTCCCCCAGCCCTGGGGAAGGCTCTGCACCCACAAGAGACACTCACTGAATTTGTATTGAGTGTGTGTTACATGCCGGGTGGATCAATATCCCAACAAAAATTGTACAGCTTTTCATGTAGTGTCCAGGGCTTGCCCCAGTGCAGGGATGCAGATCCACACAATGCTATAACAATGCTATAACACAGCGGTCCCCAACCTTTTAGGCACCAGGAACTAGTTTCATGGAAGACAATTTTTCCATGGACAGAGCTTGGAGTGGGGATAGGGGGCGTGTTTGGGATGATTCAAGAGCATTACATTTGGCCGGGCACGGTGGCTCACGCTTGTAATCCCAGCACTTTGGGAGGCCGAGACGGGCGGATCACGAGGTCAGGAGATCAAGACCATCCTGGCTAATATGGTGAAGCCCTGTCTGTACTAAAAATACAAAAAATTAGCTGGGCGTGGTGGCAGGCACCTGTAGTCCCAGCTACCCGGGAGGCTGAGGCAGGAAAATGGCATGAACCTGGCAGGCGGAGTTTGCAGTGAGCCGAGATCGCACCACTGCACTCCAACCTGGGTGACAGAGCGAGACTCCATCTCAAAAAATAAAAATAAAAATAAAAATAAATAAATAAATAGCATTACATTTAACAACTCACCACAATGTAGAATCCGTGGGACCCTTGAACTTGTTTTCCTGCAACCAGGATGGTTCCATTTGGGGATGATGGGAGACAGTGATAGATCATCAGGAATTAGATTCTCATAGGAGCAAAGACCCTATTGTGAACTGTACATATGAGGGATCTAGGTTGCCACTGCTGATCTGACAGGAGACGGAGCTCAGGCAGTAATGCTCACTGCCACTCATCTCCTGCTGTGTGCCCCAGTTCCTAACAGGCCATGGATGGGTACCAGTCCATGGCCTGGGGGTTGGGGACCCCTCCTATAACACACGTTCAATTTAGGAAATAGTTGGGAACAATGGAAAGAGACGTCACTGTGGAGACCTAAGATGGAGAACCCAAGCCTTTGCTACCAACTAGGGTTTTCAAACAAATTAGGGATGACTGAGGGCAAGTAACTTTCGCCCTGGCTGGTAATTCTTAATCGGGGGCCCATCTCTGTGCTCAGATCCCTTGTTACCTGTTGGCTCTATCTGTGTGCACAAATAGAGTTCATGACTCTTGGGCAAGGGGAGGGCTAGGATGTGCTGCTGAGGGTCAAATTCCAGATTTTTTTGGTGAAATCATGGTGGAGTGAGACAGCACACCTCTGGGCATGGAACCTCTGAAGCTATCGATGAGTGAAGAGTTTTCTCCCTGCCATGAGGTGTCCCTTCCTGTGGGTTTCTGATTGCATTCCCCCCAAGCCCATGCTCCAGTCTGGAGGCAGACCCCACCTGCCCCCATCCTCAGCCATGGCCACCTGCCAGGAGAGAGGAAGCACGTGCAGGGGCTCAGCAGCCCAGGCGCTCCCACTCATCAGCCCATCATCACCCCTGGTCCCCTACTTGGGGCACCCACCACTCCCAAGAGTGGAGCACTCTTAGTGTTATTCCTAGCCTTCATCAAAGAACTCTACCAAAGGAGGCTTATTCTTCAGTCTATATCCTGATGCTTATTTTCAGAACTGTCTTAAAATTTCTTCTAGTCTACCAGGATTTCTCTCCTTATTTTCCATTGTTGCTGTGATTTCTTTTTCTCTTTGAAAAACAGTTGTTTTCATTCATTTCTAGGGATTTAGGTCAGGAAGAGGAGGCCATAGTGTGTCCTCAATCTGCCATCTTGGACAGTAAGTCCCAGGAAAAGTTATTTAACTTCCCTGTGTCTTATTATTTTTATCTATAAAATTAGAAAAACAACCATCTCATAAACTTGCTATATGGATTTAAATAAGACAGTGCACAAAAAGTGCTTAGTATGATACCCATACATAGAAGGGACAGAGATACTATTAATGCATGACCTTTGATAAGTCGCCTATCATCTTTGAGCCTCAGGTTCTTCCTCTGTAACATGAGGGTCATAATGATGACTTTATATCCTGACACCAGTCAATGTTTTTGTCCTTATCTCCTTCCACTTTTCTTCTGAAACTCCAGCGACAGTGGATCATTTGAAGTTCCCCAAGCAGTTCATTCATTTCCATGCTTTTGTGCTTTTATTGAATTATTCTCCTTGCTTGTAATTTTCACACTGTGCCTGTACTTCCATGCCCAGGGAGGCACAACTCATCATCAAGCTTACTCAAATCTCACATTCTCCAGGAAACCTTCTCCTTAATTCAGACAGAGGTTATTTAGTCATTCAATCAAGAAATATTTATTGAGTAGCACACTAGGCTAGGAGCTGGGAATCTAGCAGTGAACAAGATAGACAAGATCCTTGCTCTTGTGGAGCTTTTAAATTTTTTAAAATAGACTTTATTTTTTGGAGCAGTTTTGGGTTCACAGCAAAATTTAGCAGAAGGTACAGAGATTTACTATGTGTACCCTCTCCCACACATGCATAGCCTCCTCCGTTAGTAACATCCCTCACCGGGGAGGTATATTTGTTGCAACTGATGAACCTACATTGACATTATCATAATCCCACAAAGTTCATAGTTTACATTAGGGTTCACTCTCGGTGCACATTCTATGGGTGTAGGCAAATGTATAATGACATGTATCCACCGTGATGGTATCATACAGAGTAGTTTTACGGCCCTAAAAGTTTTCTTTGCCCTACCTATTCATCCCTCTCTATCCCCTAACCCCTGGTGACCACTGATCTTTTTTTTTTTTTTTTTTTAGGTGGAGTCTCGCTTTGTCACCCAGGCTGGAGTGCAGTGGCACGATCTAGGCTCACTGCAACGTTTACCTCCCAGGTTCAAGCGATTCTCCTGCCTCAGCCTCCCGAGTAGCTGGGATTACAGGCACCCGCCACCATGCCCGGCTAATTTTTTGTATTTTTAGTAGAGACAAGTTTTCACCATGTTGGCCAGGTTGGTCTCGATTTCCTGACCTCATGATCCACCCGCCTCGGCGTCCCAAAGTGCTGGGATTACAGGCGTGAGCCACCATGCCCGGCCAACCACTGATCTTTTTACTATATCCACAGTGTTGCCTTTCCAGAATGTCATAGAATTGGAATCATACTATATGTTGCCCTTTTAGATGAGTTTCTTTCACTTACTAATATGCATTTGCTTCCTCCATGTCTTTTGGCTTGATAATTCATTTCTTTTTATCACTGAATAATATTCCATTGTCTGACGTGCCACAGTTTATTTACCCATTTACCTACTGAAGGATATCAGGACATCTTAGTTGCCTCTGAGTTTTGGGCAATTACAAATAAAATTGCTATAGAAAGATGTGTGCAGGTTTTTCTGTGAATATAGTTTTCAACTCCTTAGGGTAGCTCCAAGGAGTGTGGTTGCTGGATCATATGGTAAGAGTATGTGTAGTTTTGTAACAAATAGCCAAATGTTCTCCAAAGCGGCATTAGCATTTTGCTTTCCCACCAGCAAGGAATAAGAGTTCCTGTTGCTCTATATCCTCACCAGCATTTGGTGGTGTCAGTGTTCTGGATTTTGACCATTGTAATAAATGTGCGGTGTTATCTCATTGTTGTTTTAATTTGCATTTGCCTGATGACATACAATGTGGAACATCTTTTTATTGAAGCTAATGTTTTAAGCCTGGCAATTTAGTCTCTTCTGTCTCTGCAACCCTAAGCCACTGAGCACAGCTTTCTCCAGAAGCACCTGTGAGTCACTATACACCACTGCTATCTCCTGAATGCTGGAGGCACTGGAGTGGGCCCATTCAACTTTCATTTTCTTATTACGCAGAGAACTTGGCATTGGTAGATGCTCAAAGAATGTATGTGAGATGCCTTCACATTAAAAGACTGGCTGAAAACTTAAGCAGTATACTGGTTTAGATCATTCATTGCTATCGGCAAGAGTAAAAAGCTATGTAGCAGCATTCTGAAGTAATAAGCAACAGGCATGTTATGTCAGTTTCCAGATCAAGTGCTGCTCTCAAAATTACAAATTGACTTCTGGCCAGAGCCCTCTTAGAAGTTTCCTCATTTTGCAAGTGCAGCTCTTTCCTCTGCTTGACAGGGGAATGTATTGAGCACTCCCAGATGGGCCTTTCCCAAGCAGGAACCACTGGGGCCCAAATGAATCAAGTTGAAGGAGAGTGAGCAGAGTCAGCAGTGAGACAAAGACTTAGCTGCAAGGTCAAAATCCATCTGAAAACAGACACGATGGAAGACAGACAGCTCCTCCTGGATCACTGTATAAAGAAAAGGGATGGATCAAGACAGGGATTGCTGATGCATATCTGCTCGCTGTTTGACTACAAAATACTCTCATGATTGATTCTGTGTCTGCCACCCAGGATCAGTCTCAAGGAAATGGTGGCAAAACCCTGGCACCCAGCATCACAGAGCTCAGTTTCCAGCCCTAGCACCACGCTTGATAATTTGAGTGACCTTGGACTCCTGATCTCTGCCTCAGTTTCCAAATTAAATGAGTGTGGTGAAAACTTCTTCCTGGTCTGCTATGGTGAAGAAGCATGGCAGCTAATATGAAATGCCTTGAAAAGCGGAAACACTCTATGAGAGCAAAATATTAATATTTTCCTCTTAGAAGCAAGTTCTTTTTTTTTTTTTTGAGATGGAGTCCGTTCTGTCTCCAAGTTGGAGTGCGGTGGTGTGATCTCTGCTCACTGCAATCTCCGCCTCCCGAGTTCAAGCAATTCTCCTACCTCATCCTACCGAGTAGCTGGTATTACAGTCACGCACCACCACGCCCAGCTAATTTTTGTATTTTTAGTAGAGATGGGGTTTCGCCGTGTTGGCCAGGCTGGTCTCAAACTCCTTACCTCAGGTGATCTGCCCGCCTTGGCCTCCCAAAGTGCTGGGATTATAGGCGTGAGCCACTGCGCCCGGCCAGTAGCAAGTTCTTAAAGTGACCCCTTGCCCAATCAACATCTTTTCCTTTTGTCTGTCTCTACTGCAGCATCTAAAAAACATGGGTAAAAATGTAGAGAATGCAGAATTGAGGGGACCAACAGCCTTCAGGAAAAGAAAGAAGCAGAGAAAGAATATGAAGGAAGCATGGGTACAAAGCAAAGCCTCCAAGCAGCAGGTAATATCTGGCTTCATTAGGATACTTTGCATTATTCAGAGTATATTTGCTCCCTTATTTTAGTCTCACAATAGCTGGTCTAGTCGATCTGAGTAGGATAGACATTCTGTTCCCATTTGAATGATGAACAAACTGAGGCCAAAAGAAAAAAAGTGACTTGTTGGAAGTTAACGCAAGCTTAGAGTACAGACAGCTCTAAATAAATGTCTCCTAAATACTAGCCTGAAGCATTTTCCAATGCAGCACACACTGCTCAGAATCAAGCAAGAGTGAGTATAGTGTAGGACCATAGTCTGACGAGGTCTGAGCTTCTTGAGTCTTCATAGACAACTTGGAAAGCTAAGACCAGCTTCCAGAAAAATGCATGCACCTCACTCACAATTACGTATACAAGTTCAAGGGCCTGCTTCAAGCCAATTTATTGATTGAGGGTTAAGAATCTCTCTCCTAGGATATACTTAGAGGTGCGTTCTAAACAAACAGGCAAAATATTACTGACTGTTTAGGGGATAGCCGATACATAATGGAGTCATTTTGGTTTTTTCCTCCACAAATAGTACCTCAACTAACTCATGCTTCAAAAAGGAACTGAGTATGGAAACAGGAGAATAAAAGTAGACACTAATCTAAGCAGCTTCTTCCAAAACTGCCAAAACTTTAAAGATACAGAGACAATTTTTTTAAAGACTTCAAATAGACCCCATAGATTATTGATTTTAGGACTTGCTGCTGCCATTATTATTATTATTTTTATTAGTACTACTATTTCTGCAATTTTAGTCACTCTTTCTCCCCACACTTAAGATTTTACCTAAGTAATGGCAGATAGGAAATCTGAATGCAAAATATTGAAATTTTCAAAACTTTTTGCTCAGGGAAGTATTAGCTTGTAATTTAAAAGATTATCAACTGCTAACACGAATAGTTTATTCTCATGTTTGTAAATTGAAATCATGACAAGTTTAGAATGCACTATAGTTATGTTTTTTTTCCCACAACAGGTATAAATTCCCACAGCCATTCCTTTAAGCCTTGAATTTAAACATTTCTTTTTTCTTTTTTTTTATGTAACTCTTAAATGTTAATCCCTTCAAAATGAATAAATAAATAAGCAAGTAACACACTGAGCAAAATCTTGGTTCAGTGGTATGTGAACTTCATGATTAAAGACCAACTTGGTTTATTCAGTGTGAGGTCTCTTTACTAGTTAGAAATACTTTAAAAACTGAGTATTTAGAAAATATTGTATGAAGTAAGCTCATCCATTCTCAGGGCTGATTTTGCAGCCCCTCCAGACTCTCTGCAGAGTTTCAGTCTTTCCACATTTTTACCTGCAACCTAAAAGTGCTCCTGGAATCCCTCATCCAAAATATCTGAAGCTGAAGTTTCTTTTTCCCCTTGAAACATATTCCTCCTTCTCCAGTTCCACTGTTATCTAAGCAGGTATGCAGACAAGAAACATCTAAGCCACCTTGAATGCTTCCCTCTCTGTTCACCAACAACCCCCAGTCATTTCCACCGGGTGCCAGGTCCTAAATTGTCCATCTTCATACCATCTCTCAACAACCCCATCATCTTCATTCTCACAGTTGCCCTCTTAGTTCTTACCTGCACGGATGTTACCAGTTTTCCCATGTCTAATATCTACAATACCTACATGCTCCTTCTTAATCCTAGTTTTTTTCTTTTCTTTTCACCCAGCCTGGAGTACAGTGGTATGATCTCAGCTCACTGCAGCATTTAACAAAATTCCTAGCTTTTATTAGAATTTAAAAACAGGTACAGGTTTATGGAATACTACTCAGTAGTACAGAGGCATGAACTAATGATACACGCAGCAACATGAATGGCTGTCAAACGCATTATGCTGCATGAAAAAGCCAATCTCAAAAGGTATCATGCTGTGATTCCATTTATATAACATTCCCAAATTTATAGAGATGAGGAAGAGATTCGTGGTTGCCAGGAGCCAAAGATGTTGAGGGAAGAAGAATATGTATGACTGTAAAGGGATAGTCCAGGAGAGATCTTTATGATGATGGACTAGTTCTGGATCTCGATTTTGGCAGTGGTCACAGGAATCTACATACATGATAAAATTACAGAACTACACACACACACAGTAACATCAACATTCTGATTTTGATATTGTGCTACAGTGACCTAAGGTGTAACCATCGGGGGAAATTGGGTGTCAGGGACACAAGACCTCTGTGTACAATCTCTGCAACTTGAGGTGAATCTATAATTATTTCAAAATTAAAAGTTTTAAAATGTACAGGTTTAACTTAGGAAGTGGTCTGGGCTTGTATGAGATGTCGAAGGGAATGATCAAGTACCCCAGAAACTCGAGAGGGCTGGGATTTCACTGGAAGTACGGGTGACTTCTGGGAGACTCTTTTGTTGGTCCTAATGTCACCGCTCATCAGAGGCACTTTTGTCCTCATGTAATCTCACTCTTTACCCTGTCACTGCTTTCTTTTAGTATGAATTGGCCTACTGTACACATTCTCTTGATCCTTAATTTTTGACCTTCTTTATGCTTTAGGTGTGTTTCTCTTCAAGAACATTTTTATTTATTTTTAGTGCATTGTGAGAATCTTTGCATGTAAAGATGTGAGTTTTATTAATATACAGAGTGTATCAGTCAGGGTTCAACTAGAGAAACAAAACCAGTAGGAAATTTATTGCAAGGGATTGGATCATACAGTTGTGGGGCTGGTTAGGCAAGTCTGAAATTGTAGAGCAGGCTGTCAGAAAGGGCTGGCTGGACTCTCAGGAATAGGCTGAAGCTGCAGCGCACAAACTAAATATCTTCTCCTTCAAGGAAGCTTTAACTCAGCTCTTAAGGCCTTTCAATTGATAAACCAAGGCCTTCCAGGCTTAAAGTCAACTGAGTTAAAGTCAACTGATTACGGACTTTAATCACATCTCCAAAATACCTCTACAGCAATATCTAGATTAGTGTTTGAATAAATGAAGACTCTAGGTTAATGAATTTAATAAGTAAAACTATCACAAATAGTATATTGTTACATTAATATACAGTTAGTCCCTGACTTACAATGGTTCTACCTATGATCTTTCCATTTTAGGATGGTATGCAAGGGATATGCATTCAGTGGAAACCATACTTCAAATGATCATACAATCATTCTGGTTTTCACTTTCAGTATAGCATTTAATAAATTACATAAGATTTTCCACACTTTATTATAAAATACTTTTTGTATTAGAGGATTTTGCCCAGCTGTGGCTAATGTAAGTGTTCTAAGCATATTTAAGGTAGGCTAGGCTAAGCTATGATATTTGGTAGGTTAGGTGTATTAAATGCATTTTCAACTTATTATGGGTTTATTGAGACGTAAGTCCATCATAAGTTAAGGAGCATCTGTATTTGGACTAATTCTTGTTATCTTATTTGGATTTTTATTTACCACATTTTTTAGTGCTGCTCCTTCTCCCCTTCCCCTTCCCTTCCTCCTGACTCTCCTCTCCTTCCCCTCATCCTCCCCTACTTTCTTAATTTCCTGCGTTCTGTTAAACAGAGAGATTTTCAATTACCTTTTTGCTGTGTACTAGTTTGCAAGATGTAAATTTCTGCTTTATTCCCATGTGATTGCTCTTGAATTTTTTAAGGTGTATGTCCAACTTTGTATTTTTCTATCAAAGTCTAAAGTTAATCAACATCTTGAATAAAGATGCAAAAGAGAACATTTTAATCCACCTGAACTTCCCCCCAAAAATATTTCATGTTTTATAAAGTTTTATTTTTAAATTCTTACATTCATTATGTTTTACGACCAGCCTTTATTTTTATGTGCAAGCCTACTAATGTTTTTAATCACCATTACCACTTCCATACTACTCCTTTCTTCTAAATTCTATTTCTGTCCTCAAAAAGTTATTTCAATGATGAATAAATTCTCTTAGCATGTGTTAAAATATCCTTATTTCAGATTCATTCTTGAGTTATAGTTTAGGTAAGTGCAGGATTCTAGATTGGCTGCTATATTATTGCTTAAGCACTTTGAAGGCACTATTCCATTTTCTTCCAGATTACCCTGTGGCTCATGAAAAATCTTCTGTCAACCTGGATGTTGTTCCTCATAGGTTATCTGTTTTATCTCTTCCGGTAGTTTTAAAGGTTTCTTTTTTATTTTTGATGTACTGCAGTTTCTGACTCTCTGACTTTCACTCTGTTTCTCTCTCTCTCCAGCTTTCTCTCTCTCAATTTTCTTCAGTTTGGAACCTGGTGTGTGACTTTTCCATCTGAGAACTCATGTCTTACTAGGAAATTCTCTACGTAACTATACTTGTGTGTTAATATTCCCCATTACTTCACTCCCCTTCTGGAACTCTTGTGGATGCATGTACTGGAGTTTTGTAGTCTATTCTTCACGTCTCTCATTGCTTCCTTCTTATCATAAATCTTTAGAGTCTTTAAGTTGCATTCTTAGATTCATCTTCCAACTTATTAATTTTTGCTTTGGTCTGCTGTGACATGTTCTGTGGAGTCTCGCAATTATGATGGCAATATTTTCCGTTTCTAGAATATGTGTTTATTTTCAAGTCTGCTTATTCTGTTTCCATAACATCTTCTAACATTATGAGATCAGTTGATTCTTTTATCTCTTTGAACATTTTTAAACATACTTATTTTGAAGTCCTTTAGAAACTGCTCTATTTTCTTTAGTTTCTCAACTGTGAATTCTTTCATTTGTTGTGTCTGCTGGGTTTCTCTTATGGGGGCGGATTTTTTGATGTACTTCATATCTTTTTTACTGTTAGCTTATTTTCAACAGTTGTCTTCCACTTTCTCGGTAGTGCCTGGATTGTGGAAATGATCTCATCTAGCAGTTTAGCATTTGCTTCTAACAAGGTCCTGCAGATTTAACATTTCTGGACCATTTTAAAAAACTGTTGTGTAATAAAATATTTCAGACATATGAAAAGGTATAAAAATAGTTAATGTAAACCTGTGTAGCCATTAGCCAGCTTAAGAAATAAAATATTACAAATACTTTTGAAGCCCCATGTAGTTCTTTTCGATTGCAATCACCTCTCCGCCTCACTTCCAGAGATAAGAACTGCTGAATTGTGTAGTTTTTGGACCCTTACGTGGGCATATATTCCTCCAAATAATATTCAGTTTTGCTTAATATATTTTTAAACTTTATAAAATGGTATTACATGGTATCCTGTTGCTACTTTCATTTTTTAGTCAAAAATTTAATTTGTCATGTTGATACATAGATTTCTACTTTATCTAGTTTTAATTCTATATTATATTCCATGGTATAATATTCCGTCATACAGTTATTCAATCTACTGTTTATGTATATTCTGGTTTCTCCTAACTTTTTGCAATTACCAAAATTATGCTATCAACTTTCCAGTACATACCAACTTGCACACATGTACATAAAAACTTTTAGTTCAAATACCTAGGAAAGGAATTGTTGAATAACAGGAACTTGTTATTGTCAATTTAACAGATTTTGTCAAACTGCTCTCCAAAGTTAAAAATAATTTATCCTCCCACCTGTTACAAGATCACTTCACCTTGCTCCTCATTGTCAATTCCAGGAATTATCAGCATGTTAATATTTGCCACTCTGGTGGGCTGGACATCATATCTCCTTGTGATTTTCATTTGTGTTGTACTTCTCTAGTCCCCAGCAAGATGTAGCATCTTTTCATGCTTTTACTTTTGCCATTTGAGTTTCTGCTTGTTATTCCTGTTATTTTTTAAATTCCTTCTCTTCTTGATTATAGGATGCTTCACAATTAGCAGGATGCTAATTAATTTCTAGTAGTATGCACTGAAAATGTCTTCTCCCAGTCTGAGACTTATCGTTTACATTTTTTATTGGTGACTTTCAGTTTACAGAAATTTTTACCTTAATTTAGTCAAAGCTCTCAATCTATTAATTTAACATTTATGCTTATTCGCATTGTTAAGAAATCCCTCCATACATTGAGTCATAAAAGCACTGTCAGATTTCTTTTTTGTAGATTTTTAAAAGTTTTTATTGGTATGTTATATTTGTACATATTTAATGGAGTACGTATGATATTTTATTGCATGCATGGAATGCGTAATGATCAAGTCAGGGTATTTGGGGTATACATCGCCTTGAGTATTTATCATTTCTATGTGTTGGGAATACTTCAAGTAGTATTTTTTTGTCAGTTTAAGAAAATACAATGACCAATGGAGAAGTAAACAATATTTAATGTTCTTTATAATTAAAGAAATGTTAATTAAAACAGCGTAGAATTTTATACCTACCAGCATGGAAAAAAACTAAAAGGACTAAAGAAAACCCCACAAAATCAGAAGCAAGCAAAGAAAAACTACACACACACACACACACACACACACACACACACACACACACACACAGACACACACTCTCTCACACAACTTTGGACCTGGCAATACTGTGTCTAGGAATTTCTTCTAAAAAAAACCCAGATAAGCATGCGAATAAAGGTATAAAAGGATACCTATGGCAGCGTTGTCTGCATTTGTAAAAAATCTTAAGCAACCCAAACTTTGAATATAAGCACAGTATTCTGCAGCCGCTCAAAATTTTGAGGTAGCTCTTACATTGGCAACATGAAGTGATAAACATAACATATTCGTAAGTGTAAAAAGCAGGACATAAAGTGTGAAAATGAAAGAAAAAGACAGCAGTGCTACAGTTGCCGACTCAGGCTGAACAACATACAATAAGAACCATGGTAGATGTATGTTCACGTTTTTCACAGATGATTACCTGTACTAATTCTATACTCTTCTGGCTATTTTAAAACATACAATTTTTTTTTTTTTTTTTGAGACGGAGCCTCGCTGTGTCCCCAGGCTGGAGTGCAGTGGCACGATCTCCACTCACTGCAAGCTCCGCCTCCCGGGTTCACGCCATTCTCCTTCCTCAGCCTTCCGAGTGGCTGGGACTACAGGCGTCCGCCACCACGCCCGGCTAATTTTTTTTGTATTTTTAGTAGAGACGGGGTTTCACTGTGTTAGCCAGGATGGTCTCCATCTCCTGACCTCATGATCCGCCCGCCTCAGCCTCCCAAAGTACTGGGATTACAGGCGTGAGCCACCACGCCTGCCCAAAACATACAATATTTTTAAAAAACAATGCATTGTTGTTAACTATAGTAACCCTCCTCTGCCATCAAACATTAGAACATATTCCTTCTATCTAACTGTATGTTTGGTACCATTAATCAACCTTTCTGCATCCCTCCCCCAACACCCACACATTCTTCCCACACTTCGGTATCTCTCATTTAACTCTCTACCTCCATGAGATAAAATGCTGTAGCTCCCACGTATTAGTAAGAACATGCAAAATTTGTCTTTCTGTGCCGGGCTTATTTCACTTAACATTAGGACCTCTAGTTCCATTCATGTTACTGCAAATGACACAATTTCATTATTTTTCATGGCCAAATATTATTCCATCATGTATATGTACCACATGTTTTTTATCCACTCATCTGCTGATGGACGCTTAGGTCAATTCCATATCTTTGCTATTGTGAATAGTGCTGCAATAAACATGGGACTGCAGGTATCCCTTTGATGTACAGATTTCTTTTCCTTTGAATAAATAGTAATGAGATTCCTAGATCATGTGGTAGTTCCATTTTCAGGTTTTTGAGAAAACTTCACACTTTTTCCATAGTGGCTGTACTAATTAATAATCCCACTAGCCATATATGAGTCCCTTTTCTCTACAACCTCGTCAGCATATGTTATTTTTTGTCTTTTTGATAATAGCCATTCTAACTGGGGTAAGATGATATCTTGTTGTGGTTTTGATTTGCATTTCTCTGATGATTAGTGATATTGAGCATTTTTTCGTATACTTGTTGGTGATCTGAATGAGAAATGTCTATTAATGTCCTTTGTCCACTTTTAATGGGATTATTTGTATTTTTTTCTGTTGTTTGAATTCCTTGTATAATCTGGAAATTAGTTCTTTATCCGATGACCAGTTTGCAAACGTACTCTTCCAGTCAACAGATTTTCTCTTCATCCTGTTGACTGGTTCCTTTGCTGTGCAGAAGCCTTTTAAATATAGTCTCATTTGTTTATTTTTAATTTTGTTGCTTGTGCTTTGAAGGTCTTAGCCATAAAATCCTTGTCAATGTCCTGAAGCATTTCCCCTGTTTTCTTTTAGTAGTTTTATAGTTCCAGGTCTCATATTTAAGTCTTAAATCATCTTGAGTTGATTTTCATATATGGGGAGAGATAGAGTTTCAGTTTCATTCTTCTGCATATAGATATTCAATTTCCCAGCACAATTTATTGAAGAGGGTGTCCTTTCCCTAGTGTATTTTCTTGACATCTTTGTAAAAATTCAGTTGGTTGTCAATGCATGAATTTATTTTCGGTTTCTGTATTCTATTCCATTGGTTTATGTGTCTATTTTTAATACCAATACCATGCTGTTTTGGTTACTATAGCCATGTAGTATATTTTGAAGTCGGGTAGTGTGATGCCTCCAACTTTGTTCTTTTTGCTCAGGATTGCTTTGGCTATCCAAGCTCTTTTTTGGTTCCACAAAAAAATTAGGATTTTCTTTTTCTATTTCTGTAAAAAAATGACTTGGTGTTTTGATAGGAATTATATTGAATCTGTAGATTGCTCTGGGTAGTATGGTTGTTTCCTTATAGAGGTCTTTCTCCTTTGTTGAATTTATTCCTATGTATTTTGTAGCTATTTTAAATGAGATTGCCTTTTTGATTTCTTTCTCAGCTCTTTCATTATAGAAATGCTACTAAATTTTATATGTTGCTTTGGTATCCTGCAACTTTACTGAATTTATTTATCAGACCTCAGAGTTTCTTGGTAGGATCTGTATATTTTTCTAGATATAATATTATATAGTTTGAAAAGAGGGACAATTTGACTTCCTTTTTTCCAATTTAGATGTCTTTTATTTCTTTCTGTTACCTGATTACTCTGGCTAAGACATTCAGTACTATGTTGAATAGAAGTGATGACAGTGGATATCTTTGTCTTGTTCCAGTTCTTGAAAAAAAGGCTTTTAGCTTTTCCCCATTCAGTATGATGTTAACTGTGAGTTTATCATATATGACCTTTATTGTGTTGAGATATTTCCGTCTATGCCTATTTTGTTGAGAGTTTTTATCATGAAGGGTTGTTGAATTTTAGTAAATGATTTTTCTGCATCTATTGAGATGATTATGTAATTTTTGTCCTTTGTTATGTATCATAATTATTGATTAATGTCTTCCTTGACCCAATGGTCATTTTAGAGCATATTGTTTAATTTCCATGTATTTATATAGTTTCTGAACTTCTTCATTATTAATTTCTAGTTTTATTCCACTGTAGTCTGAGAATATACTTGATACGATTTTAGTTTATAAAATTTGTTGAAAAAGCTCCTGCATAGCAAAGGAAACAGTCAACAAAGACACAAACCACAGAATGAGAGAAAATATTTGTAAACTGCCTGTTTGACAGGAAATTAATAACCAGAATACATAAGAAGCTGAAACAATACTATAGGAAAAAAAAATCTAACAATCCAATTTTAAAATGGGCAAAAGATCTAAATAGACCTTTCTTAAAAGAAGACATACAAATGGCAAACAGATATACGAAAAGGTGTTCAACATCATTGATCATCAGGGAATTGCAAATCAAAACTACAATGAGACATTATCTCACTCCAGCTAAAATGGCTTTTATCCAAAAGACAGGCAATAAAAATGCTGGTGATGATGTGGAGAAAAGGGAGACCTTGTACACTGTGGGTGGGAATGTAAATTAGTACAGCCACTGTGGAGAACAGTTTGGAGGTTCTGATCCAGAAATACAACTCCTAGGAGGTATATACCTAAAAGAAAGGAAATCAGTATATTGAAGAGATATCTGCATTCCCACATTTATTGCAGCACTATTCACAATAGCTAATATTTGGAAGCAACCTAAGTGTCCATCATCAGATAATTAGAATTAAAAGATGTGGTACATGTACACAATGGAGTACTATTCATCCATAAAAAAGAATGAAATCCTGTCATTCGTAACAACATGGATGGAACTGGAGGTTATTATGTTAAAAGAAATAAGCCAGGCACAGAAAGACAAACTTCACATGTGTATTAGTCTGTTTTCACACTGCTGATAAGGACATACCTGAGACTGCGAAATTTACAAAAGAAAGAAGTTTAATTGGACTCACAGTTCCACATGGCTGGGGAGGCTTCACAATCATAGCAGAAGGCAAGGAGGAGCAAGTCACATCTTACATGGATGGTGGCAGGCAAAGAGAGTTTGTGCAGAAAAACTCCCATTTTTAAAATCATCAGTTCTTGTGAGGCTCATTCACTGTCACGAGAACAGCCCAGGAAAAACCTGCCCCCATAATTCAATCACCTCCCACTGGGTTCCTACCATGACATGTGGGAATTGTGAGAGTTACAATTCAAGATGAGATGTGGGTGGGGACAGAGCCAAACCATGTCAACGTGTTCTCACTTATCTGTAGGAGCTAAAGATTAAAATAATTGAACTGGAGACAGAGAGTAGAAGGATGGTTACCAGAGGCTGGGAAAAGGAGTGTGGGGAAGGTGAGAGTGAAGATGGTTAATGGGTACAAAAAATAGTTAGAATAAGACCTAGTATTTGCTGGCACAACAGAGTGCCCATACTAAAAAACAATTTAATTATACATTTTAAAATAATTAAAATGTTATACATTTTGTACATTATACATTTTAAAATAATTAAAATGTATAATTGAATTGCTTCTAACACAAAGGATAAATGCTTGAGGTGATGGATACCCCATTTACCCTGATGTGATTATTATGCACTGCATGTCTGTATCAAAATATCATATGTAACCCATAAATATATACACCTACTATGTGCCCACAAAAATTAAAAATAAATAAATAAAATTTGAGACTTTTTTGTGTCCTCACATATAACCTATCCTGGAAAATGTTCCATGTGGTGATGAGAAGAATTTATATTCTGTAGCTGTTGGATGAAATGTTCTGGAAGTGTCTGTTAAATCCTTTAGGACTAAAGTGCTGTTTAAATCCAATGTTCACTGTAAATTTTCTGTCTAGAGGATCTGTCTAATGCTAAGAGTAGAGTGTTGAAGTCCCCATTCACTAATGTATTGGAGTCTATCTCTCCCCTATGATATAATAATATTTGCTTTATATATATGGGTGCTCAAGTGTTGGATGCATACATATGTTCAGAATTGTTATACCCTCTTGGTGAATTGATCCCCTTATCATTACATAATGACCTTTTTTGTCTCTTTTTACTGTTCTTGACTGAGCTGCTTCTGCTTACTTTGGAGTCCATTGCATGGAATGTCTCTTTCCATCCCTATAGTTTCTGTCTACAGGTGAGATGAGTTTCTTGTAGACAGCATATAGTTGGGTCATATTTTAAAATCCACTTAGCCAGGCTATATCTTTTAAGTGTAAAGTTTAATACACCTACATTAAAGGTTGTTATTGATTTATGAGGGTTTTTTCCTTTCATTTTATTCATTGATTTCTGGTTGTTTTGTATATCCTTTGTTCCTTTCATTCTCTCTCATTGTTTATCATTGTGGCTTTTCTATAGTGATAACATATGAGTCCTTTCTCTTCCTTATTTGTGTGTCTTCTCTACCAGTGTATTTTATATTTTAGTGTGTTTTCATGAGGTAGATATCACCCTTTTTTTTCTATAAGTAGTGCTCCCCTAAGCATTTCTTGTACAGCTGGTTTAGTTGTGATCAATTTTCTCAACTTTTGCTTGTCTGAGAAAGACTTCATTTCCTCTTCATTCATGAAGGGTAAATTTGCTGGGTATAGTATCTTTGACTGACAGGTTTGTTGTTGTTGTTTTAGCACTCTGAATATATCATCTCATTTTCTCCTGGCCTGCTGAAAAATCTAGTTAGTCTGATGAGGACTCCCCTATAAGGGAAAAGATACTCTTCTCTTACTGTTTTTAGAATTCTCTCTTTATCTTTGGGTATCTCTGAGCTTCCTATATCTGGATGTCTAAATCTCTTGCTAGATTCAGGAAGATTTCAGCCATTTTTTCATTGAATAGGTTTTCTATGTTTTTCATTTTCACTTCATCTTCTAGGACACTAAAAATTCAAGTATTTGGTCACTTTATGATGTCCCATATGTCATGTAAGCTTTGCTCATTTTATTTTATTTCACTTTTGTCTGACTGGGTTATCTCAAAAGACCTGTCTTCAAATTTTGAAACTTTTTCTTCTGCTTGATCTAATCTATTATTGAAGCTTTTGAATGTATTTTGTTATTTATTCAATGAATTCTTTAGTATGAGAATTTCTGTTTAGTTTTTTTTATTAGATCTATTTCTTTAGTAAATTTCTCATGTGTAATCTGAATTGTTTTCCTGGTTTCTTAGTATTGTTTTTCTTTGTTCTCTTATATCTCACTGAGCTTTTTAAATATCATTATTTTTACTTCTTTTTCCAGGATTTCATAAATTTATTTTTCATTGAAATCTAGAGCTGGAGAATTATTCTTTTCCTTTAGAGGTGTCATGTTTCTCTGCTTTTTCATATTGCTTTTTTTGTTTATTTTTGAGACACAGTTTCGCTCTGTCACCCTGGCTGGAGTGCAGTGGTGCATTTTTGGTTCACTGCAACCTCCACCTCCCAGGTTCAAGTGATTCTCATCCCTCAGCCTCCCAAGTAGCTGGGATTACAGGCATGAGTCACCGTGCCTGGCTAATATATTTTTTTTTTTTGTATTTTTAGTAGAGACCAGGTTTTGTCATGTTAGCCAGGCTGATCTTGAACTCCTGGCCTCAAGTGATCCACCTGTCTTGGCCTCCCAAAGTGCTGGGATTACAGGCATAAGCCACCACATCCAGCCAATGTTCTTTGTGTACTTACATTGGTATCTGCATATTTGGTGTAACAGATGCTTCTTATACTTTTTGGAATTGCTTTTGTAGAGGAGGACTTTTTCCTGAAGATGTATCTTTGGTGTTGGCTGGGTAGAGCCCTTTGGTTTTCATTCTTGGTGTGTGCAGTAGTGTAGTCTCCATATGATTTCTTCAGCTGTAAATAGTGTCAGTGGTGACCATAATTTTCTCAGTGGCTTAGGATGCAGTTGTTAGTGGAGACTGTGGTCAAGTTTTTCTGGGGACTGGGATACCAGATGGACCAGTCCTCAGGCTCCAATCATGCAGTGGTAGGCCAAGCATGCCTGTCCTTTAGCCCCAGCATGGCATACGTTGGCTCTGTGTTAGTGGATTTGGGCAGGACAATTATTGGAACTCTAGGCAGCTTTCTTGGGTGCCAATAGTGGCAGTGGTGGTCCAGCTAGGTGGATGGGTTATTAAGCCCCTGCGCAGTGGATGTGGCATGGGTAATGGCAGTAGCAGCAGTGGGACAATCCTCTGGTTCCCAAGCAGTCTTCACTTGTATTGGCAATGACTACAACAGGCTGGGTGGGCCAGTCTCCAGGCACCCAGCTGGTATGTGGGGGTGGGTGCCAGCTGTGGTGGTAGTGGTAGGTTAGAAGGGCATGGACTTAGTCCCTCAGGAGGAGTATTCAGGTGCCAATGGTGGTGGACCGGACTGGGCAATCCCCAGGCCCCCAGACAGCATGCTTGGGCACTGATGAGGGCAGAGCTTGGCCAGGTGGGCCTGTCCTCAAGGCCCCCAGTGGAGCCTGCAGGTGCTGTTTGTGGTAGGCAAAAGTGAGTTATCCCCAGGCTCCTGGAAGAATGTACAGGTGGAAGTGGCAGTGGCTGCACTGTGGCCCTGCTACTAGAGAAGGTGAAGCTGCTTTCAGTTGCAGCAGTGAGAGGCAAGTGGCTGGGGGGTCTGCACTTCAACTCTCGGTGGCAACTGTGGGTTGGGTAGCCCATCCTCAGACCCTTATAAATACGTGGCAGTTCCACTGCTCAAGGCAGTGGGGTTGCTGCCAGTGGCTTGCCCTTTGGCTCCAGTGGCAGTGGCCTGCAATGGTGGTAACTGTGGGAGGATGATGTCAGTGGGGCTTGAGGGATGTGGAGATAAGTGCAGGGCTGCTAGATCTCAGGGCAGGACACAGTCTGGTAGGGGCTGGGCTTTCTAAGTAGCACCTTGCTATAGCTGCTTAGGATTCAGGGGATATGTGAGACTCAGTGTTAGCTCCGTTTTTGGAGCAATGCCATCACGTGGTCTCCAGGAAGCTCCCTGTGTTTGTCTCAGGGTCTGTGAGCATTGAGGAGCTCTCCTATGGCTAGGATTGCAGGAGTTCATAGTGAAAATGTGGACCACTGGGGGTCTCTCACTTATCCTTTGCCCATGCTGGGAAGCCTCTCCAGGCTTCCAGCTGATCCTAGCTGAGCAGGCAGCCTCGCTTTCTTTCCTTCCTTGATTTAGGTGTTTCTTGTCACTTCTCTGTTTGATTCCAATGTTCTTTTTGAAACAATCTAATCAAAGTGTGATTATCTACTCACTATTTTGGTTCTTCCTTCTAGAGAAGGCAAGTACCAGATGCCTGTAGTAAGCCATCTTGAACCCCTCCTCACCTTATTCTTTTTTAATTTAAAAGTGCTATTATTGAAATTTAATACTTACACCTACCTGGAATTTATTTTGAGTGTGGTATGAGATGGGGCTTCAATTTTATTTTTATTTTGCATATAATTAATCATACCGATAACATTAAATTTTTTTTCTAACTGCTCTGCAGTTCCACCTCTTTCATAGATCAAGTTTGTATTCATGTATAGGCCTGCTCCTTCCTTTTATTCTGTTACATTGGTTTATCTGTCTTTTCTGTACCAATTCCACACAATTTTATTTACTCTAGCTTTATGAATAGATTTATTATTTGATGAAAATAAACTCCATTAAATGTCTGCTTCAAAATTGCCTTGGCTATTTGTGACACTTTACCATATACATTTTATTTTATTATTATTTATTTATTTACTTATTTATTATTTGGTTTTTTGGGGAGACAGAGTCTTGCTCTGTTGCCCAGGCTGGAGTGCAGTGGTGCCATCTTGGTTCACTGCAACCTCCAGCTCCCGGGTTCAGGCGATTGTTATTATGCCTCAGCTTCCTAAGTAGCTGGGATTTCAGGCATGTGCTACAATGCCAAGCTAGTTTTTGTATTTTTAGTAGAGACGGTGTTTCACCATGTTGGCCAGGCTGGTCTCGAACTCCTGGCCTCAAGTGATCTGCCTCCCTCAGTCTCCCAAAGTGCAGGGATTACAGGCGTGAGCCACTGCACCCAGCCTCTACCATACAAATTTTAAAACCAGCTTGTAAAATTCTGTGAAAGAATTTGTCAATTTTCATTCAAATCTCATTGAAATATTAGTGTAAATTATGCAGAACCTACATCTTTATGATATTGAGCATTCTAAATTCTTGATACTCAAAGTTGGTTTATAGACTAGCAACATGGACATCAGCTGAAAGTTTGTTAGAAATTTAAAATCTTGAGCTTCACCCCAGACCTACTGAATTAAAATCTGCATTTGAACAAGATGTTATGTGTTTCATATGCATATTATAGTTTGGGGAGCCCTGATGTAATCCTTAATTATGGAAAATCTCTCCAATTATTTAAGTCTTTATAAATATCTCCATAAAGGTCATGTACTTATTTGTTTTAGATTTCTTGCTAGATACTTTTTTGCCATTATCAGTGATACACTTTATATCCTCTAGGTATTACAAGTATATAGGAATACAGTTGATTTTTGTATATTGAACTTCTATGAGATTTGTTTTACTGATCTTCACTAATCCTTTCTTCTACTGTGTCCAACCCACTATTAAGCCAATATTAAATTGTTAATATCAGTTATTATACTTTTATTTCTAAAATTTCTATTTGATCCCTTTTTTTATAAACTCCAATGCATTCTCTGATAAAATGCTTTGTCTTTTCCTCTATTTTCTGGAGCATGAAATCATATTGTAACCACCTGTGGGACTATTTCTATTTCCTGTTTTATTTTTAACATTGTCATGTGGTCTTATTTCTATACTTGCATGGTGATTTTTAATTGAATGTTAGACATTGTATATAATAATAAAAATCGTGAAGGATCTAGATGATGTTATCTTTCTACAGAGAATACTAAATTCTTTTTCTGGCAGGTGAATAGCATATAGGGAGGTCACCTTGATCCAGGTGAGGCTGGCTTTCAGATATTTTTGGCAGAAAGGAGTCTTTAATTTCAACTTGCTTTTGCTTCTAGGGCAAGCTCTGATTCCTAGAGTGTACCCTTCAGGTGTCTCAACTGAAAGCCTGGGGTGTTTACTGGGGCTTCTCCACTTTGGTAGCTGCCCGGCTCCAACCTCTTTTTCTCCAACCAAAGACTCTATTCAAGTTCTTTCGCTTTGCAGTAGCTTCTTTCTGCTTAGTTTCTTGACACCTTGCCCTGTGCACATGCAGCTGAAAACTTGACAAACAGCTACAGCAAAAATTGCATGTAGAATTTCACGCTGACTCCTCTGCAGTTCCTACCTCTTTGAGATCTGGGCTTCTCAAGTTCTGCCCATGTTGGCGATCCAAACTCTTTAATTTCTGTCTCTTCACCTCAATGAGACCGTCATAAGCCTTACGCTGATGATTTCTACTTCTTTTCCTTATTCCACAAATCAGCAAATCCCCTCAGAGGAACAAATGGGGACAAATGTGAGGTTCCCCCCCAATGTGCTTCCCTTCTCTTCAGGATCTTAGACTCTCAAGTCCTGTCAACCTTGGTTGATCTCTACTGCCCTCAAACACTTCATTTTTAAATTTTACCCCAATTGCTTAGTTATTCTTAGTGGTAGGGGTAACGTTATATAATCTTTTCTATCATAGACAAGAATGGAAACCATGTTACACATTATTTTATTTCATTCTATATTCTAATTGTTTTGAGGGTGAGTCTTGGCTTATTGATTTTCAATTTTTTTAATAAAAGCATTTAAGATATTTAAGATATCTTGTACATACACCCCTGTAGCTGCAGCCCATGAGTTTTTATATATTATGGTTCCATTAGTATTGGGTTCTAAATATTTTCAATTGCTTACTATGATTTATTCCTTGACTTATGAGTTATTTAGAAATGAAATTTTCATTTCTAAATTATTGGGATTAATTTTTCTTTTTCTTAATGATTTTTAAGTTATTTTCACTTTGTTCAGAAATGTGATCTGTATAATATCATTTCTTTGGAATTTATTAGGAATTTATTGGAATGTGTTAGGAATTTACAGGAATTTATTAGAAGAATGTATATTCTTCAATTGTTGGGTATAACATTCTATTTCTATCCATTATATCAAGCTTGTTGAGTATTATTCAAATATTCTATATTCTTACTAAATTCTAAGTTCTAGAGGTATCATTATAGTAAGTTACATATTGAAATCTCCTATTAAACTATGAAAATTTCAATTTCTTCATGTACTCATGTTAATTTTTACTTTGTTATTTTTGGTGTTTAAATTAAATTGTTACAGCTGTCTAGTAAATTATATTTTATCATTATATGGATAACATATTTATCACTAATATTGCCTATGGTCTTCAAATCTCTTCTGTCAGTTTTTAATAAAGCTATCTAGCTTTTATTGAGTTAGTGTTTTCTTGAGATATATACATATATGTATGCATGATATATGTGACATATAATTATGTATTCATATTTGTTCATTTATTCTTTTATTTTCAATCTTTTAGTGCTCTTAGATTTTAGATGTACTCCATTTTTATTTTTTAACTAATTTGACAATCTGTATGTTTAATCACTGTATTTAGGCCACTTATAACTTATATATTTAGACTTATTTATACTATTGTATGTTTTCTAGTTAACTTTTAAGGTCTTTTGTCTCCTTTTAAGATTTTTGTTAATTTTAATTTTTAGGTTTTGAAAGGTTTTTTCTCTCCCACTTTTCCCTCTACTGGTTGGAAAATATTATGTTCTTTATTCTTCTCATGATTCTTTTAAAATTATAGCAACGGAACATCTTAATTATGGTTTCTTAGAAGAGATACCATCAGGTAGTTTTGAAATTAAGCCCTTGTGCCTCTCAGGAAATATGAATTTGGCCCCCACCACCTTACGGCACACAGTACTGAGCATGGGATTCCATTTTCTTTCTGGAGCAAATGCTTCTCATTCGCAGTCTGGGATGACTGTGTGCCACCATGCCAGTTCTCAGGCCACAGATCTGAGTTTCTCAGGCCAGGAACCAGTTGCCCAGTGCCAGCTGCCTGAGTTCCAGACTCCTTCCTCATCAGGTGTTTTTCTCCCTGTCTCAGGGCACCTAGCAGTTCCTGAGATCTCATGCCTCTCTATCTTCAACTTTTCATGATTTTAGTTTTTAGTTTCCTCTTCATTTCTGGCATCTGGGCATTTTCATTTCTTGCTTTCATGGTTAGGTACATATTGTTTAAAGTTTTAAACAGTCTATCCATAATTTATCTTGTTTGGAATGGAAAGGTAGTATCCAGGGTTAGCTCAATTTACCCCTCTGAATTTGGTATAAAGCCAGAAATTTTCTAAAACAGAAATTTGCTATTTCTGCTTTGAAGATCCCTACATCCAAATTGCCTTACCATTACAGAGTACTTATTCCATAGTATATGGGAGACATGCTAGTGTCATATAACTAAAAATTCAGTCAGTAGGTAAATGGAGTACTTCATCACATGTCTGGAAATTCAATATTAGTTCTATTCCCATCACCAACTTTGTGACTTTGAGTAAGTTATTAAATGTCTCTAGCTAAACTCTTTTTTCTTATTTAATGTAGCTAGTCATGCCTCTACCTACCTCTTATTTCAAAGAATCCCCTTGAATATTAAATGGAAAATTAAAAGATAAAATTTTATGAATGAAAGCTCTTAATTTTGTTTTTTTGTTTTTGTTTTTGTTTTGTTTTGTTTTGTTTTGTTTGTAGAGATGGAGTCTCGCTCTGTTACCCAGGCTGGAGTGCAGTGTTGTGATCTCAGCTCACCGCAGCCTCTGCTTCCCAGGTTGAAGCAATTCTTCTGCCTCAGCCTCCTGAGTAACTGGGATTACAGGCACACGCTACCACACTCGTCTAATTTCTTTTGTATTTTGGTAGAGACGGAGTTTCACCACGTTGTCCAGGCTGGTCTCGAACTCCTGAGCTCAGGCAATCCACCCTCTTCAGCCTCCCAAAGTGCTAGGATTACAGGCATGAGCCATCACACCCAGCTAGCTCTTAATTTTTTTTAAAAAAAGTATCTATACACAGTTATTTTTACTATTGTCATTTTTTTAACTTTTATTTCAAGTTTAGGGGTACAAGTGCAGGTTTGTTATATAGGTAAACTTGTGTCATGAGAATTTGTTGTACAGATTATTTCATCACCCAGGTATTAAGCCTAGTACCCGTTAGTTATTTTTCCTGATCCTCTCCGTCCTCCCACTGTCCACCCTTCGAAATGCCCCGGTGTGTGTTGTTCCCCTCTATATGTCCATGTGTTCTTATCATTTAGATCCCATTTATAAGTGAGAGCATATGGTATTTGCTTTTCTGTTCCTGTGTCAGTTTGCTAAGGTTCATGGCCTTCAACTCAATCTATGTCCCTGCAAAGGACAACAGTCAAGCTGAGAGTCAGGTCAGGAATGAACTCCAATTCACAACTGCCACAAAAAGAATAAAATACCTAGGAATACAGCTAACTAGGGAGGTGAAAGATTTCTACAAGGAGAACTACAAACCACTACTCAAAGAAATCAAAGATGACACAAACAATTAGAAAAACATTCCACGCTCATGGATAGGAGGAATCAATATCATTAAAATGGCTATACTGCCCAAAGCAATTTATAGAGTCAATGTTATTCCTATTAAACTACCACTGATATTCTTCACAGAACTAGATAAAACTTTTTTAAAATTTATATGGAACCAAAAAATAGCCCAAATAGCCAAGGCAATACTAAGCAAAAAGAACAAAACTGGAAGCATCACAATACTTGACTTCAAACTATACTACAGGGCTACAGTAACCAAAACAGCATGGCACTGGTACAAAAACAGACACATAGGCCAATAGAAAAGAATAGAGAATCCAGAAATAAAGCTGCACACCTACAACACTCTGATCTTTGACAATCCTCACAAAAACAAATAATGGGGAAAGGATTCCCTATGTAATAAATGGTGCTGGGATAAATGTCCAGCCATATTGTTGTCATTATTAATGTCTGGTTAACTACATCCATTGAGAAGAAGTGAAGCTTATGGAGGATAATAACTACATTTCAACTACCCTGTAGCTTGGAACATAGTGCCCTGAACAGAACAGATATTTAAAAATTATGGGTGGATTAACATAAAGAATCTATAGCAAAATGTATAAACTAGCATTTGGGGGGTTGGAAAGTTAATATATTTAGTTTTAGACCCCATGCCATAATTTTAGGTATTTGGTCAGGAGATATTGTCAAGCTATTGTTCCCTAGAGTAGAATTCAAGCAAATCCAAACATATTTTCAGTTATCAGTAGACACTTAAGCATGTAATAATGGGTAAAACAAATTTTACTGCAAATGAATGATTGCCCTTGATAGCTGAAGTATAGTAAAGCCTTAAATAATACATTAACTAGTTGCTCCTTATTTCTGATGTTTGTTAATGGTTTTTAATTATAACATGAATTTCAATTCATTTGCTGCCAGAAACCAGAAAATAGTGAAGGTAAACATGGGGACTGCTACCAACCCCAGGAGCTAGGGAGGTACACTTCATGTGTCACCTATTTGGATGATATAAATTGAATTCTCTGCATGAAAACCTTTAGACAAGTTCTTTACTATAGAAACCCAAAGTGAAAAAGTTGATTGCAGTAGCTATCCTGGGAAGAGTCTTTCTGAATGTGCTATTGCCCAGTATTGTAAAAAATGTACTTGTGGAATCTCAATGTGGTTTTTGGTCCCAGTGGGATAGCGTAGGCACAAGCTTTGCCAGCAGGACAAGGGGAAAATATTAAGGTTTCTCCATTAAGTGTGTAGATCTAGCCAAAATATAGGAAGCCATCAGGGACGTTGAGACTCTAGCCATAACTGGTCTGAGTTCACTAGTGCCCTTCAGTTACTCCTTGATGTCACAGTCCCCATTCCCTGGGAATGAAGGAGGGTTGTTCCCACATGTCTTATTCCACTTGTTTAAGCCCCACTCTGGTGAATACAACCCTTTTTCTTTTTAGTCCAGCAAGCTTTCCCTTCTTCTAGTCATTCTCTGAATTTGCATTTCATACCAATCTCCTACTCAAAGATATACAATGACTCCCCACTCTTTAGCTTTTTACTCCTTATTCCATGTTCAGAGCCTTCCACTGTGTGGTTCTGGTTTTGGTTCTGATTCTAATTCATCTTAATTAACTTTCACTGTTGTCCCTGGCTCCATCAGCCCGGTTTATATAGGACCTTGATGTGTTCTACTCATTTCCCCTTGCATGCCTGGGACTCTTCTAGCAAAAGGGGTTTCTCTCTCATCTCCACTTATCTGAAATTTGTTTTCTGACTGAAGACAGATCCCCCTTTATTTGGAAAGCTGTCCTCTTTTAACCAAGTTCTCAGCTTTTGAAGGGCTCCACTTGGAATCTTGAGGAAAGAAGAATACCCTTCTAGCCATCCATGTGAGACAAACCTATCAAAAATTACCTGGGTGGTGGGTGTTGCAGCTGGATGTCATTCTGAATTTCATACTTCTTTCAAAGCTAATTCAAATCCCACTTTTTCTAGCCCATCCCAATGGGATCTCTTTTTCCTCTCAGTGGCTATAAATCTTGTAGACTTAAGATTTAAAAGATAAAACAGATAAAAGATGAAACTTCCCTGTATCAATATTTCCCAAATCTGAGAAACATATCAACCTTGCCAGCGGAAAAAATTTCTCCCTAATATTAACTTCAACTATTTTCAGAATGATGCCTAAAATATACAAACATGAAATAAAGTACAGATCCTTAGCAGTTTTATTTCATATAAAAGTTATAGATTAAATAAATCCTCATAACCAAAATCAAGTTCACAGCATGTCACAGATAGTGTCATTTTGCTGAAATTAATTATGACAGATGATGTCATTTAAACTAAATCACCGATATAAATGTGAATATGGTTCCAAGAGTCACAGTGGAGGTCTCCTGGCCAACCTGTCATCTATTAACTGTGTAAGTTCTGGGCATGTAGCCTCTCTGAGCCTCAGTCTCCTCATCTGTAACTTAAATATTCCTGGAAAGTATTTAACGATAGGATTGAATTGTAAGAGATTGAATTAAATATGCATGTGAATTGCTCTGCATAGTGTCTGGCAGGTGATAGATGTTCAAAAGCTGTTACCTATTATTATCATAGTACAGTCATAGTAGTATTCTAATTTGATCATTTAAAAAAACCAAGTTTTAGTCAATTAAGTAACTGTCCTTGGGCTACCCAATTTCTTTATGCCGAAATGCTCTGATAAGAGTCTACAGTACAGAGAGAAGACATTATGAATTTATACTTCTTTCTGGTTATGGATTCACCTAACTTGAACAATATTCCAGACTCTATAAAGCATAGTGTTAGTATACCAGGATATTTCATTAAATTTATTAATTTATTCCCAATCTGGTTCCTAAAAGGATTTGATGTAAAAATATAATAAAATAAACAGAAGGGGAAAACAAAATAAAGAGAAAAATGAAGAGAAGATAGTAAAAAAAACTCAGGGTTAATATCAGTTAGGTATGCTATACATTTCATTAAAGCCACTAAAGATAATTTAAATTTTCTGGTTCTGATATTGTGCTATAGTTATCTAAGGTATAACCACTGGGGGAAATGGTGACGGGTACATGGGACCTCTCTGTTCAGTCTTTGCAACTTACTGTGAATCTATAATTATTTCAAAATTAAAAGTTTTTACATTACAAGTTGAACTTGAAGTGGTCTGGGCTTTCAAGGAACTGAAGTATGAGGGACTTTCTGTCTGCAGTTCCTCAAACAGTAATACTGTTTGAAGGAGTGGTCTTGATTTCAACAATTTCCCTGCTTATACCCAATAGTAAGCCGGGTGCGGTGGCTCACGCCTGTAATCTCAGCACTTTGGGAGGCCGAGGTAGGTGGATTGCCTGAGGCCAGGAGTTCAAGACCAGCCTGGTCCAACATGGTGAAACCCCCATCTCTACTAAAAATAAAAGAATTAGCCAGGCATGGTGGCATGCACCTATAATCCCAGCTACTTAGAAGGCTGAGGCAGGAGAATCGTTTGAACCTGAGAGATGGGGGTTGCAGTGAGCCAAGATTGCACCATTGCACTCCAGCAGCACCCTGGGCAACAAGTGAACTCCGTCTCAGAAAAAAAAAAAAAAACTACAAAACTACAGTGATTTTCATGCATGTGATAACTTGCTCCAATCACCAGGAGCAGAGGGCCAAAGACAAAGTCAGTAAAAGCCTACTTCTGCATTAAGATGAACGGGCTTGTTCCATGGCTGAGAGGGAGGGACTGTTACCCTTCATGAGACCTCCATGGACAGTATCTTTCAACTGGGACTTTGATAAATATTGAGTAACAGACATTTTCAAGTGATAAAGATTAAAAATAACTGCATTTTGAGTGGCTCCTATGGTCAAATCATCAAATGCTTCCTCTTCATTATCTCTTATAGTAATGACTATTCTTTGTTTGGTGCTTTCTGTGTGGCAAGTTCCATATGACCCTATAGTGACTGCATTTTATCCTACAACTATCCTATTTTACCATGAGGAAACAAGGCTTGGAGAGGTCATTTAACTTACCTGGTGTCACAGAGCTGATAAGTAACAAACTTGAGATTAACTGGGTTTGGCTAACCACAAAGCCGATGTTCTTAACAACCATCTTATATTTCTACAGAGCACCGGCTCTTCTCTGAGCTGCTGGGGAGAATAGAACAGGAGGACTCGGCATTTCTTCACTTAGCAGTGCAGTCATGTTTTGTATCTGTTTTTGGTGTTTTATTAATGATTACAAACACGTATTGAACCGTATTGAACCGTATTGAACCTGTTAGTCATCAGACACTGTGCACTTTGATTTCAATATCTCATGGAATCTATTATTCTATTAAATTAGTAATAGTTAGGTACAAATATTATTACCCCCATTTTATACATGAAGAAACTGTGGGTTCGCAAGTTTAACTTGCTCAGGAATGCAGCAGTAGTGGTGCCAGAATTTAAAGTCAGGCCTGTTTTAAGAACTGGTCCTCTTAAGCTGCATTACAGCTTGGAAGTGAACCGAGGGCAGAGGGGAGGGACTGTCATTGTGTATATCTCCTGTGTCAGGGCCATGCAACTGCAAAACCGACTCAGAAACTACTGGTTGCCTATGAAACTGCCTGGAACATCATCAGCAAGGTTTGCATGCTAACAGCTATTCACTAATAATGCATGAAGAAGGAAGGAAATGATTATGATAGATAGATAGGTCGCAGGTAGATAGACAGACACAGACAGACAGACAGACAGATAGATAGATTCAGATAGACAGATTTTCTGGTACAGTCTTAGTGCAGATATTCTGTCCTCAGCTGTGTCATCTTCAGCAAATTTGACCATCATGATTACCCGCCACTTTGCCAAAACAGCATACTCTTGTGGTGAGGCTAAAGAATATGCATTTTATGTTGGTAATCTTGAATAAGAAATTTTTCATTTCCCTGAACACTCCAGGTTTTCATATTTTTGAAAATGAGGTCATATGATAAATAATTACATTTGGTGCTCAATGTATTAGGAAATTAGTCCCAATTCTCTACTTCTCTTAGTAAGGATAGACCCAGCCAAGTTGTCCTCAAACATCCTCTCCCACCCCTGAATGCCAGCCAAGCTCCAGGGCAGAAGGTAACAGATTTCCGGAATGAAACCTTTCAGTACCAGCAGCCAATCACGTGGGAATGAAGAAGGCTCTCTCCTACAACTGAAACCACAAGGGAGTTAGAACAGGAGGCAAGATAATTACCTACCTGGAGAACAGCCAGGGAAGCAGCCCGAGCCTCTTGTGAAAAATGCCATGGGAAATGTACTGACCACATGTGGTAAGGAGGTCCTCGGTTTCCTACCTGATCTGATAAGCAAGGTCAAGGCAGGACGCTGATCCTAGAGACAGAAGGGGCTGGTATTTATTATTTATCCAATGCTTGCAGCCAGCCAGACTCTGCATGAGGCAGGGATCAATTTGAGCACCTACCTTAGGGCTTAAATTTTTTCTTCGAGGACCCAAATTTGAGTCCTCATGTTCCCCCTTTTCTTACACTAAACTCTTGGAATCCAGGGGTCTTTGCCGATTTGTAGGGAGTGGGCAATGACTTCACCATCAGAAGTTCACCCTGTATTATTACACGTTTCTTTCCCTAGGCTTCTCCTCTCGCCTACCCACCTACCTTTTGCTCATCCTTCAGGATTTCAGTGTCTCTTCCCTGATGCCCCAGGACTGGAGGGGTGAACTAGGGGATGTGTTGAATTTTGTAACATGTTCTGCCATAGCACCTCACTGAAATCTAAACTCCTGTTTCTCCCACTAGCCTGGGAGTTTCTTGCAATCGGGGCAGTTCAGTAGTTTATTCAAGGGTAGTATCCCTGCTGGGCATGGTGGCTCACATCTACAATCCTAGCACTTTGGGAGGCCAAGTAAGAAGGATCGCTTGAGGCCAGGAGTTCGAGACCCACCTGGGCAACAGAGTGAGACCTTGTCTCTACAAATAATTTTTTAAAAAAGTGGCTGGGCATGGTGGTGCATGCCTGCAGTTCCAGCTTCTCTGGAGGCTAAAGCAGGAGGATTGCTTGAGCCTAAGATTTCAAGACTGCAGTGAGCCGTGAGTGTGCCACTGCACTTTAGTCTGGATGACAGAATGAAACCCTGTCTCTAAAAGAAAAGGAAAAAGAGAAAAAAAGATGATATTCCCATACACAATTCATAAATAGGGATATGATATAAGCATAACTTGGAAGTTTCCCTGATTCCTAGGTAATATGTGCTAACACTCCACAGTTTTGTTCCACCAAACAGTAACTGATGCAATCAAACAAAGCTGATCCCAGCAAGCCACTAACGAATACAATACTGAACCCAGTGCCCATTTGCCTCACTGTATACATCCTCATTTGCCCATTAGCAGAACTTCTAAGTTTCCCTCCTGGATCCTCCCAGCCTACATACTTCTCCAAGGTCACTTGCAGAAGGTTCTAGGACCTGCAAGTCACTGTCTGCATCTCTCTGAGTACGTTTCCTTGACAGCCAGGAGAGATTGCCTGGGCTGTACATAGGGCAAGAACTGCTAAGGAATTAATGACCCAGGGGTGATCTGCAGCCAGACACGTCCCACTTGGGCTGAGTCCCAGTTGCCCACAGTAGTAATCTGTTCACTGGTGTCGTGTAATAAAAGTGAAGAGACTTTCCTCCCTGGCCTTCTCATTATTCCACTCTCTCACTGTGCTTCCTCTAGATCACCTCCCAATAAACTACTTGCACCAAAATCCTGCTCTTAAGGTTGATTTGAGGGAAATCTAAGCTGATACACCTCACTCTTCCTCTTGACTGCATCTCCACGCTGTCTTGGAAGTGCTGGAACAGAGTCCTCCCCGTCCATAGCCCCACTTCCATATGTCAGTGACCTCTGGCCTCCACCCTCCCTTACACCTCACACCCACTTCTACCAAGCAACAAATCACCTTTTAACAACTATTTATTTAATAAATATTTACAGTAGTTGGTAAATATTTATCACAGTATTTATCATTTAGAAATTTAACATGTCTTTTTAACTATGTTAAAAGTTTTACATTGTTGGTGGGACAGTAAACTAGTTCAACCATTGTGGAAGTCAGTGTGGTGATTCCTCAGGGATCTAGAACTAGAAATACCATTTGACCCAGCCATCCCATTACTGGGTATATACCCAAAGGACTATAAATCATGCTGCTATAAAGACATATGCACACGTATGTTTACTGCGGCACTATTCACAATAGCAAAGACTTGGAACCAACCCAAATGTCCAACAACGATAGACTGGATTAAGAAAATGTGGCACATATACACCATGGAATACTATGCAGCCATAAAAAATGATGAGTTCATGTCCTTTGTAGGGACATGGATGAAACTGGAAAACATCATTCTCAGTAAACTATCGCAAGGACAAAAAACCAAACACCGCATGTTCTCACTCATAGGTGGGAATTGAACAATGAGAACTCATGGACACAGGAAGGGGAACATCACACTCCGGGGACTGTTGTGGGGTGGGGGGAGGGGGGAGGGACAGCATTAGGAGATACACCTAATGCTAAATGACGAGTTAATGGGTGCAGGAAATCAACAT